>NC_083340.1:63033878-63354441 GCF_019175385.1 Lycium barbarum
ACTATTGGTGATATTCAAGAGTTGTGCATTCATTTCAGGTCAGCGTGGTTCGAGTTAGGCTTTATATTGTAAGAGGTCTAGTTCTTCCGTGGGATTGGTTCGATGCATTTGTGGTTCTTCGTAGAGCTAGAGATGTTGGGTTTTCCTCCGGTTTTCCTCGTGCCTATGTTGAGGAAGTACCATTCCGATGGGTCTTACATTATTCTTTGGGATTCAGCATTGCGTGGTGAGAACTTGTCTTGTGAGGAGGCTACTTAGGAGACTTAGTCTGAGATACGCAAGATATATCCCCAGTTATTTGCCGAGTCAGGTACTCTTCCCTCATTTCACTCCCTTGTCGCTCGAGGATGAGCGATTGCTTAATTGGTATATGATGTAACGGTCCGTTTGGTCGTTATTTCCATTTTTTTACCATTTTTACCCCCGTTGACTCGCCTCTGAGCCTTGTTAGTACAATTTTGACCCATGGGGACCGGTGGCACAATTCCCTAGGCATCATTTTGAGTTTTGGAATGACTTAGAAAATTTGGTCTTAAAGCGAAAACGTTTGACTCGATATTGACTTTTGGCTAAACGTGCCCGAAATCGAATTCTGATGGTTACATTAGGTCCGAAAGTGGTTTATGACTTAGTGGTGTCATTGGTTTGGTTCCCGACAGGTTCGGGTGTGATTTGGGTCATTGGTTGAGAAACTAGTTAAGTTAGAATTGGAGTTGCCCACGGTCAACATCGGGTCAAGATCATCCCGTGTCGATGTTTTGAAAGTTCCAATAAGTTTTCATGATGATTTTGGACATATCCACAAACTTTGGTTAGACTCAGATGAGTTTTGGATAAATTTGGGTTGTCTGGTGATTGTTTTTCGTATCGACATCGATTTGAGCATAAAGGGTACCATATTGAGAAAATGGCCCTTGATTCGTGTTTCGACTGAACCATTATATCCGTATCGTAATTTTGGAACCATTGCAACTGAAATCATCAAGTTTCGACATCGTAGGAGGGGATTATGGTCATTTTACTAAGAATTGAGTTGCCATATTTTTTTCAGATTAATTACGAAATTGCCAGTGAATTCGTATTTAAAAATCTAAACTATTCCAAATATTGAAACCAACATATCTCCTTCATTATAAGGTCAAATGGAGCGATTCAAAAGCCTAACTTGACTTTAATTTCACAAGGAATCCATTGGAGGCATCAAAAGCAAGTTTCGGGATCATTTGGCATAAGAAACGAGGGAGAACAGCTGGGCGTTTTTGGCCATTAATGTTGTTGGAGTTTTTCTCAGCTTAAGAGTTTGTGTTTTGGAGAATTGAAGGATGTTCTTCAAGTTTCTTCCATAGGGTAAGGTCTAAACCATAATCTAAGTATTTTCCTTTGATTCATTCCCTTGGTTTAAGCTTTAATCCATGATTTCTAAAGTAGGAAATTGGGATTTTTCATGAAGAAGGTTTAATGGGTCTTTCTTAAGAAGTTCATAAAATCGGTTAGACTTCCTAAGTTGCTTTAAATAATTAAATTAATTGGTTTTATGCTAGATTATGATGTATCTAAGGTTGATAATCATATACCTTAACCTTATGATGTATCTAAGGTTACTTTAAATGATGAAATTGATTGGGGGTTTTGCTTGGATTTCAAAATTGGATGAATCCTTCAGTTAATTTAGCAATTAGTTGATCGGTTTTGATTACATGGTGTTCAATCGGATAATTATAAGGGCATCGTTTTCGCAAATTCTAGGTTTGGGTTCTGACTTAAATTGAATGATAGCAATATTAGTATCGATCTTCATTATTTCTAATCTAGATTTCGAATATGCCTAGACTTTCTTGATCTTGAGGCTCAAAGAACGGGCAAGACTAAAGAGTGAATGTTGGTGTTTGGTGTTTGGTGTTTGACCATCCCGGTAGGTTATGGTTTACCCTTGGTGAGACTTCGTGTAGCGAAGCATATATTTAGATGATATTATTGGAGAAAACATGTAAACCTTCGGGTATGAAGTTGGGTTAGATATTGTCATAGTTTGGGGCCTGTTGCGTGATTGGGGCTAGCCACCCCGTTGTGTAGTGACTTGACTGTTCTATTGTGTTGGTTTGATGCCACGTATTGTTAGTAGATATTGGAATCTGTTGTTCCATCTTGGTTGTGATATTTTAGTATCTTACGGGTTGATGTTGATACGAGTATGGAGTTCTATCTTACTTGTGTAGTCTTTCCTGACATTGTTGGCATACCTATGTTGGTACTTGTGACACTAATATTGTTGGCGAACCCATATTGGTACTTGTGACACTAATATATTATTGGTGCACCCATGTTGGTACTTGTGACGAAGATATTGTTGGCAAACCCATTTTGATAGTTGTGACACTGATATATTATTGGCGTACCCATGTTGGTACTTATGACATTGATATGTTGTTGGCGTACCCATGTTGGTACTTGTGATATTGATCAAATTATTGATGTTGACAGATGCATTGCACGCATTCTCATCCATTCATGATACACTGTTGATACCTTGATGACACTTAATGGAACACTGTGTTAAGCTGGGCTCGATTTTTACTTGTGGATTGAATGAGTGCATGGACTCCGCGGGTCCCCCAAGGTGGTTCCGGTGAGAACCCCCCATGGGCAAAGATCCGGGATCTCGTATGTCTGTTGGGAAAAGATCCGAGACGAGTGGCACTAAGAGTTCGCGAGTCACCTTGGGTTGTGCTACCGAGATGTCGATATTATCATCCGGAGAACATGTGTACACAACATTCGCATGGCATTGCAGTGCATTCATACATTATTGCATTGTATTGCATCACGACTTATATTGGGATGTTTTGTTGTTTTATTTGAGATATTGGATTTGAATTTCACATATTGAGACTTGGCATATTTGGGATTAGATGTTCTACTTAGGCGAAGACGTGTACTTGGTTTCGATTATATTTGACTTATACTTGTTGGTTTATGTGCCTATCTTGCTTTATTGTCTGAATTATGTTTGCTATACTTAGTCAGCCTCTGATGCCTACCAGTACTGTAGTTTTGTACTGACCTGCACTTGCTACATTCTTTTATGAATGCAGAATTCCAGGTTGGATCTACTTCTGTTTCTCGTGGCTAATAGTCAACTCAGGAGTTGTTTAGAGTCTACAGGGTGAGCACGAGACGTCCTCTGCCTTGCAGATTCTTCTTATTTATGTCTTATTTCCTATTCCGAGACATATTCGGACTTGATGTATTATTTATATTCCATACTCGTAGATTTTAGTTAGATGCTCTTGTATGACCAGACTAGATATTGGGGTGGATTTATTTACTTCTGCATTTTCTTATTTATGTTATAATTATGAGACTTTCGTTATTTTACTTCTTGCACTATCTTCTATTATTGTGAATGTTGAGTTAAGGGTTCGCCTACCGAGGTGGGAAAGGTAGGTGTCCGCGCAACTTAGCCAAATTGGGTCGTGACATTATCGATAGCATGCAGAGAACTTTGACGGTCATGCATGCTAAGGAGATTGAGTAAGTGGAATTGGCTTCTTATAGGCTTCGTGATGCTGCGATGCAGTGGTACCAGACTTGGGAGTTATCTAGAGGAGGGAATGCCCCTCCAGCAATCTGGCAAGAGTTTTCAAAGGCCTTAATTCGCCATTATTTTCCGCTAGAGGTTTGACGGGCCCGAGCAGAGAGATTCTTGAGTATTAGGCAGGGGAGCACGAGCGTTCTGGAGTACCGTGTGCTTTTTGATTCATTGGCCAGATACGCCCCAGCTGTAGTAGCTGAGATGGAGGATCGAGTTCACCGCTTTGTGGTCGGCTTAGGGTCACATCTTATTGATGAGTGTACGACAACTTCGTTACCATACTGGCATGGATATTTCTTAAATATAGGCATATGCACAGAATCTAGAGGATCGTAAGTGTCATCGGAGGACAGAGCGTGAGCATGATCGAGGCTATAGTAAGAGGGCTAGATCTTTCGATGTTGCTAGTGAGTTTAGAGGAGGTCAGAGGCAACAATATTCTAGATATCCAGCCATTTAGCGGCAAGTGGAACTCCACGGTTTCCGGGTCAGAGATTTGATCGACCTTCTTATTTCGGAGTGGGACAGAGTTCCAGAGCTTCGGATTCCCAGTATAGACAAGAGTTAGGTCAGATGAGGCCACCTTTGCCACAGTATACCCAGTGTGGTAAGCTACACGCAGGGCAGTGTCGACTTGGTTCAGATGCTTGTTATGCTTTTGGCCAGCCAGGTCATATGATGAGGAAGTATCCATCGAGAGGTTGTGTAGGTATAGTTCAGCCCATAGAGTCCGTAGCTGGTTCTTCTTCGTGAGTTCGCCCTTCAGGGCAAGGTTTCCAGAAACCAGTAGGTCGTGGTAGAGGAAGGGGTGAAGCATCCAGTTCGAGTGGTCCTCAGAACTGCATCTATGCATTAGCTAGCCCACCGGATCGTGAGTCGTCTCCTGATGTTATTACAGGTATATTATCAGTTTCCTCCTACGATGTATACATATTGATTGACCCAGGTTCCACCTTATCATATGTTACTCCATTTGTTGTTAGTAAGTTTGGGATACAGCCTGAGTTAATCATATCTTTTGAGGTGTCTACGCTAGTTGGCGATACAGTAATAGCTAGATGAGTATACCAAGGTTGCGTAGTTGTAATTTGTTACCGTCATACCATAGCAAACGTGATTGAGTTAGATATGGTAGATTTTGATGTTATTATGGGTATGGATTGGTTGGACTCTTGTTATGCTAATGTTGATTGCATAGCGAAGATGGTTCGATTCTAGTTTCCAGAAGAACCAATTTTAGAGTGGAAAGGTAATGCTTCTTCGCCTAGAGGTAGGTTTATTTCCTACCTTAAGGCAAGTAAGATGATTAGGAAAGGGTATATTTATCATCTAGTTCGGCTTCGGGATGTAAAACAGAGTCACCGACCCTTCAGTCTATCCCTGTGGTTAGTGAGTTCCCAAAGGTTTTTCCAGATAAGCTTCCAGGCCTTCTGCCAGAGAAGAGATTGATTTTGCTATTGACTTGTTACCAGATACTCAGCCAATATCTATTCCTTCTTATAGAATGGCACTTACAAAACTGAAGGAGTTAAAGGAACAATTAAGGGATTTAGTTGAGACGGTCTTTATTAGGCCTAGTACATCGCCGTGGGGAGCGCTAGTATTATTCGTAAGAAAGAAAGATGGCTCCTTGCGAATGTGTATTGATTACAGACAATTGAATAAGGTGACTATAAAGAATAAGTATCCGCTTCCGAGGATCCATGATGTATTTGATCAGTTGCAGGGTGCTAAGTGATTTACGAAGATAGACTTGAGATCAGGCTACCATCAGGTTAAGGTGAAGGAGAAAGACATTCCGAAGACAGCATTCAGTACTAGATATGGACATTTCGAATTTCGTGTTATGTCATTCGGATTGACGAATGCTCCAGCTGTATTCATGGACTTGATGAACCGTATATTCACACCTTTTCTAGATTTATTTATGATTGTATTTATTGATGATATTCTAGTTTACTCACCATCAGAGGTTGAGCACGTAGATCATCTACATACGGTGCTAAGAGTTCTTCGGGATAGGGAGCTATATGTAAAGTTTTCTAAGTGTGAGTTCTGGCTGAACTCTGTGGCTTTCCTTGGTCATATTATTTCAGATGAAGGGATTAGAGTTGATACTCAAAAGATCAAAGATGTAAAGACTAGGCCAAGACCCACGACACCAACGGAGATATGTAGTTTTCTAGGCTTGGCAGGTTATTACAGGAGGTTTGCAGAGGGATTTTATTCTCTTTCAGTCCCACTGACAAAGATGACTCAGATACCGACTAAATTTCAGTGGATGGACACTTGTGAGCAGAGCTTTCAGACATTGAAGGATAGATTGACTTCAGCACTGATTTGACTCTTCTAGAGGGAATAGATGGATATGTGATATATTGTGATGCTTCAGGTGTTAGGTTGGGCTATGTGTTAATGCAGCACGACAAGGTTATTGCTTATGTCTCTAGATAGTTAAGGAAGCACGAGAAGAATTATCCAACCCATGATCTTGAGTTGGCCGCAGTGATTCACGCTTTGAAAATATGGAGACACTATCTATACGGTGTCCATATTGATATTTATACAGATCATAAGAGTCTCCAGTACATCTTTAAGCAGAAGGAGTTGAACTTACGTCAGAGACGATGGCTAGAGTTGCTGAATGACTATTACGTTGATATTCTGTACCATCTTGGAAAGGCAAATGTGGTAGTTGACGCTTTTAGTTGTAAGTCTATGGGTAGTTTACCATATTTACAGTCAGAGAAAAGAAAGATAGCTCACGAAGTTCATCAGTTGGCTAGCCTTAGGGTTTGGTTGCTAGACTAGGATGATGTAGGAGTCACTGTCCAGGATACTATGATGTCATCTTTGGCAGCTGAGGTAAATGAGCGACAGTATGAGGATCCTATTTTTGTTCATTATCAAGATACGGCTCCTCAGAATGAAAAGACACCCTTTGTGATTACAGGAGATGGAGTTCTCAGGTATCGAGGTAGACTATGTGTCCCTAATGTTGTAGGACTTCATTAGCAGTTTATGGGAGAAGCTCATTGTTCCCACTATTCTATCCGTCCGGGCACAACAAAAATGTATCATGATATTAAAGAAATGTATTGGTGGGATGGTATGAAGAGAGATATAGCAGAATTTGTCGCTCAGTGTCCAAATGGCCAGCAAGTTAAGATAGAGCATTAGAAGCCCAGAGGTTTATTGCAGGCCATTGACATTCCAACATGGAAGTGGGAGGTAATTAATATGGAATTCATTACAGGCTTTCCCTGTACTAAGCAAAAATATGATTCGACATGGGTCATAGTTGATAGAATTACCAAGTCAGCCCATTTTCTACCTGTCAGAACTACCTATTCAGCAGAGGATTCTGCAAAGCTCTACATTAAGGCAATTGTACGACTTCATAGTGTTCCTATGTCCATTATTTCAGATAGAGGAGCACAGTTTACCGCTAACTTCTGGAGATCTTTCCAAAAAATTGTTATACTCAGATGAGCCTTAGTATAACATTTCACCCCTAGACAAATGGGTACGTTGAGCGTACTATACAAAAACTTTAGGATATACTGCGAGCTTGCATGATTGATTTTTGAGGTAGCTGGGATGATCATTTTCCACTAATTGAGTTTGCATATTATAATAGCTACCATACTAGTATTCAGATAGCCCCTTATGAGGATTTTATATGGGCGAAAGTGTAGGTCACCCATAGGATGGTTCGATATGGGAGAGAATCAGTTAGTAGGATCAGACTTAATATAGCAGGCAGTTGAGAAGGTGAAGGTGATTCAGGAAAGATTACTAGCAGCACAAAGCCGACAAAAATCTTATGCAGATAATCGATGGCGTAAGCTAGAGTTCGAGGTAGGCGATTGGGTCTTCCTGATCTCGCCTATGAATGGAGCAGTGAGATTTGGCAAGAAAGGCAAACTTAGGCCTCGATATATTGGGCCATACAGGATTATCCGTAAAGTGGGCAAAGTAGCATATGAGCTAGAGTTACCTTATGATCTGGAGTCTGTACATCCAGTATTCCATGTGTCCATGCACCGTAAGTCTTTAGGTGGTACCTCGAGATTCGTACAAGTAGATGATGTTCAGGTGAACGAGCAGTTATCGTATGAGAAGACCCAAGTGGCTATATTAGATAGACAAGTATGTTGGTTGCGAACTAAGGGTGTGGCTTCCGTTAAAGCACTTTGGACGAATAATAATGTTGAGGAAATGTATTGGGAAGCTGAAAATGATATGAATTCCAGATATCCACATCAATTTCCATCTCCCGAGAAGGTCCAGACATCAGGTATGTGATGTGCTTATAATTATTCTATTTGGTTGTGTGAGGCCATAGTTACTACTGTTTTGTATAGCCCTATGAGGGTTTGCAATGTTCAGTTGTTGTATGACAGGCTAGTACTGGTACAGTTATAGATGAGACTCTGCCGAAATTTTTATAAGACTCTATATGCTAAACATTCAATGACGAATGATCCTAAGTGGGGGAGGGGGGAGAATATTACATCTCCCATTTCGATACGTCTTTAGTTTATGGCATATTAATTGTTTTGGCCTCGAGTTTTGAGATTCGTCTTCAAGGTTATTGTATGTTGGGCATGTTTAACCCATGTATATAAGTTGCTAAGTTTAGGTATTGCAAGTATTGAAAGGATTAGAGGTTAAACTAATCGACAACGGATGAAGGAAGTTATTGTGCGACTTGATGCCACTACTTGATGAGTCGTCAACATGTTGACGCCGCCGTCAACACTGTTGATGGTGCTCAGAGCATCTTGACACAAAGTCACCTGAGAATCAGGGACTGTGGCATATTGACGACCGTAGGACGACGGTCCATCGACATGTCCACGCCACCGTAAACTTGAGGCGGTGGAATGTTTTGTACTTGGTTATATAAATTTGAGGCTTGATCTGGTCCACATTTTTCATTACACACAGACTCCTAAACCATCGTAGGACTCTCTAAACCCTCCAAGATAAATTCCATCCAATCAAACCAAAATTTTACCTTACAACTTCGAGACTAGCTAGAAAGGAGTTGTAGTATTGATACATGGATGTGTGACTGATTGTTTGAGCTTGGATTTGAGATTTTAATTGGATTTTATGGACAATAAGGCATGTATTATATCCTACTCTTGTTAATTAAGTTGTTTGTGGAAGAATTCCTTAGTTTAAAGTGAAGGAAATTATGTTAAGAAGGCATAGATTAGGTTGTTGATGTGGTTTCTTTGAGGAATATTTTTGATTGAAGCTTTGGAGAGATTTCTATTTGTTTATGTTTCTATACGTTGTTGTTGTTGTTGTTGATTACATTGTGTATGTTGTTGTCACGACCCGTCTAGAGGGCCGCGACGAGCGCCCGGTGCTAGCCCACCCGGGCGCCCCTTGGATTACACTTATACTTACATCTAGGTGAGCCACATAATTTAACATACTACTTTTCATTCATCATGCTAGTCCCATTGGAAAACAATGCCTTTATATCATAATTGGCATCTATGCCACATCAATGTACATGAGCCGACAAGGCTAATCAAAATGATATACAAAATATAGGCCAACAAGGCCAGACATATCTAACAACATACACGTGAATACGAGCCTCTAAGGAGAGTATAACACATCACACAAGCGGAACAGGACCCCGCTATGCCCATAATTATCTACACAAAAGAATAAGTACCCAAAATCTATGGCTCCGTATGAAATGGAGCTCTGCTAGGTGGTCTCTGAGAATACCGCTATGGATCGAGCCTGTCTCCCTGTACACCTGCGGGCATGACGCAGCGTCCACAAACAAAAGGACATCAGTACGAAGAATGTACTGAGTATGTAAAGCATGATCAATATCAATGTAGAAGCATAATGAACATCATAAGAAATAGTACAAGATGGGAGATGGTAATATTATCGCCATGGGCACTTACTTGCCTTTCATTGAAACTTTCCATTCTAATGTGTGTTTGTGCTCATACCTCAATATCCGTATCCATATTCGTATCCGTTCCATATTAGTACTCGTATTCGTATACATACCCTTATTCACATTCATATTGTATACATAATCATATCACATACATAGCATTTACATAACATACTCGACCCCGAAGGTTCGGTGTTTCACGTACCCGACCATAGCTAGGCTCGGTGGTCATACATACCTGGCCAACCAAGGCTCAGTGTTACACATACCTGGCCCTACCAAGGCTCAGTGTTACACATACCTGGCCCTACCAAGGCTCAGTGTTATCCATACCCAACTGCAGTGGTGTGCGCGCGTTACGTAGGCATATATACATATACATCTATACACATAATACCCGGCCATATAGGCTCGGGGTTCATAGTAGCCATACATGGGCACACATACATACAGCTCATAAGCATCTTTACTACTTTCATCACTATCATCATCGTCATCGTTATCGTCATCGCCATTACCATTATAGTCGTCATCAATATCATTATCACTATTATCATCATTCATCACACTTATCTTTATAGGCTTACTCGTCATACGAGGAACTTAGTACAATCGTAGCATATCATGAATCGTGAGCTTAATAGCTCGGAAGATCGAATCATTTATGAGACATTATAGACTTATGGAAGATTTAGATGTTTGGCCATAGAACCATGCCTTATGAAAGAAGGGTTAGCCTTACATACCCTTCCGTTCAACTACTTACCACTTGCACGTTCTCCTCCGAAGCTCACATTTCTACCTTCATTAAATTCATACTATCATTAGAATCGATAGCTACCATACATGACTAAACTAGAGAAAATCGGGCAACGTCTCCTCTATTTATACGACATTCCTCTATAGTGTATTTCAACTCTCATACGTCAACAATACATCCACAATACTACAACAATAGTCATTCTCCATCCACATTATCCATATTATAGACTCACTTTTCAATCATCCATATCCATGGCCATAGCGCACGACTATGTCCATTCACGTACATTGCTCATCTCATGTTCTCAACATCATTTATAACACATTTACATTACAATACATCAAGACTCATAACTCAATTCAACTATTTCTCAAAATGGCACTATTCCACATTCATTACCCATTTTGCCATACCTCTCTACAATCCAAGTATTTCAACTCTTAAATACCTTAAACAACATAGACACATCATAAATCTTACCTTAGATGTCGTAGGAACAAGCCTTGGTTGATAATACTCCACTTGAGCAAAACCCTAGTTTATCTCCAATGAGATTTCTTAACTTGTATGATCCTTAATGGGTTTTCTTATACTTGATTCACTTAGTTTATGTTGTTGTTCACTAGTAATCCTTGAATCCTTGTGGAATAAATTTAGAGAGAGGTTTTAGAGAGAAGGGGGTGTCATGTGGAAATGAAATAATGAACTTGGTCTCTTATTAATAACCCAAAATTTGATCTTAAATGAACAGTCGGCGAAAGTGCATAGTGGTCGTAAACACAGTTTACGGTCCGTATTCCAGTTTACGGTCCGTATTTCGTGGTCGTATTTAAGGATGACAGAAACAGAAAGTTAGGTTTAGGACATGGTGGTTTACGACTCAGTTTACGGGTCGTATTTCTGTTTACGGTCCGTATTCCAAGTCGTCTTTAACCATTCTAGCATTTGACAGAAAGTTGAAGTTTTAGGAAGCTGAAATACGACATGGCAGTTTACGGACCGTATACCACTTTACGGTCCGTATTTCATTTTACGACCAACTGGCCAGAATGCAAACCTGCAACTTTTCACATTTCCAAAACCTATAATTAGTCATTGTGGAGCATAACCTACCTTTCATTGCAATTGCCTTTGAAATGTTACTTAGGGTCGTCAAACGGCGTTCCCTTCTTATTAAAACATCATATACTCGTAGTCTTCGTTAGTCTATTCACTGTACGTTCACGGGGGAATTCCCGAGGTGTAACATTCTCCCCCCCTTAAGAACATTCGTCCTCGAATGTTAAAGTCTTCGGGGATTCTATAGAAATTTCGCTAGAGTTTCCCCTATAATATGGCACTACCAACATGTCACAACAACCCAAAATATCATCGCCTCACAGGGCTACATCACAATATCAACATATCTATGGCCACACACGACCAAAAGCATGAAAAGGAAATCATACATACCTCATACCGATGATGTTTCATCTTGAATCTCTCCCAAGGCCTGAAATAAATGAGGGTATCTGGATTGCATACTTTCTTTCGCTTCCCATGTCATTTCTTCTCGTTTACTACTTCTCCATAAAACCTTAACTGGGGCCACTTCTTTGTTTCTAAGCCTCCGTACTTGCCTATCTAGTATGGAAATGGGCACTTCTTCATAAGTCAACTTTTTTGTCACTTGCACATTGCTTATTGGCACGATCCTAGTAGGATCTCCAACACATTTTCGAAGCATCGAGACATGGAAAACTGGGTGAACTGACTACAAATCCAGAGGTAGATCTAATTCGTAGGCCACTTTTCCCACTTTGCGCACAATCTCATAAGGTCCAATGTACCGGGGACTAAGCTTCCCCTTTTTGCCAAATCTCATTACACCTTTCATCGGTGACACTTTCAAGAATACCCAATCTTTCACTTGGAACTCTAAGTCCCTTCGGCGATTATTCGCATAGGACTTTTGACGACTTTGAGCTGCTAATAACCGATCTTGTATGAGCTTGACTTTCTCTATGGCTTGCAGGACCAAGTCTAGCCCTATCAGTCTGGCCTCTCCTGTTTCGAACCACCCAATTGGGGATTTACACTTTTTCCCATATAAAGCTTCATACAGTGCCATTTGGATGCTAGAATGATAACTGTTATTGTAGGCAAATTCGATGAGTGGCAAATGGTCATACCAATTTCCTCCAAAATCTATCATACATGCCCGCAACATATCTTCAAGAGTCTGAATGGTATGCTCGGCTTGTCCATCAGTCTGCGGGTGAAATGTCGTACTAAGGCTCACTTGGGTCCCAAGACCATCTTGGAAAGACTTCCAAAAATTTGCTGTAAACTGAGTCCCTCTATCAGAGATAATAGACGTTGGAACACCATGGAGTCAAACTATCTCTTTAACATAAATCCTTGCATAATCTTCTACCACATAGGTCGTTCTGACCTGTAAGAAATGAGCTGACTTTGTGAGCCTATCTATTACACCTCGGAAATTTCTCCGTGAACGTACAATGAGTAGACCAACGAAGTGCATGAGTGTGTGATGTTTTACTAAGTAGGGAATGACTAATTATGAATTTTGGAAAGGAGAAAGTTACAGATTTGCACTTCGACCCAGTGGGTCGTAAAATAGAATACGGCCCGTAAAGTGGTTTATGGACTGTAAACTGCGATCTTCCTTCAACATTCCAAAGACTTCAACTTTCTGCCAAATGACGACATGGTTAAATACGACTCAGAATACAGACCGTAAATTGAAATACGACCCGTAAACTGCCACCGTAAACCACCATGACTCCAGCAAACCTTTCTGTTTCTGATATGTTTAAATACGGTCGTGAAGGACGGATCGTAAACCAAAATACGGCCCGTAAACTGAGTTTACAACCACTGTGCATCCCGACTACTGTTCATAAAAATATGATTTTGTGATTAATATAAGGGACCCTTTTCATTTATTTTCATTTCATTTCTCATCTACATAACTCAAGAGAACTCTAGAACCTTCCAAACATTTCATCCACAAGAATTTAAGGGAAATTAGTGATCAACAACACTAAAACCATGAAATCAAGAGTATGAAACTCATCAAAGTTCATCTACACCAAGAAATTGCAAAGGAAGTGAAAATAGGGTTTTTGGCAAAGAAGAGTATTGCCAAACAAGGCTCATTCCTACCACATCTAAGGTAAGTTTTATCACATTCTCATGATGATTGAAGTATGTATACGTTTAAACACTTGGATTATAGAAGAGTGTAGTAAATGGGTCATAAAATGCGAATAGTGCCATAGTTGAATGATAGTTGAATTGAATTATGAATGTTGATGAGTTGGGAGTATAAATATGTTATAAATGACGTGTAGACCATAAGATAGGTGTGATTTATGAGAAAATGTGATGATGAGCTAAAAACCATAAATGTGGAGAAATTGGAGAAAAATGGTGAAATGCGGTAAATGTAGATAAATGACGATTGTTGATACGATATTGTGAGTGTTGTTGTGAATGTTTGGTAGTTGAAATTAAACATGGGAAAAGTAGTAGAAACAAAGGAAATGCTGCCCAATTTTCCCTAGAAAATAGTCACGCGTTCTTATAGTTGATTAACTGACGTTGATGCGAATTCTCTTGAAGGTAAAGACGCGAATATTGAAGAGGAACGATCAAACGGTAGAATAGCTAAAGGAAAAGGTATGTAAGGCTAGTCCTTTCTTTCCAAGGCATGAATCCTATGATATGATATTATTTCCATACACTTCTGTGACTTCCTTATATTCCAGAACCAAGAGCCTATGTTCATGGATGGCCACGTGAGATAAGGATAAGAGACATGTTATGAGCACGATAACGGAGATGATCAGCTTAAGGCTAAAGATTCTAGAGTTCTTGGTATAATGTATAAACAAGCTAAAGACATTAACTACGATCTATTGGTAATGCTTGATGTATACACTCACCTTATATACCAATCCCTTCAAGGTGAGGCGGAATACCTATGAATGCTCCATAATGTAAGCGGGGGCTCTCGACCTTACGTCACCCCGACATTGTTATTGATTTTTCATAAGCCTCAATGCATATCCTATGACCAATGTTTCGAGAAACTACGAATTTATGTTCATAACGGATTTCATGTGAGATAAAGGTAAGAGATACGCTATAGAAATGATAATGGAAATGATGAGCTCAAGCCCAAATATTATAAAGACTATCATACGATATTTATACGAAATTCATGCTACGAATATGACGTGATTTTCATAGATTGTCTTTAAATTTAAATATGTGTATTAATGAAAGGTTACGAGAAGCTTATAAGATGTATGTGATGGCTATAATAATGATGAGATATATTTATCCTTGTATGATGCATGTGATATGGTCAAGCCACTACGTGGCCGAATATGGAAGATATGTATGTGATATTGTCGATCCACTACATGGCCGAATATGGATACTGTCGAGCCACCACGTGGCCGAATATGGATATTTTCGAGCCCTACGTGGCCGGATACAGATGATGTTTATGTGTATGAGAAGCTACGGCACTACGATGATGAATTATATGACATGATGATGTGTACGCTATGATGGTTCATGTACGACGATTGTGTATATGTGATATATGTATGAAATGTATTCATCCTTAAAGGTCGCACAGGTTTTGGCTTCACCTCATGACTTATGATTTCTCTATTATGTTTGTTTCATTCATGTCTTACATACTCAGTACATTATTCGTACTGACGTCCGTTTTCTTTGGACGCTGTGTTCATGCTCACAGGTAGACAGGGAGATGGCGCAGGCCTTTAGGAGCTATCAGCGGATTTGCAGAAGCACTCCATTATTCCTTAGGTGCTAATCGGGTTTATACTTTTGTGTATATATATATATGTATAAATATTTTGGGCACGACGGGGTCTTGTCCCGTCCATATATCTAGTACTCTAGTAGAGGCTCGTAGATACGTATGTGTGGGTTATATGGTCTCACAAGGTCACAACTGTATATATGTAGATATGTGTACATTATATTTTGATAGCCAAAGGGCTCATGTATATGAAAGTATTTATGTTCTTTAATGAAAATGATTTTCTTATGATCATGAGATTATGAACGAAAAAAGGGGCTTAATGAGTATGATGAGTAGTAGAACGAGCGGTGCTCGGTGGTCAGCCCCAGGTACCCGTCACGGCCCCTAGCTGGGTCGTGACAGAAGTGGTATCAGAGCAGTTCAGTCCTAGGAAGTGTCTACGAGCCGTGTCTAGTAGAGTCTTGTTTATGGTGTGTTGCGCGCCACATCAATAAACAAGGTGCTACAGGGAATTTAGGAAAAATGACAATGTTTCCTATATGACATCGTGCAATAGAGCCGTGTATAAGATTTTATCCGCCCTAATAGTGTGTTGTGATTTCATAATGCCGCCAAAGGGAAAAGCTACAGCCGCCCAGAAGGGCAAGACTACGGCAAAGAGGCGGGTAGAAAGAGAGCCTCCGATGTATGTAGAAGAGGGCGAGTCCCATAATGAGGCTACATCTAATACTTCCTCTACCCCACCTAATGTGGAAGAACAAGGAGGAGCTCCAGCTCCAATCCCTTCACCGGTTGCTTCGGGTCAACAAGTGACCGAGGACATTCACTTATTGACACAATTGGTCGCCGCGCAGGCACAGCGGAAAAATGTGGGTTCAAGTGATCGGGCAGCTTGTACCAGAGCCCGTGATTTTATGAGCCTAAATCCTCCGGAGTTTTTCGGGTCAAAGCCGGATGAAGACCCGCAAGGTTTTATTGATGAGATGCTAAGAACATTGAGGATTGTCCATGCCTCTGAGACTGAATCCGTGGAGTTAGCATCTTACAGACTCCGGGACGTGGCAGTCATATGGTACAATAATTGGGTACTATCAAGAGGAGAGAATGAACCTCCTCCGATTTGGCAAGAATTTATAGATGCCTTCATCCGCCACTACTTGCCACCCGAGGTCCGCCGAGCTAGAGCGGACAGGTTCTTAAACTTGAAACAAGGAAATATGAGTGCTTGGGAGTATAGCCTTCAATTCAATTCATTGGCTAGATATGCCCCGGCTATGGTGTCCGATATGGGAGATAGAGTGCATAGGTTTGTGAGTGGCCTAGGGCTACATTTGTTCAAAGATTGCTTAACGGCTTCATTGCAAGACGGGATGGATATCTCCCGCATTCAAGCCCATGCTCAAAATCTAGAAGAGCAATGACATCCGCAAAGGGGCGAGCGTGATATAGATCAGGGGCCAAGTAAGAGGGCCAGATCCATAGGTGCTGATAGCGACCATAGAAGGGGATCGAGGCAGACATATTCTAGGCACTCAGGTCAGTTGGTGACTAGTATACCTCCACAAGTTGCAGACCAGGGGTCCGAATTCTCTAGTCATCCCGGACCGGATCAGAGTTTCACCGAGTTAGGCTCTCAGTATAGGAGTGATTCAGGCCAGAGGAGATCATCTATACCACAATGTACCCAGTGCGGTAAGCTACATTCGGGACCATGCCGATTGGGCTCAGATGTTTGTTATGTTTGCGGCTAGTCGGGTCACATTATGAGAGAGTGCCCGTTTTGAGGCGGTAGGAACGCGGTTCAGCCCGCAAGATCAGTGGCTGGTTCTTCTTCGGTGAGCCCGGGAGGGCAGACTTCCCCGGTTTCGGCAGGGCGAGGTAGAGGCAGAGGGGGAGCAACTACTTCAGGTGCCACTCAGCCCCGTATATATGCTTTAGCTAAGCGACAGGATCCAGAGTCATTTCCTGATGCCGTCACAGGTATATCTGTACCTTTGATAATGTATGAAAGGAGAAATAAATATTTATCATATTAAACAAGTATGAATTGAGAGGTCTTGTGCTATGTAGCGACAGTAATCAGTAAAGTACGATATGTGGTATTAACAATTTTTATATATATATCCTTGAGGATAGTATGGATTCACCACTGGTAATCTATATGAAATACCTTTAGAAATACTACCGATAAGACTTAAAGGGGATTGTGCGGACGATGCTACACAAGCTTTAAGGAAGTAGGGTGTGAAGGGTAGAACCTCTAAGAAAGCAGTTGCTAAAGAATAGAGAGAAGATAGGGTCAGTTAGAAAAAAGTAAGAGAGTGACATATGCCACCGAGCAAGTTAGTTATTGATGAAAGCTTCCTTATCGTGCCTACTATATTGTCAATATATATATATATATATATATATATATTATGAAGATATGAGTGTGAGGAAAATATACAAGACATGAGTTATAGCACTTTAGAAGTTACCACTACAGGATTATGGAGTTGGTGGTACAAGGATGCATAAGCAATAAAGGACATGAGAGATGGCGTAGAAGAATTTACTGTATGATGAAAAGGGAATGGGAAAGATGTAAGTTAATAACCAAGCTCGAAAAAGGAATGTACGTTTTCTTTTCATGCTTTTAGGTCGTGTATGGCCATAGATATGCTGCTATTATGTTGTGGCCCTGTGAAGCAATGATATTATAGGTTGTTGTGACAGGATGGTAGCACCATATTACAGGGGCAACTCTGGTGAATTTTTCGTAGAATCCCGAGTGATTAACATTCGAGGACGAATGTTCAAAAAGGGGGGAAGAATGTTACACCTCGGAAATTTCTCCATGAACGTACAACGAGTAGCCCAACAAAGTGTATGAGTGTGTGATGTTTTACTAAGCAGGGAATGACTAATTATGAATTTTGGAAAGGAGAAAGTTACAGATTTGCACTTCGACCCAGTGGGTCGTAAAATAGAATACGACCCGTAAAGTGGTTTACACACCGTAAACTGCCATCGTCCTTCAACATTCCAAAGACTTCAATTTTCTGCCAAATGATGAAATGGTTAAATATGACTTAGAATACGGACCGTAAATAGAAATACGGCCCGTAAACTGCGACCGTAAACCACCATGACTCCAGCAAACATTTCTATTTCGGATATGCTTACATACGGTCGTGAAGGACGGACCGTAAACAAGAATACGGCCCGTAAACTGAGTTTACGGCCACTATGCATCCCGACTACTATTCATAAAAATCATATTTTGTGATTAATATTAGGGACCCTTTTCATTCATTTTCATTTCATTTCTCATCTACACAACTCAAGAGAACTCTAGAACCTTCCAAACATTTCATCCATAAGAATTTAAGGGAAATTAGTGATCAACAACACTAAAACCATAAAATCAAGAGTGTGAAACTCATCAAAGTTCATCTACACCAAGAAATTGCAAAGGAAGTCAAATAGGGTTTTTGGCATAGAAGAGTATTGCTACTAAAGGCTCATTTATACCACATCTAAGGAAAGTTTTATGACTTTCTCATGATGATTGAAGTATGTATATGTTGAACCACTTGGATTATAGAAGAGTGTAGTAAATGGGTCATAAAATGTGAATACTGCCATAGTTGAATGATAGTTGGATTGAATTATAAATGTTGATGAGTTGGGAGTATAAATATGTTATAAATGACGTGTAGACCATAAGATAGGTGTGATGTATGAGAAAATGTGATGATGAGCTAAAAACCATAAATGTGGAGAAATTGGAGAAAAATGGTGGAATGCGGTAAATGTATATAAATGACGATTGTTGATACGATATTGTGAGTGTTGTCATGAATGTTTGGTAGTTGAATTTAAATATGGCAAAAGTAGTAGAAACAAATGAAATTCTGCCCAATTTTCCCTAGAAAATAGTCACGCGTTCTTATAGTCAATTAACTGACGTTGATGCGAATTCTCTTGAAGGTAAAGACGCGAATATTGAAGAGGAACGATCATGCGGTAGAATAGCTAAAGGAAAAAGTATGTAAGGCTTGTCCTTTCTTTCCAAGGCAAGAATCCTATGATGTGATATTATTTCCATACACTTCCATGACTTCCTTATATTCCGGAACCAAGATCCTATGTTCATAGATGGCCACGTGAGATACGGATAAGAGACATGTTATGAGCACGATAACGGAGATGATAAGCTTAAGGCTAAAGATTCTAGAGTTCATGGTATAATGTTTAAACAAGCTAAAGACATTAACTACGATCTATTGGTAATGCTTGATGTATACACTCACCTTATATACCAATCCCATCAAGGTGAGGTGGAATACGTATGAATGCTCCATAATGTAAGCGGGGGCTCTCTACCTTACGTCACCCCGACATTGTTATAGATTGTTCAAAAGCCTCAATGCATGTGCTATGACCAATGTTACGAGAAACTACGAGTCTATGGTCATAAAGGATTTCATGTGAGATAAAGGTAAGAGATACGCTATAGAAATGATAATGGAAATGATGAGCTCAAGCCAAAAGATTACAAAGACTATCATACGGTATTTATACGAAATTCATGCTACGAATATGATGTGATTTTCATAGATTGTCTTTAAATTTAAATGTGTTCATTAATGAAAGGTTACGATAAGCTTATACGATGTATGTGATGGCTATGATAATGATGAGATATATTGATCCTTGTATAATGCATGTCATATGGTCGAGCCACTACGTGGCTGAATATGGAAGATATGTATGTGATATTGTCGAGCCACTACGTGGCCGAATACGGATACTGTCGAGCCACCACGTGGCCGAATACGGATATTTTCGAGCCCTACGTGGCCGGATACAGATAATGTTTATGTGTATGAGAAGCTACGGCACTACGATGATGAATTATATGACATGATGATGTGTACGCTATGATGGTTCATGTACGACGATTATGTATATGTGCTATATATATGAAATGTTTTCATACTTAAAGGTCGCACATGTTTTGCCTTCACCTCATGACTTATGATTTCTCTATTATGTTAGTTTCATTCATGCCTTACATACTCAGTACAATATTCGTACTGACGTCCATTTTCTTTGGACGCTGTGTTCATGCCCACAGGTAGACAGGGAGACGGCCCAGACCTTTAGGAGCTATCAGCGGATTTGCAGAAGCACTCCATTATTCCGGAGGTGCTAATCGGGTTTATACTTTTGTGTGTATATATATATATATATAAATATTTTGGGCACGATGGGGTCTTGTGCCGTCCATATGTCTAGTACTCTAGTTGAGGCTCATAGATACGTATGTGTGGGTTATATGGTCTCACAAGGTCAGTACTGTATATATGTAGATATGTGTACATTATCTTTTGATAGCCAAAGGGCTCATGTATATGAAAGTATTTATGTTCTTTAATGAAAATGATTTTCTTATGATCATGAGATTATGAACGAAAAAGGGGGCTTAATAAGTATGATGAATAGTAGAACGAGCGGTGCTCGGTGGTCAGCCCCGGGTACCCGTCACGACCCCTAGTTGGGTCGTGACAGAAGTGGTATCAGAGCAGTTCAGTCATAGGAAGCGTCTACGAGCCGTGTCTAGTAGAGTCTTGTTTATAGTGTGTTACGCGCCACATCAATAAACAAGGGGCTACATGGCATTTAGGTAAAATGACCATCTTTCCTCTATGAGATCATGCGATAGATCCGTGTATAAGATTTTATCCTCCCTAATAGTGTGTTGTGATTTCAGAATGCCGCCAAAGGGAAAAGCTACAGCCGCCCAGAAGAGCAAGACTGTTATATCCCGTAATTTTGCACATTTGGATAAATAGAAATAATTGTGACTAGTAAGAGATAAGGCAATATTTTGATCTTATTACATATATATGTTGTTCATGAAAAATATTGATGCGGAAATATTGAGGAAGGCTAAGGGCAAAATTGGAATTTTGGAAATTAGTTTCATGAATTGGGCTTGGAAAAATCAAAAAAAAAAAAAGAAGAGGAGGCCCAAAGGGGGCCGGCCATAGGACATGGGCCAAGGCCCAAGTGGAATTAAATTCATGAAATAAATAAGAGAAGGCCTATCATTGTCTTCATTTTAGAACTTTCAAGAAAGGAAGAGAAAGTGAGAGCAAGAAGGCCATTCGGCCAACAAAGAAAGAAAAAAAAAATTTAGCCTTCCATCCTTAGTCCAAAAATTCAGTTCTTCTTGAATTCTTACTAATTTCAAGACCCTCTTCAACGTGGTATAATTATTAGAGCAAGAAAATTTCTTTTGTGACAAGTGCAAAAATTCTATTCAAGTGGAAAATTGAAGGAAAGGTAAGAACTTTTATTCTTTTACATGTTATGGAAGATTTATATATGTTGTAGTATGTGAAAATGAGTGAAAAGTATGAAATTAGTGTGTTGTGGGTGTGGCCGTGTGGGTGTGTGTGGTCGTGTGGTGTTGCCTAGTGGAGGAAGGATGAATTTATTTTATTTAGCATGTTAGTTGTGTTGTTGTGGCCTTTATGATGTAAATGAAAGACTAATGGTTCAAGTTGGCATAGAAATTGGTTGTAGGTTGTTGTAGGAAATTATGTGATTTTAATATCGTTTTATGTAATTATGGAAATGGAGTTGCTAAAGTGTGAATTGTTGTTGTTGTTAATGAATTCAGAAGAAGATAATGCGACGTTGTAGTCTTGTTGCATTTGTGGAGATTTCGGGTGGAATATGGTGTTGGTGGAATTGTTTGAATATTGTATAGATTGTTTGAAATGTTCTTGAATTGTGTTTGAATGATCTCGGATTAGTAATGAATATGTGAGCGTTGATATTGGCTTGAATGTACATAGTTGGATTGAATGTGACAAGCTACGTAGAGGAAAAGGTTACTAATGTTAGAATGCAATTTAAATTGATTGTTGATGTTGTTAGTATGGTTTTTGGTATTGTTGGTATGGTTGTTGATAAATTTGGCCAAGTTAAATTCTCGGGGATGTTGAATTTATAGGGGAGGTGCTGCCCAAATTTCTGTAGATAAGTACTAGTTAGAATTGGATTTTTAAGTACTTGTAGCTAATGTTTGGTAATTGATAACGTTATTGTAGATATTGGAGAGACCGAGACTTGAGTCGGGATTTGTTTAGCGAGCGATCGAGGTAAGTAAAGCCTACCTTTCCTTCTTTTGGCATGACCTTTATGAAATGAACCAATAACACATATGTATGGCTCTAAAGAAAATCCTATTCTTAGAGCCACTAGGATGGCTAATATCTTTGACTTCCATAAGCTATTCCATATGGCTTGATACGTATTTTCTGATGTTCGAAGATTCTAGTTGTTATGTTTCCGAATGTTGTTAGAAAGAAAATCGAGACGACTAAAGTCTTTGATGAATACTTTGATACATAAATATGGTCTTAAAGCCTCCATTTGATTTGATCCATAATGTTATTCGAAAGTTTCCTAATATGAATGATACTTGAATTTCCAAACATGGCTTATGAAATGTTTTTTTTAAAAGGTTCTGTACTTCAAAAGCTCGTAACTTTCGTATACTAATTCCGATTGACTCGATACTTGTTTCTAAGCTTTCTGATATCGGTATATATATATATTTATTTATCGAGTCTTGGAATCTATTTACTTATATGCATATGGTTTTCTCACTACTCCGCTCGTGCATACTACTACTACATCGTTCGCCGGGTCCCGGGCCTGTTTTGTCTTCGTGCGCACTATGTTATATTCGGCAGTTTGATGTGTTACGATTCCCGAGACCCTCGCCACAGGGCCGGATACCGCTTATATACGGAGTTATGATGTGTTATGGCATACGATGTGTTCTGATGTTGTGATATGTTATGATGATACGATATGTTCGGGGATTGTACGGAGATTTGAAACCTTCTGGAGTATGATGTGTTGTGGCGCCAGCGTCGGAGTGGCGACCACGTTCCTGAGCCCTATGCATGATTTTTAATTGCGTGATTTATGTTTTCAGAAAAGATTTTGATATACTACCTCTGTATCCATTTTCCATACTCCTTATTTCAGTTATGATTTGGATTACTGTATTTCATGCTTTACATACTCAGTACATATTTCGTACTGACCCCCTTTTCTTCGGGGGGCTGCGTTTCATGCCCGCAGGTACAGACGTTCGTTCTGGTGACCCGCCAGTGTAGGATCCCTATTCTGCTATTTTGGAGTACTCCTTTGATCCAGAGCTCATATTTTTGGTACATATCTTTTGTTATACCTGTTTCTGTATATATGACTATTTGGGGTACGGCGGGGCCCTGTCCCGTCATATGTTTCTATTATGGTTTGTAGAGGCCTGTAGACATATATGTGGGTCATGGGTTGTGTTTGTTCGATTATGTCCGTGAGTTATGCCTTAAGCGGTTCCGTTTGCTATTATGGCCGAAACGGCCCATATGTTTGTATATGTATGTGTATTCGGGCGATGTGTATTCCGCCAGCCTGGCGGCTTTTGTATGACATTTCTGTTACAGGTGACCGCTTAAGATGACGTCTGTTCTAAGTATCTGTGCAAAATAACGTATGTTAAATTTGAATAAGTCCTTGATATGTCGATTTGGTAAGCGAATGGGTTTGGGTGTCCAAATAGGACACTAGTCACGGCCAACGGGGCTGGGTCGTGACAAAAGTGGTGTCAGAGCGGTTTGTCCTCGGAATGTCTACAGGGCATGTCTAGTAGAGTCTTGTTTATCAGTGTGTTGTGCACCACATCTATAAACAGGAGGCTACAGGACATTTAAGGTGTTACCTTTCTTTCGATCCTAGATCGTGCGATAGAGCTGTGCTATTAGGATGATTTCTTTCTGACCGATTGCTATGTTTACAGTGATGCCTCCGAAAAAGGCGATGGCTGCCCAGAAGGGCAAAGCAGTGGCAGGAGAGACCAGCCAGATATAGAGAGTCACTCGGGCTCGTGCTCGGACTATACCCGATATTGCACCGCAGTCGGAGGGTTCTGCTACACCTCCACCATTAGAGGAGCCTCGAGCAGCAGCCGCTGCCACCACGGATCAGGAGGCGGCTCCACCAGTAGCTCCAGAGGCCCCAGTGCCCGAGCCTCCAGCTCCTCCGCCAGGGGCGGAGGACAGGGCGATGAGAGATGCGGTGCAGTTATTAACGAGATTAGTAGCAGGACAGGCTCGCAGACGCGGGCTAGGGGGGTGATGGTCCGTGATTTCTTGACCTGTAATCCCCAGAGTTCTACGGGTCTAAGCCCGAGGAGGACCCCCAGGATTTCATTCGACAGATGCAGCGCACACTGAGACTGGTCAGGGCTTCTGAGACTGAGTCTGTCGAGCTGGCTTCACATAGATTGCGGGACATAGCGATTAATTGGTACGAGTCTTGGGAGATGTCCAGAGGCGAGGATGCTCCTCCAGCTGTGTGGGATGAGTTTACAGCAGCTTTTCTCAGCCATTTTTTGCCTCTAGAGTTGCGGCGGGCGAGAGTTGAAAGATTTCTACAGCTGAGGCAGAAAGGCAGGAGTGTCCGAGGGTACAGCTTAGAGTTTGATTCTCTGGCCAGATATGCGCCCGCCATTATAGCTGATATGGCCGACAGGATGCACCGGTACGTGATGGGTTTGGATCATTACTTGGTTGATAGTTGTATGGAGATGGCATCGCAGACTGGTATGGACATTGCCTGGTTACAGGCATATGCACAAGGGATGGAGGACCGGCACAGAGGGCGTCAGCCCGATAGAGACCGTGACAGGAGGCAGCCCAAGAGGGCTAGGTCAGCTGGTTATTCTGGGGGAGTCTGGAGGCGGGTAGCCTCAGCAGCAGTATAGCAGATATCCTCCTCAGTAAGGCCGGAGTTCACATTCACAGTCTACAGGTAGACGGTTTGATAGTGCAGGGCACTCAGGAACAGGCCAGAGTTCCAGAGCCTCAGGTTCGCAGGTGAGCAGAGGTTCCAGCCAGGCGAGGCCAGCTATGCCTCGATGTTCTTATTATGGGAGGTCTCACCCAGGAGAGTGTTATCGAGCTACGGGTGCCTATTTTTCTTGTGGATGCCTGGGCCATATTATGAGAGATTGTCCGTTGGCAGGTGGTTCTGGTGGTGCAGCTCAGCCGACGGGATCAGTTGCTGGTTCATCTTCCACTTCTGTTGCTATGCGCCCTATGGGGCGGGGTACGACAGCACCAGCAGGCCGCGGCAGAGGCCGTGGCGGGATTTCTGATTCTAGCGGTCCTTCGAACCGCATATATGCCTTGGCTAGTCGACAGGATCAGGAGGGGTCGCCAAACGTAGTCACAGGTACATTATTGGTTTTCTCTCGAGCTGTATATGCATTGATCGACCCAGGTTCTACTTTATCATATATTTCTCCCCTCGTCGCTAGTAAAATTGGGATAACACCTGAACTTATAGAGTCGTTCGAGGTAGCTACACCGGTCGGGGACTTTATTATAGCAAGGCAGGTATATAAGGATTGTTCTGTGATTATATGTGGTCGTTGCACTAAGGCCGATTTGATAGAATTAGATATGCTGGAATTCGATGTTATCATGGGCATGGATTGGTTAGCCTCTTGTTATGCTAATGTTGACTGTCAGAAAAAGGTAGTTCGTTTCCAGTTTCCAGGGGAACCAGTTATAGAATGGGCAGGAAATACAGCATCGCCGAGAGGTAAGTTTATTTCATACCTCAAGGCCAGGAAGATGATTCAGAAAGGGTATCTTTATCATTTGGTTCGTGTGCATGATACTAAAGCAGAAACACCTACTCTCCACTCAGTTCCGGTTGTTAATGAATTTCCAGATGTATTTCCGGATGAGCTTCCAGGTCTTCCACCTGAACGGGAGATCAAGTTCACGATAGATGTGTTGCCAGATACTCAGCCTATATCTATTCCCCCTTACAGAATGGCACTTGCAGAATTGAAAGAATTGAAAGAGCAGCTGAAAGATCTATTAGAAAAAGGCTTCATCAGACCCAGTACGTCACCTTGGGGAGCACCGGTATTATTTGTAAGAAAGAAAGACGGGTCGCTGCGGATGTGCATTGATTACAGACAGCTGAATAAGGTGACTATAAAGAATAAATATCCCCTCCCCCAGATTGATAATTTATTTGACCAGTTGCAGGGTGCTAAATATTTTTCGAAGATACACTTGCGCTCGGGTTATCATCAGGTGTGGGTACGAGAGGCAGATATTCCAAAGACTGCTTTCAGGACCCGATACGGGCATTATGAGTTCAGGGTAATGTCTTTTGGGCTAACTAATGCTCCAGCAGAGTTTATGGATTTGATGAATTGGGTATTCAGGCCGTTTCTAGACATGTTCGTGATCGTATTTATTGATGACATTCTGGTTTATTCACGATCAGCAGAGGAGCATTCAGATCATCTGAGGACAGTACTTGGCATACTTCGGCAACAGAAATTATATGCTAAGTTCTCTAAGTGTGAATTCTGGTTAACCTCAGTGGCATTCTTGGGGCATATCGTCGGAGCAGATGGTATTCGGGTCGATACACAGAAGATCGAGGCTGTACAGAATTGGCCTAGGCCTACGACACCGACTAAGGTACGCAGTTTTCTGGGATTGGCCGGATATTACAGGGGATTTGTGGAGAATTTTGCTTCTATTGCAGCACCATTAACGAAACTAACTCAGAAGGCAGCAAAATTTCAGTGGACCGATGCTTGTGAATGCAGCTTCCAGTTGCTGAAGGAAAAATTGATTACAGCTCCGGTTCTAACTCTTCCCGAGGGGCCAGATGGGTATGTTATATATTGTGATGTTTCCGGTGTTGGGATAGGTTGTGTACTAATGCAGCATGGTCGAGTAATAGCCTATGCTTTCCGGCAGCTCAGACCGCACGAGAGAAATTATCCTACTTATGATCTGGAACTAGCCGCGGTAATTCATGCTTTGAAGATATGGCGGCATTACTTATATGGGGTTCATGTTGATATGTATACGGATCACAAAAGCCTTCAGTATATTTTAAAGCAAAAGGAGCTGAATTTGCGGGAAAGAAGATGGCTCGAGTTATTGAAAGATTATGATGTTGACATTTTGTATCATCCTAGAAAAGCCAACGTTGTAGCCGATGCACTTAGCCGCAAGTCCATGGGTAGTTTGACCGACGTGCAGCCAGAAAGGAAAGAATTAGTTCGTGAGATTCATCAGCTCGCTAGGCTTGGAGTCCGTTTGGCCGATTCTGGAAATATTGGGGTTTCTGTCCGAGAAGTTGCTGAATCATCTATTATGGAAGAAGTAAAACAACGTCAGTACGAGGATCCTATTCTAGTACAGTACAGAGACACAACCCTTGATAAGGAAAAGACTCCGTTCGAGATCACACCTGACGGAGTATTATTATATAGAGGCAAACTATGTGTACCTAACGTTGCAGGGCTACGGCGACAAATTATGGGAGAGGCACATTATGCTCGGTATTCTGTTCATCCTGGATCCACAAAAATGTTCCATGATCTCAGATGTTTATATTGGTGGGATGGTATGAAAAGAGACATTGCAGAGTTCGTTGCTCAGTGTCCAAATTGCCAACAGGTTAAAATCGAGCATCAGAAGCCCGGTGGATTGTTACAGGAAATGGAAATTCCAGCTTGGAAATGGGAAATAATTAATATGGATTTCATTACAGGTTTACCACGTACTCCGCGAAGGTATGATTCTATATGGGTTATTGTTGATAGGCTGACAGAATCAGCCCATTTTCTTCCAGTCAGGACCACTTATTCGGCTGAGGATTATGCCCAGTTGTATATTAAAGAAATAGTAAGGCTTCACGAAGTTCCTACATCTATTATATCCGACAGAGGTACACAGTTTACAGCTAACTTCTGGAGGTCGTTTCAGGATGGGTTAGGGACTCAGGTGAGTCTTAGTACAACATTCCATCCTCAGTCTGATGGGTAGGCCGAGCATACTCTTCATACTCTGGAAGATATGATACATGCCTGTGTTATTGATTTCAGAGGTAGTTGGGATGATCATTTCCTGCTTATTGAATTTGCTTATAATAAGAGTTATCATTCCAGCATTCAATATATATATTTTATGAAGATATGAGTGTGAGGAAAATATACGAGATATGAGTTATAGCACTTTAAAAGTTACCACTACAGGATTATGGAGTTGGTGGTACGAGGATGCATAATCAATAAAGGACATGAGAGATATCCTAGAAGAATTTATTGTATGATGAAAAGGGAATGGGAAAGATGTAAGTTAAGAACTAAGCTCGAAAAACGTATGTACGTTTTCTTTTCATGCTTTTAGGTCGTGTGTGGCCATGGATATGCTGCTATTATGTTGTGGCCCTATAGGGCAATAATATTATAGGTTGTTGTGATAGGATGGCAGCACCATATTACAGGGGAAACTCTGGCGAATTTTTCGTAAAATCCCAGTGATTAACATTCGAGAACGAATGTTCAAAAAGGGAGGAAGAATGTTAAACCTCGGAAATTTCTCTGTGAACGTACAACGAGTAGACCAACGAAGTGTATGAGTGTGCGATGTTTTACTAAGTAGGGAATGACTAATTATGAATTTTGGAAAGGAGAAAGTTACAGGACCCAGTGGGTCGTAAAATAGAATACAGCCCGTAAAGTGGCTTACGGACCGTAAACTGCCATCGTCCTTCAACATTCCAAAGACTTCAACTTTCTACCAAATGACGAAATAGTTAAATACGACTCAGAATACGGACTGTAAATCGAAATACGGCCCGTAAACTGTGACCATAAACCACCATGACTCCAGCAAACCTTTCTGTTTCTGATATGCTTAAATACGGTCGTGAAGGACGGACCGTAAACCAGAATACGGCCCGTAAACTTAGTTTACGGCCACTGTGCATCCCGACTACTGTTCATAAAAATCAGATTTTGTGATTAATATAAGGGACCCTTTTCATTCATTTTCATTTCATTTCTCATCTACACAACTCAAGAGAACTGTAGAACCTTCGAAACATTTCATCCACAAGAAGTTAAGGGTAATTAGTGATCAACAACACTAAAACCATGAAATCAAGAGTGTGAAACTCATCAAAGTTCATCTACACCAAGAAATTGCAAAGGAAGTGAAATAGGGTTTTTGGCATAGAAGAGTATTGCTACTCAAGGCTCATTCCTACCATATCTAAGGTAAGTTTTATGAATTTCTCATGATAATTGAAGTATATGTATACGTTGAAACACTTGGATTATAGAAGAGTGTAGTAAATGGGTCATAAAATGTGAATAGTGCCATAGTTGAATGATAGTTGGATTGAATTATAAATGTTGATGAGTTGGGAGTATAAATATGTTATAAATGATGTGTAGACCATAAGATAGGTGTGATGTATGAGAAAATGTGATGATGAGCTAAAAACCATAAATGTGGAGAAATTAAAGAAAAATGGTGGAATGCGGTAAATGTAGATAAATGACGATTGTTGATATGATATTGTGAGTGTTGTTGTGAATGTTTGGTAGTTGAAATTAAACATGGGAAAAGTAGTAGAAACAAAGGAAATGCTGCCCAATTTTCCCTAGAAAATAGTCACGCATTCTTATAGTCGATTAACTGACGTTGATGCGAATTCTCATTAAGGTAAAGACGCGAATATTGAAGAGGAACGATCAAGCGGTAGAATAGATAAAGGAAAAGGTATGTAAGGCTAGTCCTTTCTTTCCAAGGCATGAATCCTATGATATGATGTTATTTCCATACACTTCCATGACTTCCTTATATTCCGGAACCAAGAGCCTATGTTCATGGATGGCCACGTGAGATAAGGATAAGAGACATGTTATGAGCACGATAACGGAGATGATAAGCTTAAGGCTAAAGATTCTAGAGTTCATGGTATAATGTTTAAACAAGCTAAAGACATTAACTACGATCTATTAGTAATGCTTGATGTATACACTCACCTTATATACCAATCCCTTCAAGGTGAGGCGGAATACTATGAATGCTCCATAATGTAAGCGGGGGCTCTCGACCTTACATCACCCCGACATTGTTATAGATTGTTCATAAGCCTCAATGCATGTCCTATGACCAATGTTTCGAGAAACTATGAGTCTATGTTCATAAAGGATTTCATGTGAGATAAAGGTAAGATATACGCTATATAAATGATAATGGAAATGATGAGCTCAAGCCCAAAGATTATAAAGACTATCATACGATATTTATACGAAATTCATGCTACGAATATGATGTGATTTTCATTGATTGTCTTTAAATTTAAATGTGTGCATTAATGAAAGGTTACGATAAGCTTATAAGATGTATGTGATGGCTATGATAATGATGAGATATATTGCTCCGTGTATGATGCATGTGATATGGTCGAACCACTACGTGGCCGAATATGGAAGATATGTATGTCATATTGTCGAGCCACTACGTGGCCGAATACGGATACTGTCGAGCAACTATGTGGCCGAATACGGATATGGTCGAGCCCTACGTTTCCGAATACGGATAATGTTTTATGTGTATGAGAAGCTACGACACTACGATGATGAATTATATGACATGATGATGTGTACGCTATGATGGTTCATGTACGACGATTATGTATATGTGATATATGTATGAAATGTATTCATCCTTAAGGGTCGCACAGGTTTTGCCTTCACCTCATGACTTATGATTTCTCTATTATGTTTGTTTCATTCATGCCTTACATACTCAGTACAATATTCGTACTAACGTCCGTTTTCTTTTGATGCTTTGTTCATGCCCATAGGTAGACAGGGAGACGACGCAGACCTTTAGGAGCTATCAGCAGATATGCAGAAACACTCCATTATTCCGGAGGTGCTAATCAGGTTTATACTTTTGTGTATATATATATGTATAAATATTTTGGGCACGACGGGGTCTTGTCCCGTCCATATGTCTAGTACTCTAGTAGAGGCTCGTAGATACGTGTGTGTGGGTTATATGGTCTCACAAGGTCACTACTGTATATATGTAGATATGTGTACATTATTTTTTGATAGCCAAAGGGCTCATGTATATGAAAGTATTTATGTTCTTTAATGAAAATGATTTTCTTATGATCATGAGATTATGAACGAAAAAGGGGGCTTAATGAGTATGATGAGTAGTAGAATGAGCGGTGCTCGGTGGTCAACCCCGGGTACCCGTCACGGCCCCTAGCTGGGTCGTGACACTACCTAGCTGGGTCGTGACACTATCTACAATCACCCATATAGAGTCAAACTTGCGTCGAGAATGGGGTAAGCCTATAATGAAGTCCATGTTAATCACTTCCCACTTCCAGGTTGGGATTTCTATAGCTTGCAACAATCCACCCGGCCTTTGGTGCTCGATTTTCACTTGCTGACAATTAGGACATTGAGCTACGAATTCCGCTATATCTTTCTTCATTCCATTCGACCAATATACAGACTTAAGATCATGATTCATTTTCATCGCACCGGGGTGAACAGAGTAACTGGAACAATGAGCTTCCCTCAATACCTGGTGGCGTAATCCTGCCACATCAGGAACGCATACTCTGCCTCGGCATCGTAGAACTTCGTTTCCTGTGATATCAAATGATGACTCCTTTTTCTGAGGGAGTGTATCTCTGTAATGCATTAGCATGGGATCTTCATATTGTCGCTCTTTCACTTCTGCCACTAGCGATGAGGCTGCTGAATTCTAGATAGTAGTCCCCCTGCTACCTGATTCCACTACTCGAACTCCTAGGCTAGCTAACTGCTGGAGCTCACGAGTCATTTCTCTCCTCTCGGGTCGTACATCGCACAAACTTCCCATAGATCTGTGGCTAAGAGCATCAACTACAACATTTGCCTTTCTGAGGTGATACAAGATATCAACATCATAATCTTTTAGCAATTCCAACCAGCGTCGTTGCCGTAAATTCAGCTCTTTTTGCTTGAAGATATACTGTAGACTCTTATGATCTGTATAAATATCCACATGGACACCATATAAATAATGTCTCCATATCTTTAACACATGAACCACAGCGGCCAATTCTAAATCATAGGTTGGATAATTCCGCTCATGTTTTCGTAATTGCCTTGAAGCATACGCAATCACCTTACCATGTTGCATCAATACACAGCCTAGCCCAACACCTGAAGCATCGCAATAAACAACATATCCTTCCAATCCCTCTGAAAGTGTCAAGATTGGGGCGGAAGTCAATCTACTTTTCAACTCTCGGAAGCTACGCTCACAAGCATCTGTCTATTGAAACTTTGCCGATTTCTGGGTCAACTTTGTGAGTGGTGCAGAAATAGAAGAAAAACCTTCAACAAATCTCCTGTAATAACCTGCTAAGCCCAGAAAGCTACAAACCTCCGTAGGAGTTGTGGGCCTTGGCCAAGTCTTCACGACCTCAATCTTTTGACTATCCACTCGAATACCATCGGCTGCCACAATATGCCCCAGAAATGCCACTGAGTTCAACCAAAACTCGCATATGGAAAACTTTGCGAACAACACTCGAGTTCGAAGGACTCCGAGGACAGTACGCAAATGACTCGCATGTTCTGCCCCGGATCTAGATTATACCAAGATGTCGTCGATAAATATGTTCACAAATAAATCCAGAAAAGGCCCGAACATATTGTTCATCAGATCCATAAATGCCGCCGGCGCATTAGTTAGCCCAAATGACATCACCCGGAACTCAAAATGACCATATCTTGTTCTAAAGGCTGTCTTAGGGATATCTTTCTCCCTAACTCTCACTTGATGATACCCGGACCTCAAATCATTCTTTGAAAACCATTTGGCACCTTGCAATTGATCAATAAGTCATCAATCCTTGGAAGCGGATACTTGTTCTTAATTGTCACCTTATTCAATTGCCGGTAATCAATGCACATTCTCAAGGAGCCATCTTTCTTTCGGACAAACAATACGGGTGCTCCCCATGGGGATGAACTAGGCCTAATAAAGCCTTTCTCAAGCAAGTCCTTCAATTGCTCCTTCAACTCTCTCAATTCTGCGGGAGCCATTCTATAAGGAGGAATAGATATGGGATTGGTTCCCGGCAGAACATCAATTGCGAAATCAATCTCCCGCTCGGGAGGAAGGCCTGGAAGCTCTTCCGGGAACACATCCAGAAATTCGTTTACTACAGGAACTGTCTGAAGAGTCAGCGATTCAGCTTCTACATCTTGAACCCGAACTAGATGATAGATACATCCTTTCGTGATCAATTTTCTTGCCTTTAGATAGGAAATAAACCTACCCTTTGGTGACGCCGTATTCCCTTTCCATTCTAAGACTGGTTCTCCCGGAAATTGGAAATGAACCATCTTCATTCTACAATCAACATTGGCATAGCAAGAGGCCAACCAATCCATGCCCACAATGACATCAAAGTCTACCATCTTTAGCTTACGCAAGTCAACTATAGTACGACGGTCACAAATCAAAACTATGCAATTTCTATATACTCGGCTAGCTATTACCGATTCACCAACGGGTGTAGACACCTCAAAAGGTTTGATCGACTCTGGTTCGACCCTAAATCGACCCGCAATATATGGAGTAACATATGACAATGTGGAGCCCGGATCAATCAAAGCATATACATCATGAGAGAATACCGATAATATACATGTGACCACGTCAGGAGAAGACTCGAGATCTTGGCGTCCAGCCAAAGCATAAACACGGTATTGGGGACCGCTAGAACTGGGAACTCTCCCTCTGCCTCTACCATGGCCGACTGGCCCATGTGAACCTGGCCCCATACGGTGCATGGACGATGAAGATCCAGCTACTGACCCTGAAGGCTGGGTCCTACCTGTACCATGAATCGAAGGGTAATCACGCATAATATGGCCTGGTCGACCACATGAATAACAACCCTCTAAACCCAATCGGTATTGACCCCAATGCAACTTCCTACACTGGGAACATCATGGTATGGGTGGCCTTACCTGACCCGAATCGCCTCTGAACTGAGACCCTGAAAAACTCTGACTCGGCCCGGAACGAGTAGATCTATCAAACCTCTGGCCTCAAAACCAGGGAGGTGCACTGGTCATAGAATAGCCTGTATGCCTGGAAAACTGCTGCCTGTGCCCGCCTATGAACTCGCTCATCAGACCCGAAGATCTAGCCCTCTTGCCCTGTACCCTATCATGCTCGCGCTCACTTTTTTGCTCTTGAAGACTTTCTTCTAAGTTCTGAGCATGGGCCTGAATGCGTGCAATATCCATATTGTCTTGAAGGGACGCAGTCAAGCACCTATCCATCAAATGCGGCCCTAGGCCCTTTACAAAGCGGTGCACTCTGTCACCCATATCCGCTACCATGGCCAAAGCATACCTAGCCAAGGAATTAAAGCGGACATTGTACTCTAAAGCTTTCACGACCTAACCCCGTAGGCCATGACTGGTGCCCGACATGGACACCCGTATACATACTCTTTAGCTATATGTTCATTTCACATCAAACTCAATATGGATCTTATAACGACCAAACCATGGTCTCAGAACTGTCACATAAATATTCATATAAATGCAAGCCGACAAGGCTGCCATCATATAATAATATCATATGCAAGCCGACAAGGCCGCCATCATATACGAACATCATACTACAACACATCGTATAGACAGAGCTGAACAGAACCCATACACAACCCACACATATGTCCACAGACCTCTACGAGTATCAACAGTAACGTAACATATGACGGGACAGGGCCCCGACGTACCCTTAGTCCACATAGGCATATAAATATATATCCGAGAAGGATTTGTACCAAAGTCTGGACTCCGGAACAATGGAGCTCTCCAAAATAGCAGAAGGGGAAAATCCTAAGCTGTCGGATCACCAAAGCGAATGTCTGCACCTGCGGGCATGAAACGCAGCCCCCCAAAGAAAGGGGGTCAATACGGAATATGTACCGAGCATGTAAAGCATGAAATACAGAAAACGGGATCATAATTGAAATAAGAGGTACAGAAAATGAGTACAATAACCAGAATGCCAAGTACTTGCTTTCGAAACATAAATCATGCATGTCAACATCATATATCATATCCGGCCCCATTATGGGACTCAGTGAACATGGTCGCCACCCCGTCTCTGGCGCCATAACACAACATAACTTCAGAATATAATATATATCTCCGTAACACAGCATAACTCCGTAACACAGCATAACTTCATATCACAACATAACTTCATAACACAGCATAACTTCAGAATATACATATATATATATATATATATATATATATATATATATATATATATATATATATATATATTGTACCCGGCCCTTTAATGAGGAACTCAGCGAGCAATACAGTGAAAGTGTGCACGATAACATACCCGGCCCGGGACTCGGTGAAAGATATATTGAGATGTGCACGAGCAGAGTAGTGAGAAACTATATGCAATTCAAAACATTTTTAAAGACTCAATAGAATAGTCAACACGAACCGTCGTTCGCAATTTCAAATAATAGTCATCTCATATACCTTTCGGATGTCCCTGTGGATTATATCAAAATGAATCTTTGAAATCATGTGTACGCATTAATATAGATGAATCAAAACATAAGTTATGGGAATCAAAAATCAATAGCCATCCGAGTGGCTCTAGGAATAGGAGTTTCCTTTGAAATCGTATATATATCGTATATTCTTTCACAACGATCATGCCAAAAAGAAAGAAGGGTTAACTTCACATACCTTTAGCGCGTATTCGTCTCACAATATGTATACGCTTCCCAATAATATCTCAACCTATATTAAGATGCCAACAACTACGTTTAAGTTACGGGGAGAGTCAAAACGTATTCTAACGTTAGTAACTCCTTTCTAGATGTTTAGGCGTCGTTTGCTCTTGTATCCAAACCAAGTACATATAACCAGCCCAACATCAACAATTATATGCTCAATATCAATCCGGACAGCCCACACAATATTCCCAAAAGCCCACATTCACAACATGCAATAACGATTCACATACGGCTACTACATTCTCAAGTTACTTCTAATAGTTCGTAGCCTTAACGTTTGCATGTAACAACTTATAACAGCCGATCTAACATACAATACAAAGCATAATCTTAATTATCATTAATCTTCCAAGTTCAATAACAACAACGTGTCAAAACATCCCGCACCTTACAACACTAGATAATAGTGTACATGCGATTATGACACATCCAATTTATTCTTGTTAATCTATAGTCATATTATTTCGTCGAAACGATTCTATAACAGCCCAACCACTATGAAAACATGACTTATACTCTTAAATATAATTATTTTTTCCAACTTGATGAAAACAACAAGTCCAAAACAGTCCATTACCACAACATTTCCAAAACAGTCCAACAACATGTCCAAAACAGTCCCTAAATAATGTTCGGAATTCTTGCAAACGTTTACGAACATACTAAGAAAACCACATATGATTCTTACACATTATTTCATGTCTTATTTTCATATAATTTCAGTAATTTATGACCAGCTATCCACACGACAAGTACAACATCAATTCATACGCAACTAAGCTACATCGTCACTTCTACAATCCTTACAACAACTCACAAATGACTTTAGTTTCAACTCCAACCATTAAACACCTTCATTCCATCATAAAATTCATGATAATAACAATCAAAATATCATGTAAAAACAGTTCACTAACTTCCTCACAAAACAGTCCACAAACGGTTTCAACATGCTTCAACATCACTTCACATAAAATCATAGATTCAATCATTTTCATACTGACATAACTTAACCTTTAACCTTCCAATTATTTTCATCCTTTTTACCATGAGTTCTATGATAGTAACAACCATATTTATTAAAGAAAATCAGTCCATTAATTCCACTAAAACAGTCCCTACGGCCAACTAACATTCCAACACCAACTTTCATGATTTTATGCATGCGATTCATGTTCATCAAGTTACAACCATACTTCAACTTCAACACATATAACCCCATAACTACTATCATATTCCAACATCAACACACATAATTTCATGTATACAACTTATATTTACTCATCTACATCACCCTTAATACAAGCAAAATAAGTTAGATCTTACCTTGACAACTTGACTTCTCTACTTGGCTAGAGTTTGTGATTTGAGATGAAAATGGTTCTTGTTGCTCCAAAGACTATCTTCACGTTCTAGGGAACTTCTAAAGGGTTGAAACACCTTGGAAAATAATTTTTGGATCAAGAATCAAAGGGCTCAAAAATCAGTCCCTTGGCCGAGACTTTCTCTCTCTAGAATTAGGTTTTTCTTTCTTTGTGTTGTGTAGTAGAAATGAATTGTGATGGCTGATCTCTTGGTCATTATTTGGTTCACATCTGATGCTTACAAGTTGGTCCCATGCTCCACTTGTGGCATGAGTCATTCCATTAACTTTACACTTAAATTTTTTCTAATTCTTTCCCTTCACTTTCGGCTAGCCTGCTTCCCTTGTCTCTCATTTCTTCATTCTTTTCAATTGTTTACAAGACAATTGTAAGTGTGGTGAATGATTCATACATCACCCTTTGTCTATTGTAATCATGCCAAGATGGATGAGCAATATTTAATGTAAAGTGATTCCTCCACCATGTGATGTCTTCCTAAAATAATGTATACATTCATAAAGTAGTAGATGCTCAAATATTCAATTATATGCTCTAACTTTTCTCCTCAAATTTTTCAGCCCTATGGCCGAATGTAACAAGTATGTTTCTTCCAAATTTAATTGTCCACAATATGTTGAAAATGTAGTGGATGAATCAACATTTAATTACACATTTTTATGTCTTCCATTTGCCTTATTTTAGATGACTTTGAGTCATCCTTTTTACCTTGGACGTTTGATGCTCTTGTTGGCTCATTATTGTCACAAATTTTCACTTAACCCACAATTAAGTAATTCCTAATCTCCAATAACATTTTTACACTAAGTAAAATTTATAACCGATTAGGTCTAGTTTAGAAATTAAAAATCCGAGGTTTCTACCTCACGTCGATTCCTTCGCGAATAACTCAACGTATAAAATACGGGGTCTAACATTCTCCTCGAATGTTGAATTGGTCCAGTAAAGTCCTATAGGAATTTTGGGGAAGTCTCCCTTATCGTTATTACATACAGTTCATCAGGCAATTAATATAGTCAAGTGAGGAGTTGAAGTTACCTGTAGGCATAGAGAACAAGTAGGGATACTTGTCTTTCATCTCCTCCTCGGCTACCCAAGTCATCTCTTCCCTGTTGGTGTTTCGCCATAATACTTTGACGGAAACCACGTCCTTAGTTCGCAACCTCCTAACCTGCCGATCAAGTATGGCTATACGCTGCTCCTCGTAGGATAATTCTTCTGTCACTTGGACATCATCTACGGGGAATACTCTGGAAGGATCGCCTATAAATTTGCGAAGCATTGACACATGGAAGACTGGATGCACTGCTTCTAAATCAGCCGGTAGGTCTAACTCGTAGGCAACCTGGCCCACTCTGCGGACAATCTGATAAGGTCCAATATATCTCGGACTTAGCTTCCCTTTCTTGCCAAACCTCATAACACCTTTCATGGGCGACACTTTCAGGAATACCCAGTCACCAACCTGAAATTCTAAGTGTCGACGCCGATTATCTGCATATGATTTCTGCCGACTCTGGGCTGCCAGTAATCTTTCCTGGATAAGCTTCACTTTATCAACAGCCTGCTTAATCATATCTGGGCCTATCAACTTGGTCTCACCAACATCAAACCAGCCAATAGGTGATCTGCACTTCTTCCCGTACAAGGCCTCACACGGTGCCATCTGGATACTCGAATGGTAGCTGTTATTACAGGCGAACTCAATAAGTGGAAAATGATCATCCCAGCTACCCCGGAAATCCATAACACAGGACCGTAACATATCCTGTAGTGTCTGAATGGTACGCTCGGCCTGTCCGTCAGTCTGAGGGTGAAACGCCGTGCTGAGACTCACTTGTGTCCCCAATCCCTCCTGGAAGGATCTCCAGAATTTAGCTGTGAACTGGGCTCCTCTATCAGAAATAATAGTTGTGGGAACCCCGTGAAGTCTCACTATCTCCTTAAGGTACAACCTGGCATAATCCTCAGCTGAATATGTAGTCCTGACTGGAAGGAAATGGGCTGACTTTGACAACCTATCAACGATGACCCAAACAGAGTCATATTCTCGCAGAGTGCGAGGTATACCTATGACGAAGTCCATATTAATTACCTCCCACTTCCAGGTCGGAATCTCCATCTCCTGTAATAGTCCTCCAGGCTTCTAGTGTTCGACCTTAATCTGCTGGCAATTCGGACACTGAGCGACAAATTCTGCTATATCCCTTTTCATGCCATCCCACCAATACAAGCATCTGAGGACATGATACATCTTCGTTGACCCTGGATGAACAGAATAACGGGCACAGTGTGCCTCTCCCATCACTTGTTGTCGTAATCCTGCAACCCCAGGTACACATAATCTACCTTTGTATCGTAGCACTCCGTCAGGTGCCACCTCAAATGGGGTCTCTTCCTTTGTATGAGATGCATCCCTGTGATGTACAAGGATAGGGTCCTCGTACTGGCGTCTCTTTATCTCCTCTATGATAGAGGACTCAGCAACTCCCCGAACAGAAACCCTGCGGTTTTCAGAATCAGCCAAACGCACTCCCAAATTAGCTAACTGGCGAATTTCATGGACTATCTCCTTCTGCTTTGGTTGTATGTCCGCCAAACTACCCATGGATCTACGACTGAGTGCATCTGCTACAACATTTGCTTTTCCTGGGTGGTATAGAATGTCAACATCATAGTCCTTCAGCAATTCTAACCACCGTCGCTATCGCAAATTCAGCTCCTTCTGCTTAAAGATGTATTGGAGACTCTTATGATCTGTATAAATGTCAACATGCACGCCATATAAATAATGTCTCCATATTTTTAAACCATGGATCACTGCTGCTAACTCCAGATCATTGGTGGGATAATTCCTTTCGTGCTTTCTGAGCTGTCGGGAGGCATAGGCTATAACTTTGCCACGCTGCATCAGCACATAACCTATTCCAACACCGGAAGCATCACAATAAATGACATAGCCATCCGGTCCCTCAGTAAGAGTTAGAACTGGGGCTGTAGTCAATTTATCTTTTAGCAACTGGAAACTCCGCTCACAAGCGTCGGTCCACTGGAACTTAGCTGCCTTCTGGGTTAGCCTCGTTAAAGGCACTGAAATTGAGGCGAACTTCTATACGAACCTTCTGTAATATCTTGCTAGCCCCAGAAAGCTGCGTACTTCAGTAGGTGTCGTAGGTCTAGGCCAAGTCTTCACCGCCTCAATCTTCTGCGTATCTACCCGAACGCCGTCAGCTCCAATAATATGCCCCAAGAATGCTACTGAGGTCAACCAAAATTCACATTTAGAGAACATAGCATACAATTTCTGGTGCTGGAGCACCTTAAGTACCGTCCTCAAATGATTTGCATGCTCCTCTTCTGATCGTGAATAGACCAGAATATCATCAATGAATACAATCACGAACAGGTCAAGAAATGGCTTGAACACTCTCTTCATCAGATCCATAAATACTGCCAGAGCATTGGTCAACCCAAAGGACATCACTCTAAATTCGTAATGCCCGTATCGGGTCCTGAACGCCGTCTTTGGAATGTCTGCCTCCTTTACCCGCACTTGGTGATAACCTGGCCGCAGGTCTATCTTCGAGAAACACTTAGCACCCTGCAACTGGTCAAATAGATCATCGATCCTGGGGAGAGGATAACATGTATGTTTCTTCCAAATTTAATTATCCACAATATGTTGAAAATGTAGTGGATGAATCAACATTTAATTACACATTTGTATGTCTTCCATTTGCCTTATTTTAGATGACTTTGAGTCATCCTTTTTACCTTGGACGTTTGATGCTCTTGTTGGCTCATTATTGTCACAAATTTTCACTTAACCCACAATTAAGTAATTCCTAATCTCCAATAACATTTTTACACTAAGTAAAATTTATAACCGATTAGGTCTAGTCTAGAAATTAAAAATCCGAGGTTTCTACCTCACGTCGATTCCTTCGCGAATAACTCGACGTATAAAATACGGGGTCTAACAAAAGCACTCATGCTACCTTGCCTCAAATTCAAGAATTTTTCGGCCCTAGCTCACCGAACCTCTGGAGGCATATAATGTTGGAGGAAAGCATCAACGAACTCCTTCCATACCGGGGGATGTGCATTGGCTCCCCGTGAAGCCATCCATACCGTATACCATTGGATCGAGACATCTCTCAATCTATACGACGCTAACTCCACCGACTCGGTATCCGAAGCATGTATCAATCGTAGCGTCCTCAACATACCATCAATAAAATCCTTAGGGTCCTCCTCCGGCTTTGACCCAATGAATTCCGGAGGTTTCAAAGTAATGAAGTCACGGGCCCTTGCTCTAACAACCCTATCACCCTGCCCTGTACTTTGCCGCTGAGTCTGGGCAGCAACCAAACGAGTAAGCAAGTGTATGGCCTCTTTCACATCTTGGCCTGAAGCATCCGGTGGAGGATCCGGAGGTGCTGGAGCTGGGGCTGAGGCTCCCTCACGCTCCTCTAATATAGGTACTGAACGGGAGGACTAACATTGAGCCGCACTCTGAGACTCACTTTCCTCTACTACCGGTGGCGGTGCTCTTTTAGCCCGCTTTCCTACCACTGTCTTGCCCTTTTGGGTTGCCGTAGCCTTTTTCTTTATAGGCATTTCTGAAATAGACAATACACGATTAAAGAACAAGAATTTCTCATATCATAGCTCTACCGCACGATCCTTATGAAGAAAAAAGTTCAATCATTCCTAAAATGCCTGCAGCTTCTTGTTTATAAGTGTGGCGCACAACACACCCATAACCAAGATTCTACTAGACACGGCTCGTAGACACACCCTAGGACTGAACTGTTCTGATACCACTTTTGTCACGACCCGTCTGGAGGGCCGCGACGAGCGCCCGGTGCTAGCGCACCCGGGCGCCCCTTGGCTTACACTTATACTTACATCTAGGTGAGCCACATAATTTAACATACTTTTTTTCATTCATCATGCTAGTCCCATTGGACAACAATGCCTTTATATCATAATTGGCATCTGTGACACATTAATGTACATGAGCCGACAAGGCTAATCAAAATGATATACAAAATATAGGCCAACAAGGCCAGACATATCTAACCATATACACATGACTACGAGCCTCTAAGGAGAGCATAACACATCACATAAGCGGAACAGGACCCCGCTTTGCCCATAATTATGTACACAAAAGAATAAGTACCCAAAAGCTATGGCTCCGAATGAAATGGAGCTCTGCTAGGTGGTCTCTGAGAATACAGCTATGGATTGAGCCTGTCTCCCTGTGCACCTGCGGGCATGACGCAGCATCCACAAACAAAAGGACGTCAGTACAAAGAATGTACTGAGTATGTAAAGCATGATCAATATCAATGTAGAAGCATAATGAACATCATAAGAAATAGCACAAGATGGGAGATGGTAATATTATCGCCATGGGAACTTACTTTCCTTTCATAGAAAATTTCCATTCTAATATGTGTTTGTGCTCATACTTCAATATCCGTATCCATATTTGTATCCATTCCATATTAGTACTCGTATTCGTATACATCCCCTTATTCACATTCATATTGTATACATAATCATATCACATACATAATCATATCATATACATAGCATTTACATAACATACCCGACCCCGAAGGTTCGGTGTTTCACGTACCCGACCATATCTAGGCTCGATGGTCATACATACCTTGCCAACCAAGGCTCAGTGTTACACATACCTGGCCCTACCAAGGCTCAGTGTTACACATATCTAGCCCTACCAAGGCTCAGTGTTATCCATACCCAACTGCAGTGGTGATCGCGCGTTACGTAAGCATACATACATATACATCTATACACATACTACCCGTCCATATAGGCTCGGGGTTCATAGTAGCCATACATGGGCACACATACATACAACTCATAAGCATCTTTACTATTTTCATCACTATCATCATCGTCATCGTTATCGTCATCGCCATTACCATTATAGTCGTCATCAATATCATTATCACTATTATCATCATTCATCACACTTATCTTTATAGGCTTACTCGTCATACGAGGAACATAGTACAATCGTAACATATCAAGAATCATGAGCTTAATAGCTCGGAAGATCGAATCATTTATGAGACATCATAGACTTATGGAAGATTTAGATGTTTGGCCAAAGAACCATGCCTTATTAAATAAGGGTTAGCCTTACATACCTTTCCGTTCAACTATTTACCACTTGCACGTTCTCCTCTGAAGCTCACGTTTCTACCTTCATTAAAGTCATACTATCATTAGAATCGATAACTAGAATACATGACTAAACTAGAGAAAATCGGGCAACGTCTCCTCTATTTATACGACATTCCTCTATTTCAACTCTCAAACGTCAACAATACATTCACAATACTACAACAACAGTCATTATCCATCCACATTATCCATATTCTAGACTCACTGTTCAATCATCCATATCCATGGCCATAACGCACGACTATGTCCATTCACGTACATTGCTCATCTCATGCTCTCAAAATCATTTATAACACATTTACATTACAATACATCAAGACTCATAACTCAATTCAACTATTTCTCAAAATGGCACTATTCCACATTCATGACCCATTTTGCCATACCTCTCTACAATCCAAGTATTTCAACTCTTAAATACCTTAAACAACATAGAAACATCATAAATCTTACCTTAGATGTCGTAGGAACAAGCCTTGGTTGATAATACTCCACTTGAGCAAAACCCTAGTTTATCTCCAATGAGATTTCTCAACTTGTATGATCCTTAATGGGTTTTCTTATACTTGATTCACTTATTTTATGTTGTTGTTCAATAGTAATCCTTGAATCCTTGTGTAATAAATGTAGAGAGAGGTTTTAGAGAGAAGGGGGTGTCATGTGGAAATGAAATAATGAACTTGGTCTCTTATTAATAACCCAAAATCTGATCTTAAATGAACAGTCGTCGAAAGTGCACAGTGGTCATAAACACAGTTTACGGACCGTATTTCGTGGTCGTATTTAAGGATGACAGAAACAGAAAGTCAGGCTGAGGACATGGTGGTTTACGACTCAGTTTACGGGCCGTATTTCAGTTTACGGTCCGTATTCCAAGTCGTCTTTAACCATTCCAGCATTTGACAGAAAGTTGAAGTTTTTGGAAGCTGAAATACGACATGGCAGTTTACGGACTGTATACCACTTTACTGTTCGTATTTCATTTTACGACCAACTGGCCAGAATGCAAACCTACAACTTTGCACATTTCCAAAACCTATAATTAGTCATTGTGGAGCATAACCTACCTTTCATTGCAATTGCCTTTGAAATCTTACTTAGGGTCGTCAAACGTCATTCCCTTCTTATTAAAACATCATATACTCGTATTCTTCGTTAGTCTATTCACTGTACGTTCACGGGGGAATTACCGAGGTGTAACAATTGTGGGCTGTTTTGGAGTTGGATTGGAGTAAGAATTATAGGGGAAATGCTAGCCGAATTTCGTTAAGTTTCATTCTTACTTTAATTGGATAGTAAGAGATGTTTATGGTCTAATTGTAACCTATATTATCTTTGTTGTAGACTTGCGAACTCGGGATGTAAGCATTGGACATTTAGATAGACTTCGAGGTATGTTAAGGTTATTCCTTTCTTTCATTTTGGCATCTACAGCGGTCTGGCCGGCTTGCGTTGTTATTTCTACTATGTATATATGTATGTGCCTATGAGCCTTTGATGCATAATTCATTGTGTTTTTCATACAGAAGTCAGTATAATTCAGTTATGAGTCACATGCGGGCCACCCCTTTTTTTTTTGTAAGATTTAGGTACAGGTATGAGAGTGTCTAATATGTAGAACTCTGACACTTGTCATGACCAATCGGTTTGGGTCGTGACAAATTCTATACCTTGTGACTTCTCCACTATGATTATTTTCCTTTCCAAGAATTGCTAAACCTTTGAACCAACTCAATCATATAAATAGGATGAAGAACATACCTTATAATAGAAGAACTTCACCTTACTCAACTTCTTCCAAGGCCAAGTTCATCACAACATTAAGTAAAAGCAAGGATGATCACCTTCCATGGATTATCTTGGAGCTTTGATGTTTGATCTTCTCTTTTGATGGCGTGGAAGGTTTTGGAAAGTTGTAGAACCTTCAAGAACTCTCTAATAATGTGGGGAGATAAGTGTTGAAAGTGGACATGAAAAATGGGGTCATTTGGAACTTCAAAAGGGTTTAAAATCGCCACTCCGCCTCATCTTGCATTGGAGATACGGCCCAACAAGTTCCAACTTTCAGCCACATCTCCCCTCCTATCGTTGGGGTGATGTTGGGTAGTGAGGTCCCAAAATATTTGGAGTTTGCAGCCAGTATGTTGCATAGCAAACTTAGTTTGCGGCCGCATACTGCCCCAAATTTCCAATTTTCGTAAAAATGCGTTTTTTTCAATCTGTTTGACCTCTAATCATTATGGGACCTTCTTAGTACTTGTAAAAAACTTCATTAACCCTCTAAGGAGCCCTATAACTTTCTCTGAAGGTATTTCTAAGCAATGTATAGCTCAAATGACACGAAATCTTCCCCAAAAAAAAAATATGACACATATCCTAACCTTTAACGAACTTACTTCAGCCGATTCATTTAACTCCGAATCCTTAAGGTACATACTTAAAATTATTGGACACTTTCCTTAACCTTGTAAGGGCTTCATATCCACTTTAGGCTTGCGTTAATTTTCTTATAATGAAAACGACGCGAAATTTTCAAAGGTTTAACACTAGATCTTCAGTTGAATCATGGTTCTGGATAAGACTTACGGTCCGTAGATATGTTCCACAGTCCACAAAATCCAATTGTAGATGATGTTACACTAACTCTTTGGTTCTGGATAAGACTCAAGGTTGATTTATGTGCCGTAGATCCATAATTCTTGTCGTAGATCCCGTCTGAATCACTCAAAATTCTTACACTTAAGCTCCCTTTTACGCCACTACTTATGGTCCATAAAATCTTTCATAACTAGGCTTTTTATCTAACGTTCCTTATTTTTACGATTTTATTTCTGAATACCTACAACATAGAAAGTAACATATGAAACAACATGAAACACACTAAAAAACAATCAAAAATCTATTTAAAAGACATCAAATGTGTCGATATTCCATGGCACATCACAGACGTTGTCCGAAGAGGCAATTTTTTTTTTCATGATTTCATTATCTATGATTGAATTGCGAAAACGTTTGGATAGGTATCCTACATTTGAACCGAATTCTTCTTGGTTAAAGAATCTCTTTCAAAGGACTGTAACAATTAGGAGATCCTCTAAAAGAAATACGGGGTTCTTCAAGTTTTGGAATGTTTAAGCTTCAAATTTACATACTTTTTTGAAAAGAATGTCCATCAAACTTTGGTTTAATAATCCTACGAAATTTTTTGAGTAATTTACATGATTCTAATAATAGAATGTGCAGCTAAGGAGAGGAGTTTGAAAGTTACTTAGAGTTCTGCAAAATTAGTTAGCCACGTTAACGAGGTAGTTAGCTAACAATTTCCAAGTTGTTAGACTCAGTTTATTAGCTATCAATTGGGTAGATTAGTTAGAAGATAATTCCCTTGTATTCATTTCATATAAATCCTTTTGTATAGATTAAAGGCATGAATATACAAATAATCATTTATCTCTATTCTCTTTTCTACCCTAAATCCAATCTTGTTCAATTGAGTTGTCTTCTCAAACTATTAAGTTCTTGAACCAGCAAATCAACCCTCGAATTCTCTTCAGAATTCATGCATTTGAGTTTGTATCAAAGCAAACAATCCTTGGACGCAATGACAAAATCGACACGAGCAAAAGAAAAATTTCTTCTAGCGAAGTTGTTGCACCTCAAAAAATTTTCCGTTGATGCACAAGTGAATAGACTTGTGAAGAGCACTAGTATACATTATTTCAATAAGTAAGAAACCACATTTTATGACCCTATTTAAGATTTCAAAGATGTTTGAGATAGGGGAAGGAAGTTGCCAAGAGAAGGCAAGGCATACGATAGGTAACGATAAGGGATTACGAGTAACGAGTTAACGAGGATTTAATGATGTCTTGGAGAAGAGTGATAACGTCCCTTAGATTGGTATTGAGGTGTTAAACAAGTGTTAAGAAGGTTCCATAAGGATTGGAGATCAAACGAGTCGACGAAACAGAGCTTCGAAATACTGGGGATTATACGGCCAAACATACTGGTCGTATAAAATATACGGTCCGTATGTTGGGACCGTATAATCATCCCAGAATGGCATACTTCTCTGGACCAAACATACGGCCCGTATAATATGTACGGACCGTATGTTGGTCCGCATACCTGGTCGGGGACTGAATGGTTCATTAAATAAAGGATTCAAGTTTCATTTCATGTCACTTCCATATCAAACCCCTTCTCTTTAAAACATCTCTCTACATTTATTCCACAAGAATTCAACAGGTATTAGTGATCAACAACATAAACTAAGTGAATCAAGTGCAAGAAAACCAATTAAAGATCATTCAAGTCAAGAAATCTCAATGGAGATGAACTAGGGTTTTTGCTCAAGTGAAGTATTACAAACCAAGGATTGTTCCTACAACATCCAAGGTAATATTTATGGTATTTCTATGTTGTTTAAGGTATTTGAGAGGTGAAATGCTTGGATTGTAGAAGGGTATAGAAAAATGGGTCATGAATGTGGAATAGTGCCATTTTGAGTAATAGTTTGAATTGAGTCATGATTGTTGATGTGTTGTGATATAAATATGTTACAAATGATGTTGAGGACATGGGATAGGCAATGTATGTGAATGAACGTAGTCGTGTGTTATGACCATGGATATGGGTGAATGGAAGAGAAGTGAGAAATATAGATAATGTGGATGAATAAAGAATATTGTTATGATATTGTGAATGTATTATTGACGTTTGGGATTTGATATACGATATGGAAGATGTCGTATAATTAATGGAGATGTTGTCCGATTTTCTCTAGTTTTAGTCGTGTATGCTAGCTATCGACTCTAATGATTGTATGACTTTAATGAAGGTAGAAACGTGAGCTTCTGAGGAGAACGTGCAAGTGGTAAATAGTTGAACGGAAAGGTATGTAAGGCTAACCCTTCTTTCATAAGGCATGGTTCTTTGGCCAATCATCTAAACCTTCTATAAGATTATGATATCCTTCAAATGATTCTATCTGTTACATCCCGTATTTTCATGTGTTGGAAAGCGTGTGAGTTAAATGATATTAGTAATGGGCACGAGGTTATCCCCCAAGCTTATAAGTGGTTAAAGTGATGGTACGCATGTATCGTAAGGAATTGAAATTTAACCAATCGAAGAAAATAAATTTCGTCGAGGTTCAAAATTTATTTGAATGGAATACGGTCCAAGCTATAATATCCCGTATTTTTGGACTAGAAAATTTAATCGTCCAACATGAGAAAATTTACCCGAGCTCGGAGAATTAGATCATATCCAAGGATGAAAATCAAGAGCTCGGTGTATACGAGGAATGAAGTCCCAAAATTATTTAAGGCAAAAGATGTGACAACGATGATTGAAGATAATATTTTATGTGTGGCAAATGAGATTATGGACTAATGCTATATCTCATGAATATGATAATAAGTATATGAAGTGTGTTAAAAGTGGTTCATGATTAAGTGAATTGAGATCAAGGAATTAATTATGGGTGTAAATGGGCTAGATGTTTAATTAGTAAAAGACATGGAATGATTGGTAATTTTGTGGTAAATGGCTTGTGTATACGTGGCCCATGGAGATGACCCACCTGGTGACTATGTACATTTGGTACCTTTGGTAATGACACCTTAAAGAATAATAATTCAAGATGTGGCTTAAAGGGATGGACCCAACGGACACAAATAGGAGTAGCTATCATTTTATTTTATTTGCTCCCACCTGTACTATCTCATTTTGGTTTTCACTTAATTAGTGAAAACATTGAAGGGAGCAGCAGCAAACGCATATAGATATATGCATACACACAATCTGCCATGGATAAATAAAGTTCACATGCGGAAGCAAATTATGGGGGGAGATGACACATAGGTCATAAGCACGCTAGTTTCCTCCGGATATTAGCAAATTGGAAATTTCTTCAAAGTGAAGGAAGGTGGAAGAAGATCATTTTTTCCATATTAGGTAGAACTATTCTTTCCTAGGTATATTTAAATTCCCTCCGGTCATAGCTAAATTGTGAGATAGGAACTACGGAATTAATTGCGGGAAATCGGATAAATTGTTATTGGTATCATATGGACTGTTTGGTGGTTGTTATAAATTGTTTGGTATGCTGGAATATCGTGGGATTAGCTGTAGTTTTAATTGTTGTGCTTGTTGTCATACTATATATATATACGAAAATAAAAGAGTGTATACAAGTATCGGTATAGGAATATATATTGGGCTGTTGTGGAGGTAATTTAAGAATCGATTTAATTTTAAGGATTTGATATGAATATTTTTATTATTGTGTTATGGGTATTGCTGTGATAATAGGAGGTTAATTGGAAGTTCGGGTTAGGCGAGTTATATAGAGGAAATGCTGCCCGATTTCCATTAAGTTCTTAGCTAACCAAAATCCTAATCAAGGAAGTATGAATTGAAGAATGGTTCCTATAGGTAATTGGCTTCCGATTTACGAACTAGAAAATATAGTTACTAACGATAGCGTTACTTTTATATTAAATAGGCTAAAGGGGCGACGAAGCGAACGGGTTTGCGATTAATCGTTAACAGGTATGTGAAGCTAACCCTTCTTTCTTTTTGGCATGATCTTTATGAAACAAACAGACGACGTGTATATGACTCCAAAGAAGCTCCTATTCTTAGAGACACTAGGATGGCTAATGTTCTTGATTCCCAGAACTTATTTTATTATGTATTGATATGTGTCTATGATTCCACACGTCCTATTTTGATATAATCTATAGTGACATTCGAAGGGTACTTGATATGACTATTGTCTTGATTTTCAAATGATAGTTCATTTTGATTATTCTATTGAGTCTCAGATATGACTTAGTTTGCATATGGTTGCTCACTACTCTGCTCGTGCATGCCGTAATATATCTTTCACCGAGTCCCGGGCCGGGTATGTTTTCGTGCACAGTTTCACTGTATTGTTCACCGAGTCCCTCACTAGAGGGCCTGGACACGTTATATATATATATATATATATATATATATATATATGATGATGTGATGATATGATGATATGGTGATGTGATTATGGCGCCAAGGATGACTTTATTCACTGAGTCCCTCACTAGAGGGCCGGGACACGTTATATATATATATATATATATATGATGACAATATGATTATGTCACCTTGTCCCATAATGGGCCGGGTATGATATATGATATTGACATGCATGATTTATGTTTCAAAAGGCAAGTGTTTTGGTATTCTGGATGTTATCCTTGTCTCCTGTACCAACCTATTTCAGTTATCATCCTTTTTACTGTATTTCATGCTTTATATACTCAGTACATATTCCGTACTGACCCCCTATCTTCGGGGGGCTGCGTTTCATGCCCGCAGGTACAGATAGTCGGTTTGGTGATCCTTCAGCATAGGACATCTACGCAGCTGTCTTGGAGAGCTTTGTTGTTCCGGAGTTTAGACCTTTGGTACAAATCTTATGATATATATATGTATGTTTATCCAGGGGTACGACGGGGCCCTGTCCCGTCATATTTCACTGTTGGAACTCTTAGAGGTCTGTAGACATATGTGTGGGTTGTGTATAAGTTCTATTTAGCTGTGTCTATACGATGTGCTTTGATATGATGTCCGTCTATAGTGGCATCCTTGTCGGCTTGCATATGACATGATATTGATGTGTAGTGGCAGCCTTGTCGGCTTGCGTATCATTTTACGATTTGATCAGTTGTGACTCCTCAGGAGACAGTCGATCTGACTATACATACATGATGACGTTATGAACCGTTGGAGTTCTTTTGCAAGTTTTCATATTGTTTATAGATTCAGTTTAATTATATTTAACAGGTACGTATACGGGTGTCCAGGTAGGGCACTAGTCATGGCCCACGGAGTTGGGTCGTTACACTATCTTTCGCGCTATTGAGCTCATGATCCTCGATATGTATTACGATTGTACTAAGTTCCTCATATGACGAGTAGTCCTATAAGGATAGATGTAATGAACAACGATGATAGTGATAACGATAATGATAACGATGATAATAGCGATGACGATAACGATGGCGATAATGATAGTGATGATAATAATAAGATGCTTATGAGCTATTATATATGTGTATCTATATATGATTATTATGGAACCCCGAGCTTATGAGGCCAGGTAGGATATGTATCTATTTACGTAACGCGCGCACAACTCTGCAGATAGTACGGATAACCCTGATGCCTTGGTAGGGCCAGGTAGAAGTAACCCTGAAGCCTTGGTAGGGCCAGCAATGTGTAACCGTGAGCCTTGGTTGGCCAAGTATGTATGAAACACCGAACCTTCGTGGTCGGGCATGCTATGTAAATGTTATGTATATGATATGGTTGTGTATATGATATAGATATGAGTATGAATACGAACATGATACAGGTATGAATACGAATAAGACTATGTATATGAATACGATTATGGACACAATGTAAATGAATACAGATATGGATGTATGTACACGAATACGGGCTAGAAATGGAAAGTCCCTATGACAAGAAAGTAAGTGCTTATGACGTTGATACTGCTATCTCCCCTCCGATGCTATTTCTCATATTGCTTATTATGCATCTATATTGATGTTGATCATGCTTTACATACTCAGTACATTCTTTGTACTGACGTCCTTTTGTTTGTGAACACTGCGTTATGCCTGCAGGTGCCCAGGGAGACATACTTGATCCATAGCTACATTCTCAGAGACCATATAGCAGAGCTCCACTTCATTCGGAGCTATAGCTTTTGGGTACATATTCTTTTGTGTACATAATTATGGGCATAGCGAGGTCCTGTCCCGCCTATATGTTATGACATACTCTCCTTAGAGGCTCGTAGACATGTGTATATGGTTAGATATGATTGGCCTTGTCGGCCTATATTTTGGATTTCATTTTGTTAGCCTCATCGGCTTATGTACATTGATATGGCCATAGATGTCAATGATGATATAAAGGTATTGTTATCCAATGGGACTAGTGTGATTGATGAATAGAAATGTATGTTTAAATATGTGGCTCACCTAAATGTAAGTGTAAAGGTACGCTAAGGGGGTGCCCGGGTGGGCTAGCACCGGGTGCCCGTCGCGGCCCCTAGTCAGGTCGTGACAGAAGTAGGTGAACTTTGTGATATGATGCAAAAGGTGTTATCATAAATTGACACACTAGCTGACTCTAAAGAAGCTAGATCAAATAGTTCTGGAAATGAGGAAACAATTGGCGAATCTAGTGGTGAATCTGAGAGATAAATCTCCTATGGTGATGGAAGAAATTCTAGAAGTTGTAATGTCACGACCCAAACAGGAGGGTCATGACCGACACCCGATGCCTTACTCAACAGAATGCCAACATACTTTACTATCTATTTATTATTAGACTTGTCATAGGCCATTATGGCTACATTAGTATGCATCCATAAAAGAGTAATTAAAGCTTAATTTATGAAAGACAATCCAAAAGGATATGCACATACATGCAGGTCAATAAGGTCATCATGATAGATCACCAACGTCATAAGGCCTGCTAGGCCGACATAACCATAACTATACACAGGACAGTGTCTGCAAATTCTCTAAAGAAACATGATCATCATACATAAGTAGGGACAGAGCCCCCAACATACCAATAAGACAAAATAACATATACATAACCTTGACTCGGTGATGCTCCGAGAATAAATGTGTCACGACCCAAATCACAATCATGAAGGCACCCACACTAACCCCCCTGGTGGGCAAACCATCCCCTTAATCATACGCATAATCAACTAAAAATAAATTATAAGTAACACAAGTAAGAGTTAATAGTCTTTAACCATACATAATCATAAAGTACAGACTACTACGTCAAATACATCTCCCCAAGGACGTAAAGTCACCAGTACAAGAATGACTAATCAATACAAGTCTAGAAATATAACAACAGTCTGAATATAAGAGAATACTGACTAGTGATAGAGTAGTAAAAAATAATAGATAATATCTAGGGCTACAGGCTGGCAGGTGGCTCACCCTCCGATCTCAAGCAAGAAGCCACGGGGCCAGACTAAGGGCCTCAAAGTAGATTCTGTCTCAAATTCTGCACTCAGAAAAAGTGCAACAAAGGTAGTATTAGTACAACATATGTACTGGTAAGCATCATAGGTTGACTAACATTAGTTAACGCATATCAAAAACAAAAATCAACAAGTAAATAGATAAGGCAATCAATGATAATCAACAAGCACAGAATGTCCTAAATAGTCAAGTCATTACCTAGGTTTGAGTGTTACACCTAGGATTTTTTTTTGCGTCTTTCGTATCGTAAGTTAACAAAGTAAGCCTAGAGGAGTCATGAAACGCCTACAAGGCTAAGGATGATATTAAACAAAGGTTCAACATGTACCATAAGGTTTTGAGTTTAGAAGAATCAATGATGTTATAACCCGTACTTTCGGGATTAAACTAGGAGTGCTTCACATACTGAGGAGGTTGTAATTTAAGACACTTAAATAATAGCATTCATATGTTATGGTTTGAATTCAAGCAAGTTGTAAAATAAAAGTCGGTAAAAGTTATCGCAAGTTACGTTCATAATTTTGCTGAAATTTGGGTCTAATATCACTGAGCCTTTCTAGCAATGTGATTGGAGTTATGGGGTGGTCCACCTGTTATATCCCGCATTTTGTACCTTCAGATAATTCAAGACAATTGCAAGAAGTTAAGGACAAGGCTATATTTTGATCTTGTTTAACATACAAGTTGTTTATGAAAATTATTGATGTGGAAATATTAAGTAAAGCTAGGGGTAAAAAGGGAAATTCACAAGGTGGCCCTTGGAAATATTAAGGAAAATTTGGGGTTAAAAGTTGATTTTGGAAAACTTATAATTCTTGAAAATAAAGGCCATGTGGTCATCCAAGATGGTATGGGCCTTGGCCCACATGAATGAATTATATATGTGGATATAGATGATTAATTCATCGCATTTCTCATCTTTATCACTTAAAGAAAATTCAAGAAGCTTGGAGAACAAAAAAAAGGGAGGCCATTCGGCCAAGGGCTTAGCCGAACAAGGCACAAGAAAAATGGATCAAAAATTATTTTCTTCTAGCTAAACAACCAATTGGAAGGTCCCTAGCAAAGTGAAGTAGTCATTGTAGCAAGTAAAACATCTATTCTTGCAAGCTACAAATCCTAGCCAAGTGAGAAGTTAAGGGAAAAAGGTAAGGTTTACTCCTCTTTTCATGTGTTATGGATGGTTTGCACATATTGTAGTATGTAGAAATGGATGGAATTTATGAAACTATGGATGTTGTGTTGTGGCCGTGCATGTCTAGGTGTTGTGTAGAAGTGACGAATTAATTTTACTTAGTATTTTGGTTGTTGTTGTCATGAATTCTATGATAAAAATGAGAGTCTAATGATTCAAGTTGAAGTTGAACTTGTTGGGGGCTGTTTTGGAAGCCAATGAGATTTGAATGTAGCTTCTTGTATTTATGGAAAATAATGTTGTTAGTGTGTGAATTGTTGGTGTAGTTCATGAATTTGAAAGGAGGAAATGTGTTGTTATTGTCCTTGTTGCATTTGGAAGGTTTCGGGTGGAGTGGCATATTGGTTAGATTCTTTTGAATATTGTGCGGAGTGTTTGAAGTGTTCTTGAATATTGTTTGAATGGTTTCGGATTAGTACTTGAATATGTGGGCAAGTATGAGTTGAACATAAATGAAACGCCGTCGAAGTTTGTAGAAAGAAGTTGCTAACGTTAGTATGCGTTTTGAATTGATTGTGGATATTGTTAGAATAACTGTTGGTATTGTTGTTGATAATTTGGCCGAGTTAAATTCTCGGATTTGTTGTTGATGATTTGGCCGAGTTGGATTCTCGGGGATAGTTGTATTTACAGGGGAAATGCTGCCGAAATTTCTGTAAATAAAGTGTTGGTTGAGGATTGGACTTCTAAGTATCTATAGCTAATGTTTGGTATATACTAATATTGTTGTAGATCTTGCGAAGCCAAGGATTTAAATTCAGATTAGCCTATGAAGCGAGCAAGGTAAGTAAGACTTACCCTTTCATTCTTTTGGCATGTCCTAGAACTGAGTAAGTTATGACATGTACCTTGGGGTAACTCTATTCCTTAATTCCGAGCTTGTCTATGATTCTTATTCACTTCTTGACATAAGCATGCTTAGTATGGTCGAGCTTATTGTATGATTGAATAACGAGCAAAGCATAAAGAATTTTGTTCCTAAAAGGGTTCTATAAGGGTTAATGCCTTTAACTTTCATATGCTAACTCGGATTGTTTTGAAACGTTCATAAAGGTTTCTATAATGAATAACATCCATAACTTTCTGATGTTAACTTGGATTTGCTCTGAAACGTTTATAAAGGTTTCTGTAATGAATAACGTCCATAACTTTCTTATTCTAACTCGGATTGACTCAAAACGTGTTTATGATCTTTCAATTGCCGATTAGTGTACTCATCTATCAAGTCTTGAAAATTAATTTATATGCATGTAGTTTCTCACTACTCTGCTCGTGAATGCCTCAATATGTCTTTCACCGAGTCCCGGGCCGGGTATATTATCGTGCCCACTCCACTGCATTGTTCACCGAGTCCCTCATTAGAGGGCCGGGTACGGTATATGTATATGATGACATTATGACATGATGATATGTTACGGCGGCCAGGAGGGCATATGATAATTTGATTCATCGAGTCCCTCACTAGAGGGCCGGGTACGGTATGTATATATGTATATGCATGATGATATGATAGCATGCTGATATGATGACATGATTTCATTCACCGAGTCCCTCACTAGAGGGTCGGGTACGGTATACATATGATATATGATGTTGACATGCATGACTTTATTCACCGAGTCCCATAATGGGCCGGGTACGGTATACATATGATATATGATGTTGACATGCATGACTTTATTCACCGAGTCCCATAATGGGCCGAGTACGGTATGTGGTATTGGTATGTTTGATTCTGTCTCGTACTGCACAGGTACAACGGTTTCTTTATTGTCATACTTGACTCCTGGAATCTCTATTTCAGTGATGATCTTTCCAGTTGCATTTCATGCCTTACATACGCAGTACATATTCCGTACTGACCACCTTTCTTCGGGGGCTGCGTTTCATGCCCGCAGGTACAGATGTTCACGTGAGTGACCCGATAGCATAGGCCATCCATTCTGCTGCTTTGGAGTGCTCCCTTGTTCTGGAGCCTACATTTTGGTATAGACTCTTCCGTTGTATATATGTATGTATATATTTAGGGGTACGGCGGGGCCCTGTCCCGTCATATGATTCTGTTGTGTTTGTTAGAGGCCTGTAGACATGTATGTGGGTCATGGGTCGTTATGGTTCAGTTATGTCTGTGTGGCTTGCGTCTAAGCGGTTCCATTTGCTATGACAGCCTTAACGGCCTGTATGTATGTATATGTTTTGGGCGATATGTTTTACGACAGCCTTGCTGGCTTCTGTGTGATATATTTGTTATATGTGACCGCTTAAGACGATATCTGATCTTTGTATCTGTATAAGTCAGTGTACGCCGAATCTGGATTTTCCATTCGTATGCCGATTCTGGTAAGTGGGTGTGTATGGGTGTCCAGCTCGAGCACTAGTCACGGCCCACGGGGTTGGGTCGTGACAAAAGTCCACCTACCAAATTGAAGTACTATGAGTATAGATTAAATTGCATTAAAGCATTTGTTGATGCGACGTAGGAGTAGAGAGATATTCGCGTTTTGGCGAGACTGCGCAGGCAGCCCCTTATTGGGACCCACTATGGCGGTGGCCACTTTGGTTCTTTTAAATTGGATATAGATTTCATTTTGGGGTCATTCTCCTAGGGCTTCCCTAACACCTCTCTAAGGTTCAAGAGCCAAACCCAAGGGATTCAACATAAATCTTCCGTCAAAGTGTTGACTACAAATAATTACTCCTATGATGTTGTGATGTGATTGAGGGCCATTGTGAGCTGACTTAAGCTTAGGGTTTGAGTTGTGCCTACTTCCTAAGGTATGTTTAACTTCTTTTCGGTTGTGTTGTTTGAGTGAAAGATTACAAGATAGCACTTGAAAGGGGAAGAGATATTGTTATCCTTTTGCTGGACTGTTTTAAGTCTATATATATAAGTTGTTATGGCTGAACATTGTGGGAAACAACTTCATTATGATACGTTTTCTGTTTTTATGCATGTCTATATGTTTATCAAGTGAATTTATGAAAGAAACATATGAAACTTGATATTGAAAGTGAAGATTAAGGTGTTGTGCGTGTGGACTGTTTTGAAGGGGGCTTTAGGCTGTGTTTTGGTTGGTTCTTGATACAATGACTTGGCTATTTTGTTGTTGATGTTCTTCTTGTTGTTTTGGATTGGATGGAAGTGACAATTATAGGGGAAGTGCTGCCCAATTTTCTATAAATGGGCTAGTGGCTTAGAAGCTTGTTTTAAGCCCTTTTGTGGCATTAATTATAGATTCAATCATTCTTGTTGTAGATCACAAGGCTTCGAAGGATAGATGCTGAGTTGATAAGTTAACGGAAAAGGTATGTTAAGGCACATTCTTTTTTCTTATGGCATGAATCCAACAAATGACATGAAAGCGAACGATATTAAAAAAAAGACTCGATTCTCACTAGTTGTAGAAGCGTACATTCTTTGCCCTCTATGGATAATGGAATGAATATGATATTTCTCTTGAAATCTCCATGAATCATTATTTTTGGTATTTTCTTATTCTTATAAACATTGTGTCACGACCCAAATCGATGAGCCGTGACCAGTGCCCGACCACTACTGGCCAAGCACTCCTATGCTTGCATTTACTTCTCCCTGATTAACCTGGGCCCATACACAATCTATAACTAAGCTATACTGTCTCCTGAACTGTCACGACCAGCTAGGGGCCGCGACGGGTACCCGGGGCTAGCCACCGAGCACTATTCGCTCTACTACTCATCTTACTCGCTCAAGGCCCCATTTATCAACTTTATACATGAATTATAGGAAAAACATATTTTAGATAGAAATATAAATGCTTTATATACATTTGCCTCTCGGCCATCAAAATAATATACACATATAATAACATCTTGTGAGACCATCTAACCCACACTGGGTATCTACAAGCCTCTACTGACAGACTGTTTATATATAGACGGAACAAGACTCCGTCGTGCCCAAAATATGCATATATACCAAAAGAGGAATCATAACCACCTCCTAACAATGAAGTGCTCTCAATCAGCTAGCAGCTACTAAGGATCTGGATCAAGCTCACCTCTCTGTCTACCTGTGGGCATGAACACAGCGTCCAAAGAAAACGGACGTCAGTACGAATATTGTACTGAGTATGAGAGGCATAAACAATGAAGAAAGGCAACAATAATATAATAAGAACATCAATATGGAACATCTGGATCTGAATGACCATCATAAGAGAAGTGATGCCTGCTATCTTACTCATACTCATCATCATATCACATATGCATAATATGTAAGCTGCCCGTCCATGTCAGATCGGTGTAATAATCAATAACATTAGCCCGCGGCTAGGCCTCCCGCGTCCGGGGTACCATCTCATGCCGCCCACTATTGATGTCTGCCTATGCCAAATGGACATGGTGTATCGTATAGCTGCCCGCTTTCGCGGTGACTGCCCGGCCAACTAGGCCCGGTGTGATGCAATCATGACATGCTCATCATAAAATACTTATAATAATATGCTTATCAAAATATACTTGTCATCATACATGCATAAAGACTCTAGCACCACTGCATTCTATCGAGGTGACGTAAGGTCGTGAACCCTCGATTCCATTATGGACATTTATGAGCATTCTGTCTCACCTTGAAAGGGTTAGTATACAAGGTGAGTGTATACAAGGAACAACCTCATTTACTTTATAAGAACGTCATATCATATCTCTTGACTCATATAGCTATTCATGATCTTAGGCTCTTGGCTTTCCGGGATATAGGAGAATCATGGAAAGGGAGAAGAATCATATTATGGGATTCATGCCATAGAAAGAAAAGGACTAGCCTCACATAACTTTGTCGCTTAGTTAAGCTATCGTTCACTTGATCCCCTTCAATATCACGTTGCTACCTTCACGAGAGAATGCACATTACGTTAGTTAACCGACTATAGGAACGCATCGTTATTTCTAGGAAAAATTGAGCAGCATTTCCTTTGTTCGTACTAATTTTCCCGTGTCTAATCTCAATTCCCAAACTCTCACAACAACACTCACAATATTGTAATCAACAATCGTCATTTATATACATTGAGCAAAATCCACCATTTTTCTCCAAATTTCCACATTCATGGGTTCTAGCTTATTATCATGTTTTCTCATACCACACACCCATTTCATGGTCTACACGTCATTTATAACATCTTTATACTCATAACACATAAACATTCATGATTCAATCCCACTATCATTCAATTATAACACTATTCACATTTTATGACCCATTTATTACACCCTCTCATAATCCAAGTGTTTCATCATATAAATACTTTAGTCATCATGGAAAAGTCATCAAACTTACCTTAGAGGTTGGTGGAACAAGCCTGGAGTGAAGCCTCTCCTCTTTCACCAAAACCCTACTTCACCTCCTTTGGGATCTCTTGGTTTGGATGAACTTCACTTGATTTTCATAGACTTTGATTCATGAATTTGATGTTGTTGATCTTAATTTCCCTTGGTCCTTCTTGTAGATGAAGTGTTTGGAGAATTCTCTAGAAAGCTCTTGAGTTGTGTAGATGAGAAAATGAAATAAAATGAGGTGGGTCCCTTTTAATAACTCAAAGTCTGATTTTTAATGATTAACAGTCGGGGTGTACAGTGGTCGTGAACCACGATTTACGGGCCGTATACTGGTTTACGGTCCGTCCTTCATGGCCGTATATAAGCATATCAAAACAGAAAGGTTGGCTGTCAGCATGGTGATTTACGATCGAGGTTTAAGGGTCGTATTTCGATTTACGGTCCGTATTCTGGGTCGTGCTCAACCATTTCAAGATTTAACAGAAAGTTGAATTTCTTGGAGTGTTGGAGGACGATCGCACTTTACGGTCCATAAATCACTTTACGGGCCGTATTGTGCTTTACGACCACTGGACGGAAATGAATTTCTGCAACTTTCTTATTTCCAAAAATTCATGAATCATCATTCCCTACTTAGTAAAACACCGCACACTTATACCTTCGTTGAACTATTCATTGTAGACTCACGGAAAATTTTCCGAGGTGTAACATGAATAATCAACACACAAAACGCCATCTCGAGAACTCACTGCCAACGCATACATATAAACATAAATACTGAGAGTAGCAGTGCAAGCCGATTAGGCCGCTACATATACGGTACAACAAACAAGCGCTGACGAGGCGGAATAACATCACAGCTACATATTACAGTCTACAGACCTCTACGGAATACAAACTGTAGAAAAGACAGGACAAGGCCCATGCCATACCCATATATCTACATATCAAACAGCATACCAAAAAGGCTGCAGCTCCGGATCAATGGAGCGCACTGACTGCCGCTGAGGGGAGGTCCTACTGATCCGGATCGTCTGGCTGGCTACCTGATCCTGCGGGCATGAACGCAGCGTCCACAAGAAGGGACGTCATTACGAACAGTGTACTGAGTATGTAAGGCATGAATAATATCAAAGTAAGAGACATGAAATATAACATAAAGAAGAGAGATAACTTGTACATCCAATTGCCTCATAAGGCGGATACCATGCATGCTTAGCTTTCTTTGAAAAACATTTCTCATACATGTATACATAAAATAGAATTGCTGCGGAACGTGCAGCCCGATCCACAAATAAATAATTGTGTTGCGGAACGTACAACCAGATCCATAAATATTTTATATTGCTGCGGAACGTGCAGCCCGATCAATATATTATATCATCATCTTGCATATATATTGCCGCGGAATGAACGGCCCGATCCATTTATCCCTATATCCTGCGTCCGGGCATCCCGCGTCCGGGACGATATCCAGCTGCTCAGGTGGTTATGCGTATATAACGCCTCACCTTTCCCCTTTACCCATATGTACATATAAATATATAAATCATATACATATATAATATAAGTAGCATGTATGAGAGGCCAAAGAACGCTATGACTCTATCGGAGTGACGTAAGGTCGGTAACCTTCGATTATATTATGGAATAATCATCATCACTCTATCTCACCTTGAAGGAACAATTATTATAAGGTGAGATGAACAACAATGAATAAAATCGAGAAAATAATGAAATAACTCAACATTTTCATAATAACATTGAAATCATAAACTTGGAACCTTTAAACATAAAAATCCTCATTATCATTGTAATCATCATAGAAACATTCTCATCTTTAACATCATGAGAAGCTTTAAGAATCATGAACTTCTAGTTTTTGAAAACAAGGAGTTTATGGAAACACTTATGGAATCATAGCATAGGAATCATGCCTTTGAACGAAAGGGACGAGCCTTAACGTACCTGTTAAGCCTCCAACTACCTACGCTTATCAGTCCGAGCCCGCAAGTCTACATGTAAGACCATTCATACTATAATTAGTCCCATTGTTATATACTTATCCTAAGCCTTCAAATAAATCTTTCTAGAATTTGCCAAAATTTCGGCAGTATCTCATCTGTTTATATGTCTAGCCCAAAATCGTAATTCAGCAACCAACAATAACAACATCAATAACATCATTGGAAACATCAAAGTATTTCATAAAACACCTCACACGGTGTTTATCCCTTTTGTGTCTTCACAAATTCGCTACACCGTCATTTAACGACTTTATCTCCGTAAATAAGCGTTAAATAATAGCAAAAGAGAAAGATTCATACCTTATTTATTGTTAAGACAGCAATATCCTCAATATCCACGCTAAAATTCACCGTAAATTAGTACTAGAATCACAACCATGCATTACCCGGACCTAAACCACTACTCCGCTACTTAAAAATTGCTCACTTTTTGATTCCCTCACTCTCTCTTCTAATTTCTAAAATTTTCTAGGCAAATCTGATGAAAAAAGGGGTTATTACCCTTTATATAGGGGTCAAATTCGGATTGGGGTCACTGTAGCAATTTACTGTAGCAGTAATGTAGCCTAGAAATAGTAAGCACGTTTAAGAAATCGATTGGCTAACGTTCATGCGACTTCTGTTGAAGGTAGAAATGTGGGCATCAAAGGAGAACAAGCAAGTGATATATTAGTTAAACGAAAAAGGTATGTGAGGCTAGTCCTTTCTTTCTATGGCATTAATCCGATGGTATGATTCTTCTTTCTTCTCCATGAATCTCCTACATTCCGGAAAGCTAATAGTTCATGTTCATGAATAGCTATATGAGATAAGAGATACGTTACGAGCCCAATAATGATGATGATAAGCTTGAGTCTAAAGATTCTAGAGTTCATGATATGATGTTCCTATAAAGCTAATGATATTGTTTGTTGTACACACTCACCTTATATACTATTTCCTTCAAGGTGAGGCAGAATACCGTTGAGCTAATGATCTCATTATTGTATACACTAACCTTATACATATGTTTCCTTCAAGGTGAGGCAGAATACTATTAATTTAATGATGTTATTTATTGAATACGCTCACCTCATATACTATTCCCTTTAAGGTGAGGTAGAATACTTGTAAATGTCCATAATGGAATCGGGGGTTCATGACCTTATGTCACCTCGATAAAGTATAGTTATCTTAGATTTATTATACATGCATTATGATGAGTATATGTTGATGATATTACACCGTACCTATATGGACGGGCAGACATACACACCACTATAGTGGGCAGGTTATACCCCGGACGCGGGAGACCTGGACGCAGGTTAATTATTATCACACCGTACCTATATGGACGTGCAGCTTATACTTATACACTTATACATAAATGATATGATGATGATTATGAGTAAGTCAGCATGTGTTATACCTTCTATAAGTGACAGTCATATATAGTTGCTCCTTATTGATGCTTTCTTTATCTCATTGATGTATCATTATTGTTTATGCCTCTCATACTCAGTACAATATTCATACTGACGTCTGTTTTCTTTGGACGCTGTGTTCATGCCCACAGGTAGACAGGGAGGTGATCTTGATCCAGACTCGTAGGAGATAGTAGTTGATTTGAGAGCACTCCATTGTTCCGAAGGTGCCTTTGATAATTCTTTTGTGGGCATATGCATATTTTGGGCACGACGAGGTCCTGTCCCGTCCTTATGTCTAGCACTCCAGTAGAGGCTCGTAGATACCCAGTGTGGGTTATATGGTCTCACGAGGTTGCCATTATGTATATATATACATATATTATTTGGATAGCCTAAAGGCTTATGTCTGTAAAAGTATTTATGTTTTCAAATGAAAAATGATTTTCTTATGATTTGAGTATGAATTTGATAAAAGAGCGTTTAATGAGTATGACGAGTAGTAGAACGAGTGGTGCTCGGTGGTTAGCCCCGGGTGCCCGTCACAGCCCCCAGTCGGGTCGTGATAAAAGTGGTATAAGAGCAGTTCAGTCCTAGAAAGTGTCTACGAGTCGTGTCTAGTAGATTCTTGTTTATGGTTTGTTGCGCGCCAAACTAATAATCAGGTGGCTACACAATTTAGGAAAAATGACCATATTTCATCTTAAGAGATCATGCGATAGAGCTGTGTTATAAGATTATCTCCTCCTTAATAGTGTGTTATGATTTCAGTAGAGCTGATGAAAGGAAAAGCTACGGCAGCCAAGAAGGGCAAAATAGTAGTTGAAGAAGGGCTTGAACGAGAGCCGTCTATAGATATGGAGGAGGGCGAACCCCAGGATAAGTCCCTACCTCGGTTTTCCCATACTTCACCCACTTTAGAGGATCAAAGGGGAGCCTAAAATTTAGCTCCAGCACCCCAAGTTCCTCCACCAGACGCCTCGGGCAAAGAGATGAGACAGGCCATTCTTCTACTGACTCAATTGGTAGCCGCTTAAGCTCAGCGGCAGGGTGTGGGCCATGGTAACAGGGGTTGGAGAAAGGGAGTTAATTCTTTAGGATTTTATCATGAGTTTAGGGGTGCTCCGAGGCAACAATTCTTTAGGCACTCAGTTCATTCGACAAGTGGTGCTCCTCCGCAGTTTTCTAGACCCGGATGTTGATGGGTCTACTTATTCTAGGTCACCCCAGAGTCTTAGAGTTTCCAGTTCTCAGATTCGGAGTGGTTCTAGTCAGACGAGATCCCCGTTGCTATGATGCACTCAGTGTCGCAGGTTACATTGGGGACCGTGCCGCTTGGGCTCAAATGTTTGTTGTACCTGTGCTCGGCCACGCCATATCATACGCGATTGCCTATGGAGGCGGGGGAAAGGTAAGGTTCGGGCTACGGGAGTGATAGCTGGCTCTTCGTTGTCGGTATTCCCTCCAAGGCCAAGGCCATAGATGTTAGTAGGTGGTGATAGAGACCAAAGAGGAATGCCCAGTCCAAGTGGATCCCAGCAACATATCCATGCGCTATCTGAGCGACAGGATCTTGAGTCTTCCCCTGATATTGTCCCAAGTATATTGTCTGTATCCTTTTATGATATGTGTGCATCGATTGATTCGGATCCTATGCAGTCATGTATCACCCCCGTTGTGATGATTGTGTTGAGGTGAAACTCTGAGCCAATCCGACAAATTGAGATGGCTATATTTGTTAGTAACCTAGTGATAGCCAGGATTGTGAGATACGAGTAAGCTGATTGACAGGTGGTAAATATAAATAATATGTGTATGTATAGGGATATTAGAATCCTAGACCGAGTGTGCAGGCACAACTTATGAGACAAGCACTATTATTTATATCCTTTAATGATAAGTGATCTTGTGTTGTTCGTTTACGTATCATGTGTGTTCCAATATATGTCCCATTGAGACATCGGACGTGTTTTCTGGGCTATGTGCAGGTTTGGGATTGTTATGTTTACAAGAGAGACTTTGCCGAAATTTTTCCTAGAATCTAAAGGAGATAAGATATAAGCTTGTGACATGTTCTAACGAGAAAAGATGTCGTGCAACAAGGTAATGGCAGGACGAGACTAAGTTAGGAGTATCATTAACAACTACACGAGATGAGTTAAATACTATTGAATTGATAGTAATAGTAGTTATAAGAGCGACATGGATACGGTAAAGAGAAATGCTTGGTAGTACTAAAACATGACATGGAAGAGAAAGGGTAACTCTAATAGAGTGTGGTACTGGAGTATTGATTGGACGGATAAGTGCGAGTAAGATACGATAAGTTTACTAGTAAATAAAGTAACAGTACCTGGAGACAAAGGTACGAATATGAAGGGGGATGATGAATGAGAATACGTTGGTAAAACAATTTATATGGTAAGCGTAATAGAACTGATTAGAAAGAGTAACAGGTTGAGTATGCTTACTTCACGAGATTTATCCTATTTCGTAAGCAGGCTTGTGAATGGGATCAAGAAGCGGCACTCTATAGCGTTGATTATGATCAAGGTATAATGAGAGCACAACAAGAACTGTACTACAAAGTATAGCGAGGAAACGACTAAGGATGTGGCATGTTCTATATGAATAAAGAGTGAATGCAAGAGTGAAACTAGCAAGCGAGCCACGAGGCGGTAGATGAGAAAGATTAAAAAGACCTTGTTAGGGGAAAGTCCAGCACAGGGATTCCTTAATGACAGAAATGATAACCAGCAAAAAGGGGAAAGTCAACTTGAAAAAGAAATCAGAGAAAAGTGACATGGCAAAGTAGCGATAGTTGTAATTAGTATAATCAAGAGTATGAGTGATATCTTTAGCTGGATGCAAAAGACCAAGAATACAGAAAGATGAATAACGAAATAGGATGATTATCAGGAGGAGGATCAACACAATAAGGGTGAGAGGGGATGATCAGGATGAACAAAAGAAGTCTCGAAAGCAAAAGAATGGATTGTACAAAGGCAATATATTCTAAAAGGCAAAGCGGTACTAAGTTAGGAATAGAGTTCCTCATGCAAAAAATAAAGGATTAACCATAAAAGGGGAGGAAATAAAATTAATTGAGACGGAAGGAATGTAAAGGAATAAGAATGAGAATAGACAGAAAATGAAATATACGAAGTACGCGCACTTAAGGAGTAGTCGTGTTATGACTAAAAGAAAAATGTATCTCCTATGAATACCCTATACCAAGTTAGAGCGAGTAAAATATATATGAAGTAAAGAGTTGAAAAGAAAGAGACGATCACGAGTTATGGGTTTACCGTACAACGATAAAGCGATAGAGTAAATCTATCACCAACGACAAATATAATACGATTATGATTGGTCTTGAAATCAGTGTTGAGTGCAAAACAAGAGTAAAAGAATGTGAGGCGTGAGGGGTATTAGTGGCATATGAGACTTAGACCCTAGAAAACAAAGATGACGTTACAAGTGAACTTTGAGCACCGAAGAAGAGGGCAAGTGACATTACATGGATGGTATGGATAACTAGACCTACTACTATTATGAGCATCCCTATGGGGCAGAAAGTGGTTAATTGGAGCGGATTTAGATATTGACCCATAACTACCAGATGGGCTAAGTGAAAATACATCCTTGTTCGGATTGCTATATTGATTGTATTATTTGGTTACGTCCATGTTAAGGATTGGGTATTCTTGAAAGTGTCGCCAATGAAGGGAGTTATGAGATTTGGCCAAAAGTGGAAGCTTAGTCCCCGGTATATTGGGCCTTATAAGATTGTGCGCAAGATAGGCAAGGTGGCCTATGAGTTAGATCTACCTCCCGATTTGGAGTCAGTTCATCCAGTTTTCCACGTCTCGATGCTCCAGAAATGTATTGGAGATCCTACTAGGATCGTCCAAGTAAATGATGTGCAAGTGACAGAGAATTGACTTATGAAGAAGTACCCATTGCCATACTAGACAGGCAAGTACGGAGGCTTAGAAACAAAGAAGTGGCCTCAGTGGCCGTGACTAGTGCCCGAGCTGGACACCCATACACACTTACTTACCGAATCGACATATCACTGACTTATCCATATCAAACATATATTAATTTATATAGATACTGAGAACAGATGTCATCTGAAGCGGTCACATATAACATACTTATCATACAGAAGCCACCAAGGCTGTCGTAGAACATATCGTCCAAAACATATATATACGTATACATACATACAAGCCGTTAAGGCTATCATAGCAAACGGAATCGCTTAGACGCAAGCCACACACACATATCCGAACCACATCGATCCATGACCCACATACATGTATACAGGTCTCTAACAAACACAATAGAATCATATGACGGGACAGGGCCCTGCCGTACCCTGAATATACACATACATATGTATAACGGAAGAGTCTGTATCAAAATATGGGCTCCAGAACAAGGGAGCACTCCAAGGTAGCAGAACAGATAGACTAAGCTGTCGGGTCACTCACACAAACATCTGTACCTGCGGGCATGAAACGCAGCCCCCGAAGAAGAGGGGGGTCAGTACGGAAAATGTACCGAGTATGTAAGGCATGAAGTACAGTACAGGGGATCATAGTCAAAATAGAAACTCACCAGAACCAGTATGTCTGTTAAATGCATCAATATGTTTCCTTTATGAAATAAAGTCGTGTATTTCAAATCATGAATCATACACATATACATATATATATATATATATATATATATATATATATATATATATATATACATAACGTGTCCCGGCCCTTAAGTGAGGGACTCGGTGAATAAGGTCATGCATGTCAACATCATACACCATATGTACATATAACGTGTCCCGGCCCTTTATTGAGGGACTCGGTGGATGGAATCATGTATGTCAACATCATGTATCATGTATACATAAAACGTGTCCCGGCCCTTTATTAAGGGACTCGGTGGATAGAATCATGCATGTCAGAATCATATACCATATATACATAACGTGTCCCGGCCCTCTATTGCGGGTCTCGGTGAATAAAGTCATCATATGCAATCCTGGCCGCCATCCCCGTATCATCATATCATCATATACATATACATATAACGTGTCCCGGCCCGCAAGTGAGAGGGACTCGGTGAACAATGCAGAGGAGTGCGCACAATAACATATCTTGGCCCGGGCTCATTGAAGGACATACTGAGGCTTGCACGAACAGAGTAGTGCGAAACCATATGCACACAAATCAAGACTCGATAGATACGTACACTTACTGACATCTGAAGGCTCAGAAACAAGTTTCGGGTCAATCCGACTTAGTATGAGAAAGTTACGAGCGTTTGAAGTACAGAACTGTTACATCCGACATTTTTGCTTATTCGAAAAATTCAAGGTAAATTGACTTGTAATGAATAAGGCCACAATTGGACCTTACTCGGTATGAGTGTGTTGGCTATGAATACATTGGCGTGGAATTACGAAAGGAGGCCAAGGGCAAAATTGGAATTTTGGAAACTTGCTTCATGAATTATAAAATGTAGCCATCAATTTGGGGCACAAAATAATAAGAAAGTGAGGCCCAAATTCAATAGGCCCAACCGGCCATGTTAAGCCCAAAACCATGGTTTAAAATTGTCATGTGCCAATTAATTATAAAAGGATCATTAGCCTAGAAACTTCAAGAAAATTTAGAGAAACCAAGAACAAAAAAAAAAAAAAAAGAAGAGGCAATTCGGCCTAGGAGAAAAAGAGAAAGGAAAAAGAAGAAAAATTTCTTGGAGCTTGATTCTTGGTTCAAAAATCCATCCCTTTTGGAATTTCTACTTAGCTCAAGATTCTCTTCAAGGTGATACAATTATTTTGGCAAGAAACTACCAATTGTGGCAAGTGGAAGAGTTGAGAAAAGGTAAGAATTTTATCATTTTTAAGCCATGGAATATATGTATATATGTTGTAGTGTGTGGGAATGAATGAAAAACATGAAAATTTTGTGTGTTGTGGTTGTATGTATGTTGGCCGAATATAAGCATATATATTGCATGATTATGGTGACTTGAATTCATGTTGAAATTTAGTTGTAGTGTGGTAGAAATTGTATTAGAAATGAAAGTGGAATGAATTGTGGAAGTTGGAGAAACATAGGTTGTAGCCGTGTGGTGTTGTGTGGTGATGGAATATGAATTTAATCTTGTTAATATGTTAAGTGTGTTATGGTGAAATGAATGGAAAAATAATAGTCTTTGTTGTCATGGAAAAATGGTTACTAAGTTGTTCAAGGAAATTATGCAACCTTGTTATAGCTTATGTAAAAATGGAAATGGAAGTGTTAAGAGGCAAATTATGAGTAATGTTGATGAATTTGGAAGATGGAATTGTATAATGAACTTGTATGTTGAAGGTTAGGAGAATTGGATAAATTGTGGCTTTGATGGAAAGTTTGTAAGTTTGCATATCTTATGTATATCTTGTGAGAATGGTGTGATATGCCTCCAAATCGTGTTGTAATGAATTTGATGGGTAATGAACATCAAAATAATAAGTTTGGTTTGGAAGTGTAAGGTCGGAACGGAAAATGTTAAGTTATGACGGAAAGTTGGCAAATTGTGCCTTATTATGTATTTTGAGCTACTTGTCGTTATTATGAATATTGTTGTTGGGTTGTGTTGATTGTTGGGCTGTGTTTAACTTTTGGGGATGTCATATATACAGAGGAAATGCTGCCGAAATTTCGGTAGGCAAGTATGTGTTAAGTTGGACTATTGAAAAGTTGAAATTAACAAATGGTAAACTTGACCATTTCTAGATTTTGGACGAAATTGAAGTCGACGCCAAGCGAGCGTAAGGCGCTATCGAGGTATGTGAAGCATTTCCCTTTGTTCCTAGGCATGTTCTGGATGTGATAGGCTCGGCCGCGAGCCTTAAGTACGACTCCGTTCCCCGGAATTCGAGACGGAAAACCGCTCCAATTCCTTCAATCCAATTGAAGCTATTTTCTTACAATTGCCTTTAAAATGAATTTTTGTATGAAACTTCCCTAAACGGAGTCGGAACACTTCCAAACGATTACGGATGACCTCATAAGGTCTATTGTCGGTAAATTACATATGTTGCCTCGAGTTGGTCCGAGGCAGGCCCACAAGGCCCGATATCTTCTGTAATACTTTAAATACTTCCATTTTGTCCGTTTTTCTCAGAAAACAATTGAACTATTATTTTGATTATGATACAACTATTGTTATGAAATTCTTACAAAATGACTTCTGAACATCTGAGAATTCGATTCTGATAACGATCTGTCGTGCCTTCCCAAGTAGAATGTAGGCGCATACTATGCATACTATCTTGATACTCTGATTTTGGCTCGCCATTTGGCACCCTTCAGTCTGATTGAGTCGGTATGTTAGTCTGTATGTATGTGGTTTCTCATGGATCTGTTCGTGGCTGTCTCAATGCATTCCTTCACTGCGTCCCGGGCCAGGTTCTGTTATCGTGCATATTCCTCTGCATTGTTCACCGCGTCCCTCGGTGTGCAGGCCGGGATCTGTTATATATGTATGATTATGATATATTGATCTGTGTTTGGGGATGGCGGCCAGGATGGCATCTGATATGATCTGATCTGATCTGATTCTGTTTGTCCACCGCGTCCTGTACTAAGAGGGCCAGGTTCTGTTACCGCGCCGCCAGACAGGGCCGGAATTTGTATGTCTGTATGCATGTGCCATCAGTATCTATATAAGCACATGCCTCTGTATGATTCTGTATGATTCTGTATGGTTCAGTATGATTCTGCACTACTCTGCATGCATAATTCTGTCTGTCCGTCTGAATTACGACTATGTCTGTATGTCCGTGTATGGCTTCTGGTTCTATATGTCCGTATGGATTCTGATTTTGTATGTCCGTATGGATTCTGATTCTGTATGTCCGTATGGATTCTGATTCTGTTCGCCTGTCCGGATTATGATTCCGTCGGTCTGTCCGAACCATGATTCTGTTTATCTGTATGGACCACGATTCTGTATGTCTGTCTGGATCATGACTCTGCCCGTCTGTCTGATGTATGGTTCTGTCCGTTATGTTTCTGTGACTCCGGTTCGGACTATGATTGTATCTGTTATGTTTCTGCTTTACATACTCGGTACATTTTTCGTACTGACCCCCATTCTTCGGGGGCTGCGCTACATGCCCGCAGGTACAGACGCACCAGGTGATACGCTGCCAGCGTAGGTTTCTGACTCTGCTGTTCGAAGAGCTCCTTTGATCCGGAGCGTACACTTTTGGTATATACCTTCTGTTTTCTGTATGTTCTGTATGTGTGGAAATGCTGGGTACGGCGGAGCCCTGTCCCGTCATATGATTCTGTATGTCTGTAGAGGCCTGTAGATAGATGTGTGGGTTACGGGTTTCGTCTATATGTTAGCCTTATCGGCTTATCTGTAAATGTCTGCTTGTCCAGGTATATATATATAAATCATTGCGCGCGTGCCGTATCTGTATCGGCCTACTTCTGTAACATCTGTTTGAAAAAAAAAAACCTGTATGATACGAAATTCGGTCAGGTAGGTATGTACGGGTACCCAGTTAGGGTACCAGTCGCGGCCCACGGGGTTGGGTCGTGACAGAAGTGGTATCAGAGCGGTTAGTCCTCGGTATGTCTGCAGGCCGTGTCTAGTAGAGTCTTGTTTATCGGTGTGTTGTGCACCACATCTATAAACAGGAGGCTACAGGGCATCTAGGATGTTACCTTTCTTTGGATTCTTAGATCGTGCGATAAAGCTGTATGATTAGGATGATTCTCCCCTACGAATTGTTGTATCTACAGCGAGGCTCCAAAAGAGCAGAAGTGTCGGTATTTGGGGAAAATGTTTCTGACCCTCTTCCTGCAGGTGATTGTAGGCTGATAAAGAATGAAGAGGAGCGCTTCGGATGATAAGGATGGGGGCGCTAAGAAGGCCCCTAGGACGTCACCAGGACCGAGTAGGCAGATCCCCAGCTACTCGATTGAGACAGACCCTTCGGAGGATCCAGAGACAATTCCTCCAGAGTTTTTGATCCCCAGAGCAGAGGCTCCCAAGGAAGACAGTTATGATACCGACCCCTCGGAGGACCCAGCGACGATACCTCCAGAGTTTCTTACTCCCAGGGAGGAGGATAGCCCCGATGCTGAGCCACTAGAGCATTCCTCTGGGACGCCGGAGGAGGAGGTTCCCGAGGGCGTGCCAGCAGCTCCTGTAGTGGAGCAGTATGTTAGACAGGCCTCCCCGGAGAGTGTCACGCCCTACCCCAGCCCTTTGTCCTGGCCGTCGGTGAACCAGGAATTGTCGGGCTACTTATACTCCTCCGATTCAGATGCAGGTAATAGTAGGGGCCAGACAGACGACGATGATGAGGGACACAGTTCCCACGGCAGCTCCCCAGGTTAGACCCGAGTTTGATCAGTCATGAGTACATAAGTTTCCTAGAATTTTCGATGTGTGTATGATATCTGTAAAACGTTGTTCAACGACGACGGAAATTTAAAAGGATTAGAGACTTAGTGACCAAAGGTAAGGGCGGCTGAGATGTCCCCACTGTCAGCGTGAGTCTAGAAATCCCGGATGAAAGTAAACGGGAAAGTGCCTCCGATGCCGTTTGAGTTGGGCACGTGTGGTAAGTGTCGACGACGTTATAAGTCTTATTTGAAGTTATCAGCCCCGTGTGGCTGCGATACGATATGATATGATAGGTATGTGTGTATATATGTGTTGGCCCTGTGCGGCATGATTGGTATTTCTGGTGTACAGGTTTTGGATAGTAAGAAAAACAGAGGAACCTCTGCCTAAATTTTTCCAGAAATATGGAGGAAAACATGTAGATTAAGTACAAAAAGGTCCCGCGATACTTGTCGGACTTTAGTTTTCTTCTGTCGGTGGCCGGAGAACACTTTGCGGTGACATTTTATCAGATTCCACCGACTATTTGGAGGCGGAGTTCGTGGGACGAAGACTTAAATCCGTGGGTTACCCGTAATCATATGTATATGTGTATGAAAGTGAATGTTTAAGATTCAGAAAGGCGACATGGTAATTGTACGACTTAGCCGGGGTGGGACCCGCTACAAAATCTTTCCGAAAATTTGCTAAGACCCCGATTTGCCCTACAATTACGTGACAAAGGTCGTGCGGGGCAATCGACGAAATTATATTAGCCCTAACGCGTCAAAATGCATGAAAGTTTCGGGGTTAAGCGTGCTCAAGCCAGAGCAATTCTGGGATGGGTGACCCCCTGGGAAGTAATGCAAAATTTTTCACAAGTGTGAGTATGATAGATATAAATGGAAATTTGGGGTAACCAAAAGGAAAATAGAATGTGTGGAGTAATTAGTGCCCTTACAGGGGTCGCGCAGAACGAGGCGGACTAAATGGGCAAAAAGAAAAAGGTACAACACCGCTCGGGAAATTGAGCAAATTCGAATAACAGTCGGAGACGCTCGCCAGTAAGATATTGGTAAATGTATCTGTATGTGTGTATGTGTGTGTGTATGATTTTTGTCTGGTGCCCATATGGATCAAGAGCCGAGTCCCGGCGACTAGTATTGTGATAGACGGAAGGTTTTACTAAACCGAATACATGAAGCGAAGCGGGGACGACGATCCGAATGTTGTCAAGGGATAGAAAAGCCCCGGTTACATTATAATTTAGTCTGGTATGACGATGTCTGAAAAAGAAAATGAGTATGGATGGTAGGAAGGATGAAAGATAAGAAGTGTGAATAAGCGGAATCTCTGGAAGAGTCGATAAGCGACACGCAAGACGATTCGTACGACCACTTGGCGAAAAAGTTTACAAATAAAGGCAAAATTTCATAAATCACTGGAGCCTTAATAGGAGTGATCTGATTCTAATTCAGATTCTATCTGTTATACTTCTGGACTCCCGATTCTGATAAGGCTCTGCCTATTACGCCTCTGTATTTCTGGACTCGATTATGTTCCCATCTGATAAATCTTTGAACATCCGATTCTGAATCTGTTTCTGGTTGACATACTTCTGTATGATTAACTCTGATTGTGAATCTGTCTGACACACCTCTGTATGTTTGACTCTGGATATGAATCCGTCTGATATGCCTCTGTACGTCTGATTTTGATCACGCGTCTGTCTGATACACCTCTGTATGTCTGATTCTAATTACGACTTTGTCTGACACATTTCTGTCTGTCTGACTTGATCACGACTCAGTATGATACATTTCTGTACGTCTGATTCTGATTTCGAATCTGTCTGATACCTCTCTGTACGTCTGATTCCGATCTCAGATTTGTCTGACATACTTCCGTCCATCTGACTTCGACTACGAATCCGTCCGCCATAGTTTAGTACGTCTGCCTCCGATTACGAATCTGTCCGATATGCTTCTACGCGTCCGGTCCTAGTTCTGAATCTGCTGGTATGAAGTGTCTGGTATGAAGGGGGATTACGATAATGTAGTAGGGAACTCAGCAGTGTAACAAGAAATGATATTGACTATGATGTCTGGAAAGGCGTTCGTCTGTTACGAGAAAATAGTTTATGGTCCGACAATTTTGTGGGGTATGAGAAAGTATATCATGAAGGCATTTGAATCAGTGATGTGAAGAATTACCCCATCATGGTGGTGAAGAAGCTATGTCGGAAAGTCCACGAAGGACAATTATAAAGAGAACCCTCCCGAAGTAGTATGGCTCCCCATAAGGTCAATTTAACATTCGAGGACGAATGTTTTAAAGGGGGGGAGGATGTTACATCCGACATTTTTGCTTATTCGAAAAATTCAAGGTAAATTGACTTGTAATGAATAAGGCCACAATTGGACCTTACTCGGTATGAGTGTGTTGGCTATGAATACATTGGCGTGGAATTACGAAAGGAGGCCAAGGGCAAAATTGGAATTTTGGAAACTTGCTTCATGAATTATAAAATGTAGCCATCAATTTGGGGCACAAAATAATAAGAAAGTGAGGCCCAAATTCAATAGGCCCAACCGGCCATGTTAAGCCCAAAACCATGGTTTAAAATTGTCATGTGCCAATTAATTATAAAAGGATCATTAGCCTAGAAACTTCAAGAAAATTTAGAGAAACCAAGAACAAAAAAAAAAAAAAAAAAAAGAGGCAATTCGGCCTAGGAGAAAAAGAGAAAGGAAAAAGAAGAAAAATTTCTTGGAGCTTGATTCTTGGTTCAAAAATCCATCCCTTTTGGAATTTCTACTTAGCTCAAGATTCTCTTCAAGGTGATACAATTATTTTGGCAAGAAACTACCAATTGTGGCAAGTGGAAGAGTTGAGAAAAGGTAAGAATTTTATCATTTTTAAGCCATGGAATATATGTATATATGTTGTAGTGTGTGGGAATGAATGAAAAACATGAAAATTTTGTGTGTTGTGGTTGTATGTATGTTGGCCGAATATAAGCATATATATTGCATGATTATGGTGACTTGAATTCATGTTGAAATTTAGTTGTAGTGTGGTAGAAATTGTATTAGAAATGAAAGTGGAATGAATTGTGGAAGTTGGAGAAACATAGGTTGTAGCCGTGTGGTGTTGTGTGGTGATGGAATATGAATTTAATCTTGTTAATATGTTAAGTGTGTTATGGTGAAATGAATGGAAAAATAATAGTCTTTGTTGTCATGGAAAAATGGTTACTAAGTTGTTCAAGGAAATTATGCAACCTTGTTATAGCTTATGTAAAAATGGAAATGGAAGTGTTAAGAGGCAAATTATGAGTAATGTTGATGAATTTGGAAGATGGAATTGTATAATGAACTTGTATGTTGAAGGTTAGGAGAATTGGATAAATTGTGGCTTTGATGGAAATTTTGTAAGTTTGCATATCTTATGTATATCTTGTGAGAATGGTGTGATATGCCTCCAAATCGTGTTGTAATGAATTTGATGGGTAATGAACATCAAAATAATAAGTTTGGTTTGGAAGTGTAAGGTCGGAACGGAAAATGTTAAGTTATGACGGAAAGTTGGCAAATTGTGCCTTATTATGTATTTTGAGCTACTTGTCGTTATTATGAATATTGTTGTTGGGTTGTGTTGATTGTTTGGCTGTGTTTAACTTTTGGGGATGTCATATATACAGAGGAAATGCTGCCGAAATTTCGGTAGGCAAGTATGTGTTAAGTTGGACTATTGAAAAGTTGAAACTAACAAATGGTAAACTTGACCATTTCTAGATTTTGGACGAAATTGAAGTCGACGCCAAGCGAGCGTAAGGCGCTATCGAGGTATGTGAAGCATTTCCCTTTGTTCCTAGGCATGTTCTGGATGTGATAGGCTCGGCCGCGAGCCTTAAGTACGACTCCGTTCCCCGGAATTCGAGGCGGAAAACCGCTCCAATTGCTTCAATCCAATTGAAGCTATTTTCTTACAATTGCCTTTAAAATGAATTTTTGTATGAAACTTCCCTAAACGGAGTCGGAACACTTCCAAACGATTACGGATGACCTCATAAGGTCTATTGTCGGTAAATTACATATGTTGCCTCGAGTTGGTCCGAGGCGGGCCCACAAGGCCCGATATCTTCTGTAATACTTTAAATACTTCCAATTTGTCCGATTTTCTCAGAAAACAATTGAACTATTATTTTGATTATGATACAAATATTGTTATGAAATTCTTACAAAATGACTTCTGAACATCTGAGAATTCGATTCTGATAACGATCTGTCGTGCCTTCCCAAGTAGAATGTAGGCGCGTACTATGCATACTATCTGGATACTCTGATTTTGGCTCGCCATTTGGCACCCTTCAGTCTGATTGAGTCGGTATGTTAGTCTGTATGTATGTGGTTTCTCATGGATCTGTTCGTGGCTGTCTCAATGCATTCCTTCACTGCGTCCCGGGCCAAGTTCTGTTATCGTGCATATTCCTCTGCATTGTTCACCGCGTCCCTCGGTGTGCGGGCCGGGATCTGTTATATCTGTATGATTATGATATATTGATCTGTGTATGGGGATGGCGGCCAGGATGGCATCTGATATGATCTGATCTGATCTGATTCTGTCTGTCCACCGCGTCCCGTACTAAGAGGGCCGGGTTCTGTTACCGCGCCGCCAGACAGGGCCGGAATCTGTATGTCTGTATGCATGTGCCATCAGTATCTATATAAGCACATGCCTCTGTATGATTCTGTATGATTCTGTATGGTTCAGTATGACTCTGCACTACTCTGCATGCATAATTCTGTCTGTCCGTCTGAATTACGACTATGTCTGTATGTCCGTATGGCTTCTGATTCTATATGTCCGTATGGATTCTGATTCTATATGTCCGTATGGATTCTGATTCTGTATGTCCGTATGGATTCTGATTCTGCTCGTCTGTCCGGATTATGATTCCGTCGGTCTGTCCGAACCATGATTCTGTTTATCTGTATGGACCACGATTCTGTATGTCTGTCTGGATCATGACTCTGCCCGTCTGTCTGATGTATGGTTCTGTCCGTTATGTTTCTGTGACTCCGGTTCGGACTATGATTGTATCTGTTATGTTTCTGCTTTACATACTCGGTACATTTTTCGTACTGACCCCCGTTCTTCGGGGGCTGCGCTACATGCCCGCAGGTACAGACGCACCAGGTGATACGCCGCCAGCGTAGGTTTCTGACTCTGCTATTCGAAGAGCTCCTTTGATCCGGAGCGTACACTTTTGGTATATACCTTCTGTTTTTCGTATGTTCTGTATGTGTGGAAATTCTGGGTACGGCGGGGCCCTGTCCCGTCATCTGATTCTGTATGTCTGTAGAGGCCTGTAGATAGATGTGTGGGTTACGGGTTTCGTCTATATGTTAGCCTTATCGGCTTATCTGTAAATGTCTGCTTGTCCAGGTATATATATATATATATGTTTGCGCGCGTGCCGTATCTGTATTGGCCTACTTTTGTAACATCTGTTTGAAAAAAAAAAAAAAAACCTGTATGATACGAAATTCGGTCAGGTAGGTATGTACGGGTACCCAGTTAGGGTACCAGTCGCGGCCCACGGGGTTGGGTCGTGACAAGAACCTTCTACGAACATTTCAGAAGCCATTTTTGGAAAATCGAAGCAATAATCATATCAAGTACCTCTCGGATATCGTATGGGTCAAATCAAATATAGCTTTTGGAATCATATGTACATATCAAAGCATATCAAAGACTCAATAGAATAATCGAACGTGCTAGCATTTGAAGATCAAAACTTTAGTCATATCAATTGTCTTTCGAATGCCATTCGGAAACATATCAAACAAAATTCGGACATAATGGATACGCATCAAAACCATATGAAACAGCTTATGGAAGTCAAGAATATTAGCCATCCTAGTGGCTCTAAGAATAGGAAATTCTATGAATTCATACATATACGTCATTTGCTCGTTTCAAAGAGATCATGCCAAAAGAAAGAAAGGTAAGCCTTACATACCTTGCCCGCTTTCTATGCTAATCCGAACTTAAGTCTTTGGCTTCGCAAGATCTACAACAATATTCATATATACCAAACATTATCCATAACACTTAAGAGTCCAATTCTAAACCAACACTTTATTTACAGAAATTTCGGCAGCATTTCCCCTGTAAATACACCATCCCCGAGAATTCAACTCGGCGAAGAAGACAACAACAAATCCGAGAATTTAACTCGGCCAAAATATCATCAACAATACCAACAATCATTCTAACAATATCCACAATCGATTCAAAACGCATACTAGCATTAGCAACTTCTTTCTACAAACTTCAACGGCGTTTCACTTATATTCAATTCATATTTGCTCACACATTCAAGTACTAATCCGAAACCATTCAAACAGTGTTCAAGAACGCTTCAAACAATCCGCATAATATTCACAATAATCCAACCAATATGCCATTCCATCAGAAACCTTCCAAATTCAACAAGAACAATAACAACACATTTCTTCCTTTCAAATTCATGAATTATACTAACAACTCACACATTAACAACATTACCTTCCATGAATACAAAAAAGTAACATTAAAATCACATTAGCTTCTAAAACAACTCTCCAACACTTACAACTTCACTAGAATCATTAAACTTTCATTTCCATCATAGATTCTATTACAACAACAACCAAAATACTTAAGAAAAATTGACTCATTCTTTTCCATACCATACCACAACCACACGACCACAACACATAATCCATATTTTCATGAATTTCACCCATTTCTACATACTACAACATACACAACCATCCATAACATATAAAAGATGATTAATTCTTACCTTTTTCCTTTAACTTCTCACTTGACTAGAATTTGTAGCTTGCAAGAATAAATGTTCTACTTGCTCCAATGACCACTCCACCTTGCTAGGGACCTTCCAATTAGTAGAAAATAATTTTTGAGAAATTTTTTTCCAAGGTTCTTGTCCAACCAAGATTGGCCGAATGGCCTTCTACTTGGGTCTTCTCCAAGTTTCTTGATTTTTCTAAGGAAAGAAGATGAAGATTATGGCAACTTGTCATCTTTTGGGTTATATTTATTTATCTTCCATATGGGCCTTGGCCCATACTCATTTGGACGGCCAATTTGGCCCTTTTATTTCAAGCCCACTTTTTTTTTCCTTTTTTTTGTAGTTCATGAAAATTTATTTTCCAAATTCCAAGTTTTCCCTTAGCCTTCCTCCATATTTTCTATGAGCCATCTTGTGAATTTTCCTTTTTGCCCATAGCCTTTCTTAATATTTCCACATCAAAATTTTCATAAGCAACTTGTGTGCTAAACAAAATTAAAATATAACCTTGTCCTTAACTTCCCGCAATTATCTTGAATTATCCGAATGCACAAAAATACGGGATATAACATCCTCCCGCCCTTTAGAATATTCGTCCTCGAATGTTAAACCGGCCTCATGGCGTATTATAGTACTTCGGGGAGGTCTCCTCTATAATTGTCACATATGATCATTTAACATTTCCGTTTTAGAAGCTTAGATTGCCTGTGGCGTAGAAAACAATTAGGGATACTTCCTCTTCATTTCTTCTTTTCTCGTCCTTTGTTACCTTGCAAACGGGCAATCACCCTGCTCATGTATGGCATATTCTTTGTGTTGATCTCTTCGGTATTACATTCTAACTGTTTATCCTATTCTTTACTCGCAACACTTTTGGGGTTCTTGCCGCAACTTTTCCTCGTTTCCTTTCCTCACATTCTTCGATGCAAGTATCCCTGTCTGTAACTTCCTTGGATTGGTGATCGTTTCATTAATCGTCATTCCTTGTTGGTTCTCCGGCGTGGTGTTACACCTCGGAAAATTTCCCGTTGATACGCAAGTGAACGAACTAGTGATGTGTGCGAGGAGTGCGAGAGTATAATGTTTCATGAGCAATGTGCGTAAATGGACGAGAATGATTAGAATGAAAAGTCGAGAAATCTGAAAAGTTGAAAGTTGGCAAAACTGCCTAGTGGTCGTAAAGTGCAAAATACGGACCGTAAACTAGTATACGGTCCATAAACTGGAAGGTCGTAAACTGCCATGCAAGGCTTCGACTTTCTGCCCAGTGGAGAAATGGTAAAATACGACCAGGTGGACGGACCGTAAAGTGATTTACGGCCCGTAAACCATGGTCGTAAATCACCATGCATGCAGCCTAATGTTTCTGGCGCTGCTTAAGGTTAAAGACGACCACGATGGACGGTCCGTAAACTGAAATACGGACCGTAAACCTCCATGGACGACCACTGTTCACCCCAGCACAGATTTTCAGTTCATTAAATATAAGGACCAAGACTTGTTTTATTTCATTTCTACACTACACCACCTCTCTCTAGAATCATCTCTCTACATTTATTTCATAAGTTTTCAAGGACTATAAGCCACCAACAACATAAACAAGTGAATCAAGTGTAAGCAAGCCATTAAATACCATTCAAGTCAAGAAATGCAAATGGAGAAAAACTAGGGTTTTGCTCAAAGTGGAGTATTATTAACCAAAGCTTGTTCCTACAACTTCTAAGGTAAGATTCATGATTTTTACATGATGTGTAAGGTATGGAAGAGTTGAAATACATGGATTGTAGAAAATATGGTCAAGTAGGTCATGAATGATGAATAGTGACATTTTGAGGAATAGTTTGAATTGAATCATGAATGTTGTTGTGTTGTGATATGAATTCATTAAAAATGTTACTAAGATCATGAACTAGACACTTTATACGAATGGACGAAGTTGGATGTTATGACCATGAATATGGGTGAATTAGAGGCAAATTAAGGAGTCTAAATAATGTGGATAACGTGAATGACTAATGGCCATTGTTATAATACTAATGAAGGTATAGACGCTAGCATTGGAAGGAAGCGTGCAAGTGTAGAATAGTCCGACGAAAAGGTATGTAAGGCTAACCCTTCTTTCATAAGGCATGGTTCCTTGGCCAAACTCTTAAATCCTCTATATGAGTATGTTGTATTCAAGTGACTGACACTCCGAGCTCATAAGCTCACGACCCTCGATACGTGCTACGAATGTACTACGCACCCCATTGACGAGTAATCATAAGATAGAGATGTAGCGAAAACGATGATGATAGTGATGACGATGATGATAATAATGATACTAAAGGTACCTACGGGCTATTATATTCACATGTGCCTATGAAGGGCTATAATGACACCCTGAGCTTATAATGCCGGGTAGAATATATGTATATGGATGTATATATATATATGTATGTATATGATTACGTAACGCGCGCACACATCTGCAGATGGTACAGATAACCCTGAAGCCTTAGTAGGGCCAGGTAGAAATAACATTGAGCCTTGGTTGGCCAAGTACGTATGAAACACCGAACCTTATGGTCGGGTACGCTATGTATGTATATAAGTGTATGGCTATGTATATAATATGAATATGAATGTGAAAAGACTATGTATACGAATACGAGCCCTATTATGAAATACGCATGAGAAATGGAAAGTTCCTATGAAAGGCAGGTAAGTGCCATGATGATGATATTATTTTCTTCCCTCCTATGCCACTTCATATATTGTCTATGATGCTTCTACATTGATGTTGATCATGTTTTACATACTCAGTACATTCTTCGTACTGACATCCTTTTGTTTGTGGACGTTGCGTCATGCCCGCAGGTGCACAGGGAGACAGACTTGATCCATAGCTGCTTATTCAGAGATTACATAGCGGAGCTCCATTTCCTTCGGAGCCATAGCTTTTGGGTACTTATTCTTTTGTGTATATAATTATGGGCATAGCGGGGTCCTGTCCCGCTCATGTGATGTGTTATACTCTTCCTAGAGGCTCGTAGTCATGTGTATATGGTTAGACATGTCCGGCCTTGTCGGCCTATGTTTATTATATCATTTTGTCGGCCACTTTGGCCCACGTACGTTGATGTGGCATAGATGCCTATGGTTATATAAATGTACCGTTGTCCAATTGGGACTAGTTGACGAATGAATGGAAATGTATGTATAATTATGTGGCTCACCTAGATGTAAGTATAAGAGTAAGCTAAGAGGGTGCTCGGGTGGGTTAGCACAGGGTGCTCGTCGCGGCCCCGAGTCGGGTCGTGACAAAAGTGGTATCAGAGCAGTTCAGTCCTAGGGTGTGTCTACGAGCCGTGTCTAGTAGAGTCTTGGTTATGGGTGTGTTGCGCGCCACACTTATAAACAAGGAGCTGCGGACATTTTAGGAATATATGACCTTCTTTCTTCATAAGAATCGTACGATAGAGCTATGATGTAGGAAATTCTTGCTCCTAAATCATGTGTTGTGTATTTCAGAGATGCCTAAAAAGAAAAAGGCTACAGCAGCCCAAAAGGGCAAGACGGTGGCAGAAAAGCGGGCTAAAAGAGCACCGCCACCGGTAGCAGAGGAAAGTGAGTCCCAGAGTGCGGCTCAATCTCAGTCCTCCCAGACAGTGCCTATTACTGAGGAGTGTGAGGGAGCCTCAGCCCCAGCTCCAGCACCTCCAGCTCCTCCACCAGATGCTTCGGGCAAGATGTGAGAGAGGCCATTAATTTGTTGACTTAGTTGGTTGCGGTCCAGACTCAGAGGCAAAGCTCGGGGCAAGGCGACAGGGCTGTTAGTGCAAGGGCCCGTGACTTCATTACTTTGAAACCCCCGAAATTCTTTGGGTCGAGACCGGAGGAGGATCGTCAGGACTTCATAGACGGTATGTTGAGGATGCTCTGATTGATACATGCTTCAGACACTGAGTCGGTAGAGCTAGCGTCGTATAGGTTGAGGGATGTCTCAATCCAGTGGTATACGGTTTGGATTACTTCACGGGGAGCCAATGCACCTCCCCCGGTATGGCAAGAGTTTGTTGATGTTTTTCTCCGTCACTATATACCTCCAGAATTTCGGCGAGCAAGGGCCGATAAATTCTTGAATTTAAGGCAAGGTAGCATGAGTGCTACAGAGTATAGTCTCCGCTTCAACTCCTTGGCCAGGTATGCTTCGGCCATGGTAGCGGATATGGGCGATCGGGTGCACCGGTTCGTGAAAGGCCTAGGGCCACACTTAATGGATAAATGCTTGACTGCGTCCCTTCGGGATGGCATGGATATTGCACGCATTCAGGCACATGCTCAGGAATTAGAGGAACACCTACATCAGCGGAGAAATGAACGTGAGCAAGACAGGGGACATAGCAAGAGGGATAGACCTTCGGGTTCGATAAGTGAGTCCAGGGGCGGGCACAGACAACAGTTCCCCAGGCATTCAGGCTATCCTAGGACCAGTACACCTCCACAGTTTACGGGGCAGAGAATTGACAGATCTACTCATTCCGGGCCGAGTCAGGGTTACTCGGGGTCTCAGTTTAGAGATGATTCAGGCCAGTCAAGGCCACCTGTACCACGATGTTCCCAGTGTGGGAAGTTGCATTGGGGTCGATTCCGATTGTGCTCGGATGGTTGCTATTCATATGGTCAACCAAGCCATATCATACGTGATTACCCCTCCGTACAGGGTAGAGGTAGGACCCAGCCAGCAGGGTCGGCAGCCGGATCATCAGCATCTGTACGCCCTACGGGGCCAGGTTCACATGCGCCAGTCGGCCATGGTAGAGGTAGAGGTAGATCTCCCAGTACTAGCGGTCTTCAGCACCGTATTTATGCTTTGGCTGGACGCCAAGATCTTGAGTCTTCTCCTGATGTGGTCACAGATATATTATCGGTATTCTCTCATGATGTATATGCTTTGATTGATCCGGGCTCCACATTATCATATGTTACTCCATATATTGCGGGTCGATTTATAGTCGAGCCGGAGTCGATCAAACCTTTTGAGGTGTCTACGCTCGTTGGCGAATCGGTGATAGCTAGCCGAGTGTATAGAGATTGTGTAGCCGTGATATGTGACCGCCGTACTATAGCTGACTTGCATGAACTAAAGATGGTAGATTTTGATGTCATTATGGGCATGGATTGGTTGGCTTCTTGCAACGCCAATGTCGATTGTAGAATGAAAATGGTTCGCTTCTAGTTTCCGGGAGAACCAGTTTTAGAATGGAAAGTAAATACGGCATCACCAAAAAGTAGGTTTATTTCCTATCTGAAGGCAAGGAAGATGATCACGAAAGGGTGTATCTATCACTTAGTGCGAGTTCAAGATGTTGAAGCTGAGTCGTCGACTCTTCAGTCAGTTCCAGTAGTGAATGAATTTCCGGATGTGTTCCCGGAAGAGCTTCCAGGCCTTCCTCCCGAGCGGGAGATTGATTTTGCGATTGATGTGTTGCTAGACACTAAACCCATATCTATTCCTGCCTATAGAATGGCGCCCCCAGAACTGAAAGAGTTGAAGGAGCAATTGAAAGACTTGCTTGATAAAGGCTTCATTAGGCCCAGTTCATCCCCGCGAGGAGCCCCTGTATTGTTTGTCCGAAAGAAGGATGGCTCCTTGAGAATGTACATTGATTATCGATAATTAAATAAGGTGACGATCAAGAACAAATATCCTCTTCCGAGGATTGATGATCTATTTGATCAATTGCAAGGTGCCAAGTGGTTTTCAAAGATCGATTTGAGGTCCGGGTATCACCAAGTAAGAGTTATGGAGAAAGATATCCCTAAGACAGCTTTCAGAACAAGATACGGTCATTTTGAGTTCCGAGTGATGTCGTTTGGGTTAACTAATGCACTGGCAGTGTTTATGGACTTAATGAACAATGTATTCAGGCCTTTTCTGGATCTATTCGTGATTGTATTCATCGATGATATCCTAGTGTATTCTAGATCCGAGGCAGAACATGCGGATCACTTGCGTATTGTCCTTGGAGTTCTTCGAACTCGAGAGTTATTCGCGATGTTTTCCAAATGCGAGTTTTGGTTGAACTCAGTGGCATTTCTGGGCCACATTGTTGCAGCTGACGGTATTCGAGTGGATAGCCAAAAGATTGAGGCAGTGAAGACTTGGCCAAGGCGCACGACCCCTACGGAGGTTCGTAGCTTTTTGGGCTTAGCAGGTTATTACAGAAGATTTGTTGAGGGTTTCTCTTCTATTTCTGCACCGCTTACAAAGTTGACTCAGAAGTCAGCCAAGTTTCAATGGACAGACGCTTGCGAACGTAGTTTCCAAGAGTTAAAGGGTCGATTGACTTCTGCCCCAGTTCTGACACTTCCAGAGGGATTGGAAAGATACGTTGTTTATTGCGATGCTTCAGGTGTTAGGCTAGGCTGTGTATTGATGCAACATGGCAAGGTGGTTGCGTATGCTTCCAGGCAGTTACGGAAACATGAGCAGAATTATCCTACCCGTGACTTAGAATTGGCCGTGGTGGTCCATGCATTAAAGATATGGAGACATTACTTATATGGTGTCTACGTGGATATTTATACATATCATAAGAGTCTCCAGTACATCTTCAAGCAGAAAGAGTTGCATTTGCGGCAACGACGATGGCTAGAGTTGCTAAAAGACTATGATGTTGAAATCCTGTACCACCCCGGAAAGGCAAATGTTGTGGCTGATGCTCTTAGCCATAGGTCGATGGGAAGTCTAAGTGATGTACGACCAGAAAAGAAAGAGATGGCCCGTGATCTTCAGCAGTTAGCTAGCCTAGGAGTCCGAGTGGTGGACTCAGGTAGCAGCGGAGCTGCTATTCATAATTCAGCAGTTTCATCGCTAGTAGCGGAAGTAAAAGAGCGACAGTATGAGGATCCCACGCTAATGCAGTACAGAGATGCACTCCCTCAGAAAGCGGAGTCATCGTTTGATATTTCAAGAAACGGAGTTCTCCGATGCCGGGGCAGATTATGTGTTCCCGATGTGGCAGGTCTACGCCACCAGATTTTGAGAGAAGCTCATTGTTCCTGTTATGTCCCGTGTTTTCGGATAATTGGAAATCGAGAAATAATTAAGACTTGTGTGTTAAGAGGAAATATTTTGATTCTAGTTGATGTGACTATGTTGGTTATGAAATCATTAATGTCAAGACTTTGGGGAAGGCCGAGGGTAAATTTGGAATTTTGGAAATTAGTTTCGAGAATTACAAAATGAGACTTTTAATGAATTGGGCCAAGAAAAATTGATCAAGAATTGAGGCCCAAAGATAAAGGGTGGCCGGCCAAAGGCCAAGGCCCAAACCCAATTCCTTATGATCATGTGCCATGCATGTGGTCATATAATGGATATATATCAAGTTGCCTTGGTAATTATCAAGAACAAAACAAAAAAAAAAATTGAAAAGTGAGCAACACCACAAAGAGGCTCTCGGCCGAATAGGGAAAGAGAGAAAGAAAAAAAATTCCCAAGCCTTGTGTTTGATCCAAAAATCCTTGTTCTTCACATATTGTAAAGTACCCAAGGCGCTCTCCGACGGGGTACAATTAGTTTGGCAGAAGGTGCGCGTTTGCGACAAGTCGGAAACTTAAGAAAAGGTAAGAATTTTGCCCCTCTAATGTTATGGAATTGATATGAATGTGTTAAGGATTGAGAATAGACGAGAATTCCGTAACTTTGATGTGTAGATGGGACCGTATGTGTGTGTGTGGTTAGTGTTGGGGCCGTGGGTTATAGGAAATAGAAGGCCATGTGAATTTGATCTTGTTTAGTTGGTTGTTGCGTCGTTGTGACATTTATGACGTAAATGATTGTTTAATGAATTGAATTGGCGTTGGAAAAGGATTTCGGAACATTATGGGAAAGTATATATCTTTGGTATATTTGTGTATATCATTGTATATTTATGATGCTAAAGACGTTAAATGTGACCTATGGTTGATGTTAATGAATTTGGAATGAAACAATGCGAGTTAGAATGTTCGCCGTAAGTTTTTGATGTTTTGGATGAAATATGGAAAGTAATGAACTTAGGGAAATTTTGTATATTGTTGGAGTGTAATTGGGATGGGTTTGAATAATCTTGAATGGGTGAATGAATACAATAATGTGGGCGTAAGTTTGGAATTGTGAAGTTTGAATGAAAGTTGTCAACTTGTGTAGTAAGGTAGAACTTTGAAGTTAGAATGATTTGGTTGCGATTTATGTTGCTTGTGATGTTTGGGTTGTTGTTGTTGATTTATTGTGAGCCGAGCTAAGTCTCGGGGGTGTTAGATTTATAGGGGAAATGCTGCCGAAATTTTGGTAGCCAAGTATAACCCAAAGATTGAGCTGTTAACTTTCATGAATAGTAACTGGTAAAAGTGACCATTTGCAGTTTTTGGACGAAACGAGAATTGAGATTTGACGAGCGTAAGGCGCAATCCAGGTATGTAAAGCCTACCTTTCCTTCTTTTGGCATGTCCTAGTTATACTAGGTTACGATCGGACCCTCGGGGATAATTCTGCTCTTGGAAATCCGAGTTTAGTTTTGGCCACTATTCATTCAGCGCAATTGAAACATATTCCTTATAATTGGTTGCAAGAATGTTCAAACCTTCATAACTTTTGCTATTGTGTCCGAATCTCTCCGAAACTTTCGTAGATGGCTTTATGGAGCCTAAAGTCTGTGATTTGTGTCCGCCGCCTCGATTTGACTCAAGGTGGGCCCGCAAGCCCCGAGGCTTCCCTTATTTGGTTGTTTGGCTCATTTTCGTTCGATATGAAAAGTAATCATTTGCCTATGACTCAAAGGTCCGTTTGAAATTTCCTGTATCGTTATTGAACGTTTTGTACTATGAATGATGTTAGATTTTCGGAAAATGATTTGTGAATTGCTTTTCAAAGGTTTTGCAGTTTGGAACTTCGTAACTTCCATATATAAATTTTGATCGCCCTGACTCCTACCCCGAGCCTTCTGGCGTCGGTATATGCCTATATGTAACTATATGTCGAGTCTTGTAAATTACTTTTGATATGCATATGGTTTCAGCACTACTCCGTTCGTGCCATTCGCTATGATTTCGTTCGTCGGTACCCGGGCCGGCTTTGTGATCGTGCGCGCTATACCATATTCGGAAGTATGATGTGTTACGGTTTCCGAGGCCTCGCCATAGGGCCGGTTACCGTCTATGGAGTTATGATGTGATATGGCATTTGATATGTTCTGATGATGTGGTATGTGTGTGATACGATTTGTCTGGAGACTGTACGGAGATTTGAAAAACTTGTGGAGTATGATGTGTTGTGGCACCGGCGTCGGGGGTGACCACGTTCCTAAGCCCTATACATGATTTTATTTGCATTTGTACATTTATCTTCCGTACAGGTTTGATTTGCTACTTTGACGTTTGTGTTTGTTTCTTCTGACACCAGTTAGGATTGTGATTTCTGTACCTTCTGCTTTACATACTCAGTACTTCTCCCGTACTGACCCCCTGTTCTTCGGGGGGCTGCGTTTCATGCCCGCAGGTACAGAAGCTCGTTTGGGTGATCCTCCGGTTTAGGCTACCCATTCTGTTATTTTGGAGAGCTCCCCTTGATCCGGAGCTTAACTTTTGGTACATACCTTTTGTTGTGCGTGTATTCGGTACATTTGTGGCTGTGTGGGTACGGCGGGGCCCTGTCCCGTCATATGTTCGTATGTTCTGTTTTGTTTTAGAGGCCTGTAGTCATGTTTGTGGGTCGTGGGTCCGGTGTGTTCGTATGTGGTTCTGTTTTACGTTCTTAAGCGGCCCGTATGCTATTATGGCCAAGACGGCCCATAAGTTTGTACGTGTGTGTGTGTGCATTTGGTCGATGTATATTCTGCCACCTTTCTGATTTTGATATGACTGTCCTGCACGGGCGACCGCTTAAGATAAGTGTTCGTTCAATGCTTGTGTGACGTCTGCTATTAGTTTTCAGTTCGAATAACGTATGTTAAGTCTGAATGAGTCTGAATATGATGATCTGGTTTGTGAGTCTATTTGGGGTGCCTAAGTAGCGTGCCAGTCGCGGCCCACGGGGTTGGGTCGTGACAGAAGTGGTATCAGAGCGGTTTGTCCTCGGAATGTCTACAGGCCGTGTCTCGTAGAGTCTTGTTTATCGATGTGTTGTGCACCACATCTATAAACATGAGGCTACAGGGCATTTAGGGTGTTACTCTTCTTTGGAATCTTAGATCGTGCGATAGAGCTGTGCTATTAGGGTGATTCTGATCTAACCCGTTATTGTGTTTGCAGTGATGCCTCCGAAGAAGGCAACGGCCGCCCATAAGGGAAAGGCAAAGGTGGGAGAGACTAGCCAGGCACAGCGAGCTACCCGGGCTCGTGTTTATGATTTGCCTGAGGTTGTGCCTCATTCTGAGGGGTCTGCTACACCCCCACTAGTACAGCCTGGAGCAGGACCTTTAGCGGCTCCAGAGGTCCGTGTACCCGCTCCTGAGACTCCAGCTCCTCAGCCAGGGGCGGAGGATAGGACCCTGAGGGAGGCTGTACAGTTGTTGACCACAATAGTAGCGGGACAGGCTCGCAGACGCGAGCGGAGGGACGATGATGATGATGACAGGCGGGACAGCCTGAGAGTTCGGGAGTTCTTATTATGTGGCCCTCCAGAGTTTTTCGGGTCTAAGCCCGACGAGGACCCCCATGACTTTATTCGGGGGATGCGGCGTGCATTAGACTTGGTCAGGGCTTCAGAGACCGAGTCGGTTGAGCTGGCCTCGCATAGACTTCGGGATGTTGCCGCTCACTGGTATGAGACTTGGGAGTTATCCAGGGGAGAGGGTGCTCCTCCAGCTACGTGGGATCAGTTTGTGACTGCTTTCACCCGCCACTTTCTGCCCCCAGAGTTACGACGGGAGCGAGCTGATCGGTTTTTACATCTGTAGTAGACGGGTCGAAGCGTTCGTGAATATAATCTGGAGTTTGATTCCCTGGCCCGGTATGCACCTGCCGTGGTAGCAGATATGTCTGATCGGATGCACAGATATGTTATGGGGTTGGATCGTTACTTGATCGACGGCTGTATGGCGGTGTCATTGCAGACAGACATGGACATTGCCCGTCTACAGGCCTACGCCCAGGGGATGGGTGACCCCCTGGGAAGTAATGCAATTTTTTTTACAAGTGAAAGTATGATAAATATAAATGGAAATTTGGGGTAACCAAAAGGAAAATAGAATGTGTGGAGTAATTAGTGCCCTTACAGGAGTCGCGCGGAACGAGGCGGAGTAAATGGGCAAAAAGAAAAGGGTACACCACCGCTTGGGACGTTCGCCAGTAAGGTATTAGTAAGTGTGTGTATGTGTGTGTGTATGATTTTCGTTTGGTGCCCATAAGGGCCAAGAGCCGAGTCCAGGCGACTAATATTGTGAGTGATGAAGAATAAGAAATGTTAATAAGCGGAACCTCTGAAGGAGCCGATGAGCGACACGCAAGACGTTTTGTATGATCACTTGGCAAACAAGTTTACAAATAAAGGGAAATTCTCATGAACCATTGGAGCCTTAATAGGAGCGATTTGATCCTAATTCGGTATTCTATCAGTTGTACTTCTACACTCCCGATTCCGATAAGGCTCTGCCTAGTACGCCTCTGTATTTCTGAGCTTGATTATGTTCCCATCTGATGAATTTTTGTGCGTCTGATTCTGAATACGTTTCTGTCTGGTACACCCCTGTATGTCTGACTCTGGATATAAATCCGTCTGATATGCCTTTGTACGTCTGATTTTGATCACGCGTCTGTCTGATACATCTTCGTATGTCTGAAACACTTCGGTCTGTCTGACTTCGATCACGACTCTGTATGATACAATTCTGTACGTCTGATTCTGATTTTGAATCTGTGTGATACCTCTTTGTACGTCTGACTCCGATCTCAGATTTGTCTGACATGCTTCCGTACCTCTGACGTTGACTATGAATCCGTCCGATATGCTTATACGCGTCCGGCCCTAGCTCTGAATCTGTTTGGCATAAAGTGTCTGGTATGAAGTGAAGTGGGATTATGACGATGTGGTAAGAAACTCAGAAGTATAACGAGAAATGATATTGATTATAATGTCTGGGAAGCGTTTGTCCATTACAAGAATATAGCGTATGGTTCGGTGATTACGTGGGGTATGAGAAAATGTATTAGGAAGGCATTTGAATCAGTGATGTGAAAATTTTTATTTACCCCCCGTAATGTTGATAAAGAAGCCATGTCGGAAAAGCAACAAAGGACAACTATAAAGAGAACCCTTCCGAAGTAGTATGACGCCCCATGAGGTCAACTTAACATTCGAGGACGAATGTTCTTAAGGGGGGGAGAATGTTATGTCCCGTGTTTTCGGATAATTGGAAATCGAGAAATAATTAAGACTTGTGTGTTATGAGGAAATATTTTGATTCTAGTTGATGTGACTATGTTGGTTATGAAATCATTAATGTCAAGACTTTGGGGAAGGACGAGGGTAAATTTGGAATTTTGGAAATTAGTTTCGGGAATTACAAAACGAGACTTTTAATGAATTGGGCCAAGAAAAATTGATCAAGAATTGAGGCCCAAAGATAAAGGGTGGCCGGCCAAAGGCCAAGGCCCAAACCCAATTCCTTATGATCATGTGCCATGCATGTGGTCATATAATGGATATATATCAAGTTGCCTTGGTAATTATCAAGAACAAAACAAAACAAAAAAAATTGAAAAGTGAGCAACACCACAAAGAGGCTCTCGGCCGAATACGGAAAGAGAGAAAGAAAAAAAATTCCCAAGCCTTGTGTTTGATCCAAAAATCCTTGTTCTTCACATATTTTAAAGTACTCAAGACGCTCTCCGATGGGGTACAATTAGTTTGGCAGAAGGTATGCGTTTGCGACAAGTCGGAAACTTAAGAAAAGGTAAGAATTTTGCCCCTCTAATGTTACAGAATTGATATGAATGTGTTAAGGATTGAGAATAGACGAGAATTCCGTAACTTTGATGTGTATATGGGACCGTATGTGTGTGTGTGGTTAGTGTTGGGGCCGTGGGTTATAGGAAATAGAAGGCCATGTGAATTTGATCTTGTTTAGTTGGTTGTTGCGTCGTTGTGACATTTATGACGTAAATGATTGTTTAATGAATTGAATTGGCGTTGGAAAAGGATTTCGGAACATTATGGGAAAGTATATATCTTTGGTATATTTGTGTATATCATTGTATATTTATGATGCTAAAGACGTTAAATGTGACCTATGGTTGATGTTAATGAATTTGGAATGAAACAATGCGAGTTAGAATGTTCGCCGTAAGTTTTTGATGTTTTGGATGAAATATGGAAAGTAATGAACTTCGGGAAATTTTGTATATTGTTGGAGTGTAATTGGGATGGGTTTGAATAATCTTGAATGGCTGAATGAATACAATAATGTGGGCGTAAGTTTGGAATTGTGAAGTTTGAATGAAAGTTGTCAACTTGTGTAGTAAGGTAGAACTTTGAAGTTAGAATGATTTGATTGCGATTTATGTTGCTTGTGATGTTTGGGTTGTTGTTGTTGATTTATTGTGAGCCGAGCTAAGTCTCGGGGGTGTTAGATTTATAGGGGAAATGCTGCCGAAATTTCGGTAGCCAAGTATAACCCAAAGATTGAGATGTTAACTTTGAGAAAAGGACCAAAATCATCCATAATGTTTGGGTTTGGATCAAAATCATACATATTCTTTCACATGGTGCACTAATAGTACATTATGTTTGCATAAGTGGTGCACTTTTAGTCACAATCCCAAATAAATTTAACGGAAAAGAACAAAAATGCCCCTGAACTTTTAGAAAAGGTATAAAAATACCCTTTATTCATCTATTTTGCTAAAACTATCCCTCAATTCAACTTTTTGAGAATTTATTCCCCTTGACTAACGGACAACACTAATTTTTTTTTTTTTTAAAATAAATAAATTGCACATGACATTTTATTACTGAAAAATTGATTTATTCTTTTAAAAAGAAATCTGAAAAATCGTTATTTGTAGAATAAGGAAAAATAATTTTTCAACATCCATTTCTTTAAAAAAACAAATGTAGTAAGCCTTTTATATATATATATATATATAAAAAAAACATAATTGGATTTTCATTAAAACATGTGGAATTTTTTTAAGTTTGGAAAAAAAAAATTTAACGGGTGGAAACCCCATTTTTTTTTTAGAAAATTCAATTTTTAAATCTGAAAAACTGATTGTTTTTTTAAGTAAAATGTGCAAAACTAATACTCCATAATTTTCTTCTAGATTTAAAAAAAGATAGTTTTCTGTTTTTTTTTTTAAACACAGTTTTTCCATAAAAAAATTAATTTTTTCAGATTTTTATAAAAATCCAATTTTTCACATTTTGAAAAGAAAAAAAAAATAGTGTTGTCTGTTAGTCAAGGTTTTACTCGTTAAAAAAAAGTTTTCCAAATTTAAAAAAAATCCAAGGTTTCAGATTTCTTTTTAAAAGAATAAATCAATTTTTCAGTAATAAAATGTCATGTGCAATTTAATTTTTTGAATAAATCAATATTTCAAATCATGAATCATACACATATACATATACCATATGTCAGAATCATATACCATATATACATAACGTGTCCCGGCCCTCTATTGCGGGTCTCGGTGAATAAAGTCATCATATGTCATCCTGGCCGCCATCCCCGTATCATCATATCATCATATACATATACGTATAACGTGTCCCGGCCCGCAAGTGAGAGGGACTCGGTGAACAATGCAGAGGAGTGCGCACGATAACATATCCTGGCCCGGGCTCAGTGAAGGACATACTGAGGCTTGCACGAACAGAGTAGTGCGAAACCATATGCACACAAATCAAGACTCGATAGATACGTACACTTACTGACATCTGAAGGCTCAGAAACAAGTTTCGGGTCAATCCGACTTAGTATGAGAAAGTTACGAGCGTTTGAAGTACAGAACCTTCTATGAACATTTCAGAAGCCATTTTTGGAAAATCGAAGCAATAATCATATCAAGTAGCTCTCGGATATCGTATGGGTCAAATCAAATATAGCTTTTGGAATCATATGTACATATCAAAGCATATCAAAGACTCAATAGAATAATCAGACGTGCTAGCATTTGAAGATCAAAACTTTAGTCATATCAATTGTCTTTCGAATGCCATTCGGAAACATATCAAACAAACTTTGGACATTATGGATACGCATCAAAACCATATGAAACAGCTTATGGAAGTCAAGAATATTAGCCATCCTAGTGGCTCTAAGAATAGGAAATTCTTTGAATTCATACATATACGTCATTTGCTCGTTTCAAAGAGATCATGCCAAAAGAAAGAAAGGTAAGCCTTACATACCTTGCCCGCTTTCTATGCTAATCCGAACTTAAGTCTTTGGCTTCGCAAGATCTACAACAATATTCATATATACCAAACATTAGCCATAACACTTAAGAGTCCAATTCTAAACCAACACTTTATTTACAGAAATTTCGGCAGCATTTCCCCTGTAAATACACCATCCCCGAGAATTCAACTCGGCGAAGAAGACAACAACAAATCCGAGAATTTAACTCGGCCAAAATATCAACAACAATACCAACAATCATTCTAACAATATCCACAATCGATTCAAAACGCATACTAGCATTAGCAACTTCTTTCTACAAACTTCAACGGCGTTTCACTTATATTCAATTCATATTTGCTCACACATTCAAGTACTAATTCGAAACCATTCAAACAGTGTTCAAGAACGCTTCAAACAATCCGCATAATATTCACAATAATCCAACCAATATGCCATTCCATCCGAAACCTTCCAAATTCAACAAGAACAATAACAACACATTTCTTCCTTTCAAATTCATGAATTATACTAACAACTCACACATTAACAACATTACCTTCCATAAATACAAAAAGTGACATTAAAATCACATTAGCTTCTAAAAAAACTCTCCAACACTTACAACTTCACTAGAATCATTAAACTTTCATTTCCATCATAGATTCCATTACAACAACAACCAAAATACTTAAGAAAAATTGACTCATTCTTTTCCATACCATACCACAACCACACGGCCACAACACATAATCCATATTTTCATGAATTTCACCCATTTCTACATACTACAACATACACAACCATCCATAACATATAAAAGATGATTAATTCTTACCTTTTTCCTTTAACTTCTCACTTGACTAGAATTTGTAGCTTGCAAGAATAAATGTTCTACTTGCTCCAATGACCACTCCACCTTGCTAGGGACCTTCCAATTAGTAGAAAATAATTTTTGAGATTTTTTTATTCCAAGGTTCTTGTCCAACCAAGCTTAGCCGAATGGCCTTCTACTTGGGTCTTCTCCAAGTTTCTTGATTTTTCTAAGGAAAGAAGATAAAGGTTATGGAAACTTGTCATCTTTTGGGTTATATTTATTTATCTTCCATATGGGCCTTGGCCCATACTCATTTGGACGACCACTTTGGCCCTTTTGTTTCAAGGCCACTTTTTTTTTCCTTTTTTTTTTGTAGTTCATGAAAATTTATTTTCCAAATTCCAAGTTTTCCCTTAGCCTTCCTCCATATTTTCTATGAGCCATCTTGCGAATTTCCCTTTTTTCCCCTAGCCTTTCTTAATATTTCCACATCAAAATTTTCATAAGCAACTTGTGTGCTAAACAAAATTAAAATATAACCTTGTCCTTAACTTCCCGCAATTATCTTGAATTATCCGAATGCACAAAAATACGGGATATAACAGTTATCATTCTAGCATTCAAATGGCACCGTATAGGGCTTTATATGGGCGAAAATGTAGATCCCCAATTGGGTGGTTTGAAACAGGAGAGGCTCAGTTGATAGGGCCAGACTTGGTCCAGTAAGCCATAGAGAAAGTCAAGCTCATACAAGATTGGTTGTTAGCGGCTCAAAGTCGTCAGAAGTCCTATGTAGATAATCGTCGAAGAGACTTAGAGTTCCAAATTAAGGATTGGGTATTCTTGAAAGTGTCGCCAATGAAGGGAGTTATGAGATTTGGCAAAAAAGGGAAGCTTAGTTCCCGGTATAGTAGGCCTTATGAGATTGTGCGCAAGATAGGCAAGGTGGCCTATGAGTTAGATCTACCTCCCGATTTGGAGTTAGTTCATCCAGTTTTCCATGTCTCGATGCTCCAGAAATGTATTGGAGATCCTACTAGGATCGTCCCAGTAAATGATCGTCCCATTGCCATACTAGACAGGCAAGTACGGAGGCTTAGAAAGAAAGAAGTGGCCTCGGTTAAGGTTCTATGGAGAAGCAGTAAACGAGAAGAGATGACATGGGAAGCAGAAGAGAGTATGCGATCCAGATACCCGCATTTATTTTAGCCCTTGGAAGAAGTCCAAGATGAGACGTCGAAATCATAAGTTCTGCATGTTTTCCTTTTATGCTTTTTGGGTCGTGTATGGCCAAATTTTTATGCTATTGTGTTGTGGCCCTGTGAGGCATCGATATTATGGGTTGTTGTTGCAGGATGGTAGTGCCATATTATAGGGGAAACTCTGGTGAAATATTTATAGAATTCCCGAAGGCTTTAACATTCGAGGACGAATGTTCTTAAGGGGGGGAGAATGTTACACCTCGGAAAATCTTCCGTTGGTACGCAACTGAATGACCTAGCGATGAGCACGAGTGTAGGATGTTTCCATGAGTAAGAAACGACATTTGATGACCCTAAATAAGATTCCAAAGGCAATTGCGGTAAGAGATAGGCTATGCTCCACAATAACTAATTATAGGTTTTGGAAATGTGAAAAGTTGCAGGCTTGCATTCTGGCCAGTTGGTCGTAAAGTGAAATATGGACCGTAAAGTGGTATACGGTCCGTAAACTGCCATGTCGTATTTTGGCTTCCAAAAACTTCAACTTTCTGCCAATTGATCAAATGGTTAAATACGACCCAAAATACGGACCGTAAAGTGGTTTACGGCCCGTAAACCGTGATCGTAAATCACCATGCTTCAACCTGAGTTTCTGGTTCTGTTATGATTAAATACGACCATGAAGGACGGTCCGTAAACTGGAATACGGACCGTAAACCAAGTTTACGACCACTGTGCACTTCAAATCAGATTTTCAAGTCATTAAATAAGGGGACCAAGGCTTATTTCATTTCACTTCTACATCACACCCCTTCTCTCTAAAACATCTCTCTACATATATTCCACAAGTTTTCAAGGGTTTTTAGTGATCAACAACACAAAACAAGTGAATCAAGTGTAAGCAAACCCATTAAAGATCATTCAAGTCAAGAAATCTCATTGGAGATAAACTAAGGTTTTGTTCAAAGTGGAGTATTATCAACTAAAGCTTGTTCCTACAACATTTAAGGTAAGATTCATGATATTTCTATGTTGTTTAAGGTAGTTAAGAGTTGAAATACTTGGATTGTAGAAGAGTATAGAAAAATGAGTCATGAATATGGAATAGTGTCATTTCGAGAAATAGTATGAATTGAGCTATGGGTCTTGATGTATTGTGATATAAATATGATATAAATGATGTTGAGAACATGAGGTGAACAATGTATGTAAATGGACATCGTGTGTGTTATGGCCATGGTTATGGATGAATTGAATGTAAGTCTAGAAATATGGATAATGTGAATGAGTAATGGCTATTTGTCACGACCCAACCCCGTAGGCCGCGCCTAGTGTCCGTGCTGGACACCCAAACGTACCCAACAACCCAAACTAGCATATTAGCAGAAAATATCAATATGAAATTTAGTTGGCGCTACTAAATATCACAGATGAACAGATTTTTCTCGTGTAAGCCGATAAGGTCATCACAGATCATAACAACCCAAAACATAAGACGGGACAGGGCCCGGTCATACCCCTGAATCGCATACATATATATAATATAGCGGCAGGCTGTACCAATATACAGGCTCTGAACAAAAGAGCGCTCCCAATATAGCAGAATAAATGTCCTAGGCAGGCGATCAGCAAATCCGTCTTCTGTACCTGCGCGGCATGAAAACGCAGCCCCCGAAGAAAGGGGGTCAGTACGAAATATGTACTGAGTATGTAAAGCACGGAACGTAGTAAACAAAGTCATAATCAAAGTAGAAGGTACAGAAAATGGACAAAATGTACAGATTAGCAAAATGCCGATCATAAAGTATAAATAGTATTTATTGAAAACATATGTCGTACCTGGTCCCAATACGGAACAAGATCATAACCGAAACAGAACTTACAGAGAAGTGAGTGTGACATCGGAAGTATCAAATGCATATTTTCAAAACATGAGGAGTGTGCTCAGAAACATATACCATACCATGTCCGGCCCCTGCCAAGGGCTCGGCGAAACAGAACGTGGCCACCCCCCGACGCTGGTGCCACCATACATAAGGGACAGGGTAGGGGATAACCCCGTAACATAACATATCATATCATATCAGATGGCCATATCAGATCATATCATATCAGAATGTGTGTACATGGCACATCATACTCCAAAACCCATGTACATATATACCTGCCCCCTCACATCGAGGCACGGCGAACAATGCAATGGAATACGCTTGACAACATATCCTGGCCCGAGCTCAGTGTGGGAAACATTGGGGCATCCACGAATGGAGTAGTGAGAGACTAAATGCAACAAAAAATATCACAGATTTCCAGAGACTCAATGAGGCATATCGAATGACAAATCAAATCAATAAAGTCGGACAGAATCATAGTAGGTGTATGTCGTATGTCATAATGAGTTATGGAAGAATAATCCTTCTGGGATCATTTTCATATTCCAAAATAGTTTACCAGACTCGAGGGAATCATTAAAACAATTTTCCTTAGCAGTTAAAAGGATAGTTAAAACGTTTCATCTTATATTGTTCAAAAATAAGGCAATAGTACAATAAGAGAGCAAAGCGGGAATAGTGGAACTAAATGCAATATAAAATATCGTACCTTTACAGAGACTCAATATAGTATCCCGAATAAGCATCATTAGTAGTTGAAAAAGTAGATAAGACGTTTCCTTAAAAATTGCTTGAAATCAAGTTACAAAGGACCATAAGGGTAAAATCGGAATAGCGGGCCCACCTCGGGACAACCAAAGCGGCGGGATCAAATTACGTGTATTAAGCTTATGGGGTCACCTACAGAGGTCCTAGGGCATTCCATAACTTCCTAAGTGATTTGGAGAAATTTTGCATAATTTTTCAATAAAGCATACTAAAAGGGTTCAATTCTATTGAACGAAAATGTGACAATTTCAGACGCGGATTCCGATGAGCAGAATATTCTCCGAGGCGTGAATCCGATCCTAGTACTTCTAGGACATGCCAAAAGAAGAATCGGGATAGCTTTACATACCTTTTACGCACTTTACGGCTTTCCAAGTTCACTTCTCGTTTCGTCCAAAATCTGCAAATGGTCACATTTACCAAAGGTTAACCATAAGGCTTTAGGCTTAAATCTAAAGTCAACACTTTTCTACAGAAATTTGGGCAGCATTTCCCCTGTACATATAGCATCCCCGAGAATTCAACTCGGCCAAAATAATCAACAACAACCCAAGAGCAATACTAGGAACAACCATAATAACCACAAAACACAATATGGCACCACTATTCTTCTTTCCGACATAATACGATAACTTTCATTCCGACTTCACACTTCCAAACTAAGCTCAATGTTTTCATATTCATCATTATTCAAGTTCATTAGAATGCAATTTAGAAGCATTTCATATCACTTCTACAAGATATTCATGAGATATACATAATATGCAAACTTCCCGCCAACGCCATAATTCATCCAAAGTTTCTAATCTTTGGCATACATATTCATAACATGTTTCCATCTTTCAAGTTCATCAACAATCATCACAATTTGCATCTTAACAACTTCATTTCCATAATGCCATGAAATCATACTAAAACGACATAAATTTCTACATTCCATTTCAATGCAAACTTACATCATTTTATCTTTATTTACTTTGCAAGCATCACAACAACACAACTAACATGTTAAACCAAATTAATTCATTTTCCTTCCAAACTTCAAATACCACACGGCCACATTCTATTTTTCCAACTTCAACCAAATTCATTCCACTTTCATTCTCAATAAGAATTCCGTCCTACACACAACTAGAATACAACATAAATTTCAACTCATCACACTTGTACATTAATACACACACACGGCCACACATACATATGCACACCCACTTTGCAAACTTCCATATTTTCATGAATTTTAATCATTTCCATACACTACAACACAAACAAACCTTCATAACATAATAACATGGAATGAATTCTTACCTTTTTCTCCAATCTTCTTCACTCAAACATGTTGTCATATTGAAGAAACAAGGGCTCTTTCTGTTACATCCGACATTTTTGCATATTCGAAAAATTTGAGATAACTTGGCTTGTAATGAATAAGGCCATAATTGGACCTTACTTGGTATGAATGTGTTGGCTATGAATACATTGGTGTGAAATTACGAAAGGAGGCCAAGGGCAAAGTTGGAATTTTGGAAACTTGTGCCATGAATTACAATTATTTAGCCAACAATTGGGCTAAAAAAAAAAGAAGAAATAAGGCCCAAAAAGGGAAGGCCCAACCGGCCATATGCCCTTGACCCAAGCCCATGGAATTAATTTCCATGTGGTAATATATATTCATCTATATCCTATAGAAGCTTCAAGAAAAACAAAGAACAAACAAGAGAAAAAGAGAGAGAGAGAGCACGGCCAAGAGGAGAAGAGAAAGAAAAGAAAGAAAAAATTTCTTGGAGCCTAATCTTGGTTCAAAAAATTCATTTCTTGTGGGATTATTACCAAGCTCAAGGTTCTCTACAACTTGGTATAATTATTTTGGCAAGAGGACAACTCTAGTGGCAAGTGAAGAACTTGAAGGAAAGGTAAGGATTCTATGCTTTTGTTATGTTATGGAAGGTATATGTATGATGTAGTGTGTGGAAATGAATGAAAAGCATGAAAAGTTTGTGTGTTGGGATGTTTTGCATGTTGGCCGTGTGCATATATATATATATATATTGCATGCCTATGATGACTTGAATTCATGTTGGAATCTTATTGTGGTTAATGTGGGAATTGTATTAGAAATGAAAGCTGAATGAATTAGTGGAAGTTGGAAAAAAATAGGTTGTGGCCGTGTGGTGTGATGTGGATAATGGAATGTGAATAAATTTTATTAGTATGTTAAATGTGTAATTGTGAAGTGAATGAAAGAGTAATGGTTTTTGTTGTTATGGAAAAATGATTATTAAGTTGTTGTAGGAAAACATGCAAGTTTATTATAATTATGTAAATGCGGAAGTGAAAGTAGGAAGATGCAAATTATGGTTATCATTGATGGAGTTGGAAGGTAAGAATATGTTATGGATGTTTATGCTAAAAGATTGGAAGTTGTGGGCGAAATCTGCCCTTAGTAGGAAACTTGTATATTGCGTATATCTTGAGTATATCTTGTGAAAATGGTATGATATGCCCTGAAATATGTTGTAATGATCTTGATAAGTGTTGAATATGAAAATGGTAGGATTGGTTTGGAAGTGTAAGGTTGAAATGAAAGATGTTATGTTATGCCGGAAAGATGGCTAATTATGCCATATTATGTGTCTTGTAATGCTTGTTGTTGTTATTGATGTTGTTTCTGGGTTGCTATGTTGATGAACCAAGCCGAGCTAAGTCTCGGGGATGTTATATATATAGGGGAAATGCTGCCGAAATTTCGGTAGACAAGTATGTATTAAGTTTGGAGTCTTAAAGTTTGAAATTAACAATTGGTAAACTTGACCATTTCTAGATTTTGGACGAAATTGGAATCGAAGCCAAGCGAGCGTAAGACGCCATCGAGGTATGTAAAGCCTATCCCTTCATTCTTAGGCATGTTCTGAACGTAATAGGCTCGGCCGCGAGCCTTAAGTACGACTCCGTTCCTCGGAATTCGAGATGGAAATCCGCTCCAATTCCTTCAGTACAATTGAAACCATTTCCTTATAAAATGCCTTCAAAGTGAACTTTTGCACGAAACCTTCCCAAACGGAGTCGGAACACTCCCAAATGATTATGGATGACCTCATAAGGTCTATTATCAGTAATTTACATATGTCGCCTCGAGTTGGTCCGAGGCGGGCCCACAAGGCCCGATGCCTTCTGTATAACCTTAATTACTTTGGTTCTGTCCGATTTTCTCAGAAAACATCTGGACTATTATTTTGATTATGAAATGACTATTTTTATTCAAATCCTACAAAATGATTTCTGGACATCTGAGAATCTGATTCTGATAATAATCTGTCGTGCCTTCCCAAGTAGGATATAGGCGCGTATTATGCATACTATCCGGATACTCTGACTTGACTCGCCGTTTGGCACCCTTCAGTTTGATTGAGTCTGTATGTTGAGTTTGTATGTATGTGGTTTCTCATTAATCTGTTCGTGGCTTTCTCAATGCATTCCTTCACTGCGTCCCGGGCCAGGTTCTGTTATCGTGCATATTCCTCTACATTGTTCACCGCGTCCCTCGGTGTGCGGGCCGGGATCTGTTTATATCTGTATGATATTATGATCTGTGTATGGGGATGGCGGCCAGGATGGCATATGATCTGATCTGATTCTGTCTGTCCACCGCGTCCCGTACTAAGATGGCCGGGTTCTGTTACCGCGCCCCCAGACAGGGCCGGGATCTGAATGTATGTATGCATGTGCCATCAGCATTTATATAAGCACATGTCTCTGTATGATTCTGTATGACTCTGCATGCATAATTCTGTCCGGCATACTTCTGTCCGTCCGTCTGGATTACGATTTTGTATGTATGTCTGTATGGATTCTGATTCTGTATGTCCGTATGGTTCACGCTTCTATCTGTCTATATGAACCATGATTCTGTCCGTCTGTCGGGACTATGATTCCGTCCGTTCGTTTGATTTATGGTTCTGTCCGCTATACATATATGCTTCCGGTTCAGACTATGATTATGTTTGTTATGTTTCTGCTTTACATACTCGGTACATTTTTCGTACTGACCCCCAGTTCTTCGGGGGCTGCGTTACATGCCCGCAGGTACAGACGCACCTGGAGATACGCCGCCAGTTTAGGGCATCGATTCTGCTATATTGGAAGAGCTCCTTTAATCCGGAGCAAATACTTTTGGTATATATCTTCTGTCATCTGTAGACTCTGTATGTATGGTATTTTGGGGTACGGCGGGGCCCTGTCCCGTCATCTGATTCTGTATGTCTGTAGAGGCCTGTAGATATGTATGTGGGTTACGGGTTACATCTGTTCAGGTAGGTGCGTACGATTTTGTGACTCCGTCTGTTATGTTAGCCTCATCGGCATATGAAAAAGTTTCAGTATCCATATGTATATATATTTTCGCGCGCGCCGTATATGTATTGGCTTGATTCTGTAAACACTTGTAAAAAAAAAAAAAAAAATTGTATGGTACGCCAATTCGCTTAAGTAGGTACGTATGGGTATCCAGTTAGGATACCAGTCGCGGCCCACGGGGTTGGGTCGTGACACTTTCTTCCCAAACAATTGCACCATGTTGTAGAGGACCCTTGAATTAGTATAAATACCACAAGAAAACAATTTTGGAAGCAAGATTTTAGAGGGGTAAAATGGGAGGGGCTGGCCAAAACCCCCTTCTCTTGCTCTTCTTCTTTTTCTTTTGTTTTTGCTCTCTCTTTCTCTTTATTTCCTTTCTTGAAACTTCTAAATATAAAGCTAATAATCACATGGGAATTTAATTAATTCCCATGGGCTTGGATCACATATGTGGCCGGCCATCATGGGTTTTGGGCCTCAATTTTAATTTTCATTTTTCTTGGGCCCAATGACTTCTAATTCTCGTTTTGCAATTCCCGAAACTAATTTCCAAAATTCTAATTTTTGCCCTTAGCCTTCCTCCGCGTTTCCACACTAATATTTTTCATGAACAACACACACATATATTAATTCAAATCATCATGTGACCTTATTCCTTACAAATCAAAATTATTTCGAATTTTCCCGAATACGCGAAAATACGGGATATAACACTATTGTTATGGCATCGTGAATTTATTGTTGACGTTTGGGAGTTGAATTACGATATGGAGGAATGTCGTATAAATAAAGGAGATGCTGTCCGATTTTCTCTAGCTTTAGCCATTTATGCTAGTTGTCGATTCTAACGATAGTATGACCTTGATGAAGGTATAAATGCAAGCGTCGAAAGGGAACGTGCAAGTGTTATATAGTCAAACGAAAAGGTAGGTAAGGCTAACCCTTCTTTCATAAGGCATGGTTCTTTGGCCAAACATCTAAATCCTCTATACGAGTATGTTGTCTTCCAAATGAATTGATCTTCCGAGCGTGTAAGCTCACGAGTCTTGATACGCTACGATTGTACTAAGTTTCTCGTATTACGAGTAGGCCTATTAAGGTAGAAGAGGTGGATGACGATAGTAGTGATAATGCTATTGATGATGACTATAATGATAATAACGATGACGATTATTATAACGATGATTAAAAGTAAAGATGTTTATGAGCTATTATGTATATGTACTACTATTATAGAACCCCGAGCTTATGAGGCCGAGTATGATATGTAAATAAGTATGTATACGATTACGTAACGCGCGTGCACCTCCACAGAGGGTAAGGATAACCCTGACGCCTTGGTAGGGCAAGGTAGATGTAACCCTGAAACCTTGATAGGGCCAGGTATGAGTAACCTTGAGCCTTGATTGGCCAAGTATGTATGAAACACCGATCCTACGTGGTCGGGTATGCTATGTATATGATATGAGTACGAATATGATATGACTATGTATATGAATGTGAATAAGGGCATGTATACGAATACAAGCACAAATATGGTACGGGTACTATCACAGAATACGGATAATGATGTATGTACACAAATACGTATTAGCAATGGAAAGTTCCTATGAAAGGCAAGTAAGTGCATATGACGATAATATTGCCATCTCCCATGCTATGCTATTTCTTATGTTTCTATTTATGCTTCTATATTGATATTGATCATGCTTTACATACTTAGTACATTCTTCGTACTGACGTCCTTTTGTTTGTGGACGCTGCGTCATGCCCGCAGGTGCACAGGGAGACAGGCTTGATCCATAGCTTCTTTCTCAGAGACTTCATAGCAGAGCTCCATTTCATTCGGAGCCATAGCTTTTGGGTACTTATTCTTTTGTGTACATAATTGTGGGCATAGCGGGGTCCTGTCCCACTCATGTGATATGTTATACTCTCCTTAGAGGCTCGTAGTCACGTGTGTATGATTAGACGTGTCTGGCCTTGTCGGCCTATATTTTGTATAGCTTTTGATAGCCTCGTCGGCTTATATACATTTGATGTGGCATAGATGTCAATGATGATTTAAAGATGTTGTCGTCTAATGGGACTAGCGTGATTAATAAAAAGAGATGTATGTTTAATCGTATGGCTCACCTAGATGTAAGTATATGTGTAAGCCAAGGGTGCCCGGGTGGGATAGCACCGGGTGCTCGTTGCGGCCCTCTAGACGGGTCGTGACACATTTCTCTTTTCTCTGGTCGTACATTGCACAAACTTCCCATAGATCTACGGCTAAAAGCATCAGCCACAACATTTGCCTTTCCAGGGTGATATAGGATATCAACATCACAATCTTTTAGCAATTCCAACCATCGTCGTTGCCGCAAATTCAACTCTTTTTTCTTGAAGATATACTGAAGGCTCTTATGATCTGTATAAATATCCACATGGACACCATATAAGTAATGTCTCCACATTTTTAATGCATGAATCACTGCAGCTAATTCAAGGTCATGGGTTTGATAATTTTTCTCATGTTTTCGTAATTGGCTTGAAGCATACGCAATCACCTTACCATGTTGCATCAATACACAGCCTAGCCCAATGCCTGAAGCATCGCAATAAACAACATAACCTTCCAATCCATCTGGAAGTGTCAGGACTGGGGCAGAAGTTAATCTATCCTTTAACTTTTGGAAACTACGTTCACAAGCATTTGTCCATTGAAACTTTGCTGATTTCGGGGTCAACTTTGTTAGTGGCGCAAAAATAGAAGAAAAACCTTCAACAAATCTCCTGTAATAACCTGCTAAGCCCAGAAAGCTATGAACCTCCGTAGGAGTTGTAGGCATTGGCCAAGTCTTCACAGCCTCATTCTTTTGGCTATCTACCCGAACACTATCGGCTGAAACAATGTGCCCTAAAAACGTCACTGAGTTCAACCAAAACTCGCATTTAGAAAATTTTGCAAACAACTCTAGAGTTTGAAGAACTCTAAGGACAGTATGCAAATGATCCGCATGCTCTGCCTCGGATCTAGAATACACCAAGATATCATCGATGAATACAATCACAAATAAATCTAGGAAGGGCCTGAACACATCGTTCATCAAATCCATAAACACTGCCGGTGCATTAGTTAGTCCAAATGACATCGCCCGGAACTCAAAATGGCCATATCTTGTTCTGAAGGCTGCCTTAGGGATATCTTTCTCTCTAACTCTCACTCGATGATACCCAGATCTCAAATCTATCTTTGAAAACCATTTGGCGCCTTGTAATTGGTCAAATAGGTCATCAATCCTTGGAAGAGGATATTTATTCTTCAACGTCACCTTATTTAGTTGCCGATAGTCAATGTACGTTCGCAAGGAGCTATCTTTCTTTCGGACAAACAATACGGGTGCTCCCCACGGGGATGAACTAGGCCTAATAAAGCCTTTCTCAAGCAAGTCTTTCAATTGCTCCTTCAACACTTCCAACTCTGCGGGAGCCATTCTATAAGGTGGAATAGATATAGGGTTGGTGTTTGGCAACACATCAATAGCAAAATTAATCTCTCTTTCCGGAGGAAGGCCTGGAAGCTCTTCCGGGAATATATCCGGAAACTCATTCACTACGGGAACCGACTGAAGAGTCGGCGGTTCAGCTTCTACATCTTGAACCCGAACTAGATGATAAATGCAACCTTTTGTGATCACCTTTCTTGCCTTTAGATAGGAAATAAACCTACCTTTAGGTGACGCAGTATTCCCTTTCCATTCTAAAACTGGTTCTCCCGAAAATTGGAAACAAACTTTTTCATTCTACAATCAACATTGGCAAAACAAGAAGCCAACCAATCCATGCCCATAATAACATCAAAATCCACCATTTTTAACTCATGTAAGTCAACCATAGTACGATGGTCACAAATCACAACTATACAACTTCTATATACTGGCTAGCTATTACCGATTCACCAACGGGTGTAGACACCTCAAAAGGTTTGATCGACTCCGGTTTGACTCTAAATCGACCCGCAATATATGGAGTAACATATGACAATGTGGAGCCCGGATCTATCAAAGCATATACACCATGAGAAAATACCGATAATATACCTGTGACAACATCAGGAGAAGATTCAAGATCTTGGTGTCCAGCCAAAGCATAAATACGGTGTTGAGGACCGCTAGAACTGGGGACTCTCCCTCTACCTCTACCATGGCCGACTGGCGCAAGTGAACTTGGCCCCATAGGGCGTATAGATGACGAAGATCCGGCTACAGACCCAGAAGGTTGGGTCCTACATCTACTACCAACTGAAGAGCAATCACGCATAATATGGCTTTGCCGACCATATGAATAACAAACCTCTGAACCCAATTGGCACTGACCCCAATGTAACTTCCCACACTAGGAACATCGTGGCATGGGTGGCCTTGCCTGACCCGAATCACCCCTAAACTTAGAATCGGAAAAAATCTGACCCCGCCCGGAATGAGTAGACCTATCAAATCTCTGGCCTAAAAACCGTGGAGGCGCACTAGTCATAGAATGGCCTGAATGCCTCGAAAACTACTGTCTATGCCCGCCTCTATACTCACTCATCGGACCCAAAGATCTAGCCTTTTTGTTATACCCTCTATCATGTTCACGCTCACTTCTTTGTTGTTGTAGGCTTTCTTCTAAATTTTGAGCATGGGCCTGAATGCGTGAAATATCCATGTTGTCCGGAAGGGACGCAGTCAAGCACCTATCCATCAAATGTAGCCCTAGGCCTCTCACAAATCAGTACACTCGGTCACCCATATCCGCTACCACGGCCGAAGCATACCTAGCCAAATAATTGAAGCGGAGACTATACTCTAGAGCACTATATTTTCTTGCCTCAAATTCAAAAACTTATCGGCTCTAGCTCGCTGAACTTCTGGAGGCAGGTAGTGTCGGAGGAATGCATTTACAAATTCTTGCCATACCGGGAGAGGCGCATTGGCTCCCCGTGAAGCCATCCAAACCGTGTACCAATATACTGCAACATCCCTCAATCTATAGGATGCTAACTCCACTGATTCGGTGTCCGAAGCATGTATCAGCCGAAGTTTCCTCAACGTTCCATCAATAAAATTCTGAGGGTCCTCATCCGGCTTTGATCTAAAGAATTCCGGAGGGTTCAAGCTAATAAAATCATGGGCCCTTGCACTAACAGCCCTATCATCTTGCCCTGTACCCTGCCGCTGAGTCTAGGCAGCAACGAATTGAGTAAGCAAATGAATGGTCTCTTTTACATCTTGTCTTGAAGCATCCGGTGGAGGAGCCGGAGGTGCTGGAGCTGGGGCTGAGGCTCCCTCACGCTCCTCAAAAATAGGCACTGAATGGGAGGACTGAGACCGAGCCGCATTCTGGGACTCACTTTCCTCTACAACAGTTGGCGGTGTTCTTTCAGCCCGCTTTTCTGCCACTGTCTTGCCTTTTTAGGCTGCCGTAGCCTTTCTCTTTACAGGCATCTTTGAAATACATAACACACGGTTAAGGAAAAAGAAGTTCTTATGTCATAGCTCTATCACACGATCTTATGAGAAAGTAGGTCATTCATTCCTAAAATGCCCGCAGCCTCTTGTTTATAAGTGTGGCGCGCAACACACCCATAACCAAGACTCTACTGGACACGGCTCGTAGACACACCCTAGGACAGAACTGCTCTGATACCACTTTTGTCATGACCCAACCGGAGGGCCGCGACGGGCACCCGGTGCTAGCCCACCCGGGCACCTCTTATCGTACATTCACATTTACATCTAGGTGAGCCACATAGCTAGGTCATGCTTTCTATCCATCATTCATACTATTTACATTGGGCAACAATACATTTATATACCACCATCAACATTTATTCCCACGAAAATGTACATAAGCCGACGAGGCTACAAAATGACATCTAAAAATATGGGCCAACAAGGCCAAATACATCTAACCATATACACATGTCTACGAGCTTCTAAGGAGAGTATGTCATATCATATAGGCGGGACAGGACCCCGCCATGCCCATAAGTATGTACACAAAAGAATAAATTCCAAAAGTTGTAGCTCTGAATGAAATGGAGCTCCGCTATGTAGTCCCTGAGTAATAAAGCTATGGATCAAGCCTGTCTCCCTGGCCACCTGTGGGCATGACGCAGCATCCACAAACAAAAGGACGTCAGTACGAATAATGTACTGAGTATGTAAAGCATGATCAAAATCATTAACAATAGACCACATAAGAGATAGCGTAAGATGGGAGGTAGTACAACCATCATCATAAACACTTACTTGCTTTTCATAGGGACCTTCCATTTCTAATGCGTGCTTGTGTACATACATCATACCCATATCCGTATTCATATCCGTACTCATTTGCATTTCATATCCATATTCATATCGTATACATATTGTGACGACCAGACTAAGGGCCGTGACGGGTACCCGGGGTTAACTACCGAGCACCACTCAGTTCCTTACTCGCCATAGTCGTCATACACTTCCTTACCGTTCATAAACTCATGATCATAAGACAATCATTTTTCATTTGAAAACATAATTGATTTTTATATACATACGCCCTTCAGCTATCAAAATAATAACATATACACCATAATAGAATCGTGAGACCATACTTACCACACATACGTATCTACGAGCCTCTACTAGAGTTCTAGACATATGGACGGGACAAGACCCCGTCATGCCTAAAATACATATACATATATATATACACAAAAGTATAAACCCGATTAGCACCTCCGGAATAATGGAATGCTCCTGCAAATCTGCTGATAGCTCCTAAAGGTCTGCGCCGTCTCCCTGTCTACCTGTGGGCATGAACACAGCGTCTAAAGAAAACGGACGTCAGTACGAATATTGTACTGAGTATATAATACATGAATGAAATAAACATGAAAGAGAAATCATAAGTCATAAGGTAAAGGCAAAACCTGCGCGACCCTTAAGGATGAATACATTTCATACATATATCATTTATACATAATCGTCATACATGAATCATCATAGCGTATACACCATCATGTCATATAATTCATCATCGTAGTACCGTATCTGCTCATACACATAAAACATTATCCATATTCGGCCACGTAGTGGCTGGACAATATCCGTATTCGGCCACGTAGTGGCTCGACCATATCACATACATCATAACAAGGATCGGTATATCTCATCATCATCATTACCATTAAATACATCTTATAAGATTATCGTAACTTTTCATTAAAACATACATTTGAATTTAGAGACAATCTATGAAAATTTCCTCATATTCGTAGCATGAACTTCCTATGATAGACTTTATAATCTCTAGGCCCAGGCTCAACATTACCATTATCATTTCTATAGCATATCTCTTACCTTCATTTCATATGGAATCCTCTATGAACATAGACTCGCAACTTTGCGGAACATTGGTCATAAGACGTGCATTAAGGCTTATGGATAATCCATAACAATGTCGGGGTGACATAAGGTCGAGAACCCCCAATTACATTATGGAGAATTCATAGGAATTCTGCCTCACCTTGAAGGAATTAGTATATAAAGTGAGTGTATACACCAAGCATCACCAATAGATCATAGTTAATGTCATTAGCTTTGTATAAACATTATACCATGAACTCTAGAATCTTTAGACTTAAGCTTAACATCTTCATTATCGTGCTCATAACATGTATCTTATCCTTATCTCACATGGCTATTTATGAACATAGGCTCTTGGTTCCGGAATATAAGGATGCCATGGAAATGTAGGAAACATAATATCCTAGAAGTTACGTACGGATCATTAGCTTCATAGACATCGCTTCTTGCTTTAGAATCTCTAGGCTTCAGCTTATCATCATTTTTATCTCATTCTTAACATATTCCTCATATTCATCTTATAAGAAGATCTCTATCAATGTTGACTCATAGTTCCCGGAATGTAAGAAAGGCATGGAGAGGTAGGGGAATAATATCATAGAAATCGTATAAGGATTTCCATCTTCGTAGGAAGGTCGTTCATGAGCTTTAGGACTCCTAGACTTAGGTTCATCATTAATATCGTCATGCTCATAACGTGTCTCTTTTCTTTATCTTGTATGAAGCTTTTTATAATCGTAGACTCATAGTTTTTGATACGTAGGAAAATCATGAAGAAGGAGGGAACATCATACTATAGGATTCGTGCCTTAGAAAGAAGGGGCTAGCCTTACATACCTTTTCCTGTACCTATTCCACCGCTTGATTGTTCCCCTTCAATATTCACGTTCCTACCTTCAATAGAAGTCGTACGAATGTTAGTCAATCGATTACTTAAACGTGCTTACTATTTCTAGGAAAATTTGGGTGGCATCTCCTTTGTTTATACAACTTTCCTCATATAGTATATCAACTCCCAAACGTTCATAACAACATTCACAACATCGCACACGACAATCATCATTTATATACATTTACCACAATTCACCAATATCATTCATAACATATTTACAATCACAACATACCAATACTAGTCATTCAATCAAAACTATTGTTCAACAATGACACTATTCACTCTTTCATGACCCATCTCCTATATCTTTCTATAATTCAAGTGTCTTAGCCTTCCAATACCTCAAACAACATGGTATGGTCATAAAACTTACCTTAGATGATGGATGAACAACCCTTGAGTGGAACTTCTCTTTTTGCACCAAAACCCTAACTCACTTCCTTTGAGTTTTCTTGGTGTAGATGAGCTTTTGCTAGGCTTCACACACTTGTTTTCATGGATTTGGTGTAGTTGATCTTGGGTTTTCCTTTAATTCTTGTGGATGAATGATGGAGAAGGTTCTAGAGGTTTCTTGACTTGTGGAGGAGTGAGATGAAAGTAAATGAAATTAGAAAGGGTCCCTTATTTTAAATGTTGAAACCTGTCCCGACCAAGTTATACGGACCAACATACGGTCTGTACATTTTATACAGGCCGTATGTGTGGCCGTATGTTTTGTCCAATAGGTGGTGTTCCTCTTGGATAAATATACGACCTAAAATACGACCAGTATTGTTACACCTCGAAAATTTCCCCGTGAACGTACCACGAATAGACTAACGAAGAACATGGGTATTATGATGTTTTAAGGAGAAGGGAACGACGTTTGACGACCTTAAGTAAGATTTCAAAGGCAATGGGAACAAGAAGTAGGTTATGCTCCACAATGACTAAATTATAGGTTTTGAAGACTTGAAAGTCGCAGATTTGCACTTTGGCCCAGCCGACCGTAAAGTGAAATACGGACCGTAAAGTGGTATACGGCCCGTAGACCACCATGTCGTATTTCAACTCACAAAACTTCAAATTTCTGTCAAATGGTTAAATACGACTTGAAATATGGACCGTAAATTAAAATACGGCCCGTAAACCGTGATCATAAATCACCATGATTCCCAGTATATCTTTCTGGTTTTGATATGCTTAAATACGACCACAATATACGGCCCGTAAACTGGAATACGGACTGTAAACTGGGTTTACGACCACTGTACACTTCAGTCACTGTTCATCTCGGATTAGTTTTTGAGTCATTAAAAGGAGACCTAACCTCATTCAATTCATTTCAACTCCACGATATTTCTCTCTAGAAGCCTCTAGAATACTCTCTACTCTTCATTACAAAAAAACCAAAGGAAATCCATGATCAATAACACCAAATCCATGAAATAAAGTGTATGAAACCTAGCTAAAGTTCATCTCTCTCAAGAAAACCCAAAGGAAGTGAAGTAGGGTTTTGATGCTAGAAGAGTGATTCCATTCAAGGCTTGTTCAACCATCATCTAAGGTAAGTTTCATGACTAAAACATGTTGTTTAAGGTATTAGAAGGTTAAGATACTTGAATTGTAGAAAGACATAGGAAATGGGTCATTAATGAGTGAATAGTGTCATGGTTGGATGGTAGTTGGGTTGAATCATGAATGTTGTTGTGTTGTGATTATGAATGCGTTATAAATGACATTTAGACCATGAAATAAGTATTATATACGAGGAAACGTGATAGTAAGCTATAACCATAAATGTCACGACCCGACTAGGGGGGCCGCGACGAGCACCCGGTGCTATCCCACCCGGGCACCCCTTTGACATACTTTCACATGACATCTAGGTGAGCCTTAAATCAAATCATGCATTCTAATAATTAATCATATTAGTCCCTTTGGAGGGCAACATTTCTTATATCATCATAGGCATCTATGCCGCATCAATGTACATGGGCCGACGAGGCCGACAAAATGATATACAAAATATAGGCCGACAAGGCCACACACATCTAACCACATACACATGTCTACGAGCCTCTAAGAAGGGTATAACATATCACATGAGAGGGACAGGACCCCGCTATGCCCATAAATATGTACACAAAAGAATTTATACTATGCGGCTCCGGATGAGATGGAGCTCCGCAATGTAGTCCCTGAATAATGAAGCTATGGATCGAGTCTATCTCCCTGGCCACCTGCGGGCATGACACAACGTCCACAAACAAAAGGACGTCACTACGAAGAATGTACTGAGTATGTAAAGCATGATTAACATCAATAAGAAAGCGTAATAGACAGCATAAACGATAACATAAGATGGGAGATAATAATATCATTGTCATAGCACTTACTTGCTTTCCATAGGGACATTCAATTTCCATCATGTATCCGTATACAAAATCTTGTTCATTCGTATTCACACTCCTATTCATATCATCTACATTTCATATACATTGCTTATACATAGCCTTTGCACAACATTTACATATCCTTAGCATACTCGTACTCATATTGATGTCATATATATATGTATGTATATATACATACTTATAGCCTTTATATAGCTTTTGTATAGCGTACCCGACCATAAAGAATCGGTGTTTCATACATACTTGGCCAACCAAGGCTCAAGGTCATACATACCTGGCCCTACCAAGGCTTCAGGGTTATCCGTACCTTTTGCAGAAGTGCCCGCGCGTTACGTAGTCATATACATACTCTATACATATTCATATACATATATTCTACCCGGCATCATAAGCTCGGGGTCTTATCATAGCCCTTCATAGGCACACATACATACAATAGCCCATAGGTATCTTAATCATCACATTATTCTCATCATTATTACTATCATTATCACTATCTTCGTTGTTATCATTACATCTATCTTATAGGCCTACTCGTAGCACATCAAGCATCGTGAGATTATTAGCTCGGAAGGCCAATCATTTGAAGAAATCATAGACTTATAGAAGATTTAGACATTAGTCCAAAAAACCATTCCTTATGAAAGAAGGGTTAGCCTTACATTTCGTTCGACTATATAGCACTTGCACGTTCTCTTTCAACGCTTGCGTTAATACCTTCATTAAGGTCATACTATCGTTAGAATCGACAACTAGCATAAATGGCCAAAAGCTAGAGAAAATAGGACAGCATCTCCTTTATTTATACAACATTCCTCCATATCGTAATTCAACTCCCAAACGTCAACAATACATTTACAATATCATATCAATAGCCTTTTATCCTTTACACTAACCACATTCTCAATTCACTTCCAATTATCCATATTCAAGATCATAACACACGATTTCGTCCATTCACATACAATGTCCATTTCATGATCTTAACGTCATTTATAACCCATTCATGTCACAACACAACAACAATCATGATTCAATTCATACTATTTCTCAAAACGTCACTATTCATCATTCATGACCCATTTTGCTATACTCTTCTAAAATCCAAGAATTTCAACTTCCAAATACATTAAACAACATATAAATACCATAAATCTTACCTTAGATGTTGTAGGAACAAGCCTTAGTTGATAATACTCCACTTGAGCAAACCCTAGTTTATCTCCATTTGGATTTCTTGACTTGAATGATCTTTAATGGGTTTGCTTACACTTGATTCACTTAATTTAATGTTGTTGATCACTAAAAACCCTTGAAAACTTATGGAATATATGTAGAGAGATGTTTTGGAGAGAAGGGGTGTGAAGTAGAAATGAAATGAAATAACCTTGGTCCTTTACATTTATTGAACAAAATCTGTCCCGACCAATTATACGGACTAACATACGGTCCGTATAAATTGTACGGGCGTATGTTTGGTCCTACAATTGGTCCAGAAGTTTGTCCAATTTAGGTTGATTATACGGTCCCAAACATACGGACCGTATAAATTATAAGGCCAGTATGTTTGGCCGTATAATCCCCAGTGATCCCGAAGTTCGTTTCGTCGTCTCGTTTGATCTCCAATCCTTATGGAACCTCCTTAATACTTGTTCAACACTTCAATATTAATCCAAGGGACGTTATCACTCATCTCCAAGACATCATTAAGTCCTTACTAACTCGTCACTCGTAATTCCTTTCCGATACTTATCAACTACTTTGCCTTCTCTTGGCAATCCTCTTCCCCCATCTCTAACATCTTTGAAATCTTATCTAGAGTTCGTCGAGCGTCATCGCTTACTCATGAACATATCTTATACTCGTACTCATCACTATTCCATTCACTTATGCATTCACGGAAGATTTTCCGAGGTGTAACAATAAAGGTGGAGAAATAGAAGAGAAATGGTGGATTGTGGTCAATGTGTACAAATGACGATTGTTGATTTCAATATTGTGAATGTTGTTGTGAGCGTGTGGGAGTTGATATAGATTATGGGAAAGTAGTATAAACGAAGGAAGTGCTGTCCATTTTTCCCTAGAATTAGTAGCGCGTTCTTATAGTTGATTAACTAACGTAAATGCGAATTCTCTTTTGAAGGTAGAAACATGATATCGAAGGAGAACAAGTGAACGATATCTTAGTTAAACATCAAAGGTATGAGAGGCTAGTCCTTTCTTTCTAATGGCATGAATCTTCTGGCATGATTTTCTTTCCCCTTCATGAGTTTCTATATTCCGGAAAGTTAAAAGCCTATATCTATGAATGGTAATATAGGATAAGAGATATGATATGATGATCCTAAAATGGCATGATGTTCTTTATTGCTCACACTCACCTTATGTGTTAGTTCCTTCAAGGTGAGGCAGGATGTCGATAATTGCTCCATAATGAAATCGGGGGAAATCACGACCTTATACATTATCACACCGATCCGATATGGATGGGCAGCTTATACATTATTACACCGTACCTATATGGGCGGGCAGCTTATATATTTATGCACACATAACCGGATGATGACTATGAGTAAGCCAGCATGCATTATTTCTTTTACACTTGATAGTCATATACAGTTATTCGATATTGATACTTCTTGTATATCATTGCCTTATTTCCTTGTTTATGCCTCTTATACTCAGTACAATATTCGTACTGACGTCCGCTTTCTTTGGACGCTGTGATCATGCCCACAGGTAGACAGGGAGGAGAGCTCGACCCAGACCAGCAGTAGCCGTCAGCTGATTGAAAGCACTCCTTTGTTCGGAGGTGCCTATGATGATTCTTTTGTGTATATTCATGTATATGTATTTTTGGGCATGACGGGGTCTTGTCCCATCCTTATGTATAGCACTCCAGTAGAGGCTCGTAGATGCGCAGTGTGGGTTAGATGTTTTCAAGATTTATTACTATGTATGTATATATTATTTTGATAGCCGAGAGGCTTATGCATATAAAAGTATTTTTATGTTCTTGAATGAAAGATGACTTTTCCTACTATTTGAATATAAATTGATAAAAGAGCAGTAAATGAGTAAGGTGAGTAGTAGGACGAGTGGTGCTCGGTGGCTAGCCCCGGGTACCCGTCGCGGCCCCTAGCTGGGTTGTGACAAAAGTGTTATCAGTGCGGTTCAGTCCTAGGAAGTGTCTACGAGCCGTGTCTAGTAGAGTCTTGTTTATGGTGTGTTGTGCACCACATCAATAAACAAGAGGCCACAGGATATTTAGGAAAAATGACCATCTTTCTTCCTATGAGATCGTGCGATAGAGGGGTGTATAAGATTTTACCCTTCCTAATAGTGTGTTGTGATTTCAAAATGCCGCCAAAGGGAAAAGCTACAGCTGCCCAGAAGGGCAAGACTACGGTAAAGAGGCGGGTAGAAATAGAGCCTCCGATGAATATAGAAGAAGGCGAATTACATAATGAGGCCTTGTCTAATACTTCTTCTACCCCGCCTAATGTGGAAGAACAAGGAGGAGCTCCAGCTCCAATTCCTCCACCGGTTGCTTCGGGTCAACAAATGACCGAGGCCATACATCCATTGACATAATTGGTCGTCGCACAGGCACAACGACAAAATGCAAGTTCAAGTGATCGGGCAGCAAGTACCAAAGCTCGTGATTTTATGAGTCTAAATCCTCCGGAGTTTTTCAGGTCAAAGCCGGATGAAGACCCGCAAGGTTTCATAGATGAGGTGTTGAGGACATTGAAGATTGTCCATGCCTCCGAAACTGAATCCGTGGAGTTGGCATCTTATAGACTCCGGGATGTGGCTGTTTGTGGTACAACAACTGGGTATTATCAAGAGGAGAGAATGCGCCTCCTCCGGTTTGGCAAGAATTCGTGAATGGTTTTATTCGTCCCTATTTGCCACCCGAGGTCCGCCGAGCTAGAGCGGATAGATTTCTAAATCTGAGGCAAGGAAATATGAGTGCCCGGGAGTATAGCATGCAATTTAATTCTTTGGCTAGATATGCCCCGCCTATTGTGGCCGATATGGGAGATCGGGTACCTAGATTTGTAAGTGGCCTAGGGCCACATTTATTCACAGATTGTTTGACGGTTTCCTTGCAAGGCGGGATGGATATTTCCCGAATACAGGCCCATGCTCATAATTTAGAGGGGCGACAACAACCACAAAGAAATGACCGCGATAGTGATAGAAGGCAAGGCAAGGGGGCTAGATCTATGAGAGCAGGTAGTGGTTATAGAGGGGGCTCAAGACAGAAATATTCTGGGTACTCAAGCCAGTCGGTGACCAGTGCACCTCCCCGATTTGTAGATTGGAGATTTGATCGCTCCTTCCGTTTAGGACAGGGTCAGAGTTTGAGGGCCCCAGATTCTCAAATCAGGGAAGATTATAGCCAGAGGAGACCCCCAGTACCGCGATGCAGTCAGTGCGGTCGATTACATTCCGGACAATGTCGCCAGGATTCGGACGCTTGCTATACTTGCGGCCAAGTTGGGCACATGATGAGGGATTGCCCGTCGATGAGTGGTAGAGTTAGAGTTCAGCCCACAGGATCAGCAGCTGGTTCTTCCTCAGCACGCCCGGCAGGACAGATTCCCCAGATGTCAGCAGGCCGAGGTAGAGGTAGAGGGGCAGCATCTACTTCAGGTGCCACTCAGCCCCGTGTATATGCTTTAGCTGGACGGCAGGATCTTGAGTCCTCCCCGAATATGGTTACAGGTACATTGTCTATATTTTCCCGTGATGTGTATGCATTGATAGATCCGGGTTCTACTCTTTCTTATATTACTCCCTATGTTGCTGGTTGTATTGGGGTGAAACCTGAGCCGATCAAACCTTTTGAGGTGTCTACTCCGGTTGGTGATCCTGTGATAGCAAGGCAAGTATATAAAAATTGTGTAGTGGTGGTATGTGATCGCCAGACCACAGTCGATTTGATTGAGTGGAAGATGTTAGATTTCGATGTAATTATGGGTATGGATTAGTTGGCCCCGTGCTATGCTAATGTTGATTGCCGATTGAAAGTGGTGCGATTTCAATTCCCGGGAGAGCCTGTGCTTGAATGGAAGGGTAATGCAACATCTCCAAAGGGTAGGTTTATTTCCTACCTTAAGGCAAGGAAGATGATAGCCAAGGGTTATATTTAGCACTTAGTTCGGGTTCATGACACCGAGTCAAAGCTGCCAACTTTCCAATCAGTTCCGGTCGTGAATGAATTCCCAGATGTGTTTCCAGACGAACTTCCAGGACTTTCTCCAGAAAGAGAGATTGACTTCACCATTGATGTGTTGCCGGACACCAAGCCTATTTCTATTCCTCCTTATCGAATGGCTCCGACATAATTAAAAGAGCTAAGGGCGCAGTTGAAAGACTTTCTTGAAAAGGGGTTTATTAAACCCAGTTCATCATTGTGGGGAGCCCCAGTCTTGTTTGTAAAGAAGAAAGACGGATCTCTACGAATGTGCATTGATTATAGGAAGTTGAACAAGGTGACGATAAAGAACAGATATCCTCTTCCGAGGATTGATGATTTATTTGATTAGCTACATGGTGCCAAATGGTTTTCAAAAATAGATTTGAGATCGGGTTATCATCAAGTGAGAGTTAGAGAAGCGGATATTCCCAAGACGGCCTTCAGAACGAGATATGGTCACTATGAATTCCGAGTGATGTCATTTGGGTAAACTAATGCTCCGGCCGTGTTTATGAATTTGATGAACAACGTGTTCAGGCCTCTCTTGGATTTATTTGTGATAGTATTTATTGATGATATTCTGGTGTATTCTCGCACGGAAGAAGAACATGCAGATCATTTGCGAATTGTTCTTGGCATTCTTCGAGCCCGAGAATTGTATGCAAAATTTTCAAAGTGCGAGTTCTGGCTAAATTCTGTGACATTTCTGGGCCATGTTTTCTTAGATGATGGCATTCGAGTCGACACTCAGAAAATTGAAGCTGTGAAGACTTGGCCAAGGCCTATGACTCCTACAGAAGTCCGTAGTTTTCTGGGTTTGGCGGGTTATTATAGAAGATTCGTAGAGGAATTTTCATCTATTTCAGCCCCATTGGTGAAGCTAACCCAGAAGTCAGCCAAATTTAAATGGAATAATTCTTGTGAGTGCAACTTCCAAGAGTTGAAAGACAGATTGACCTCTGCTCCGGTCTTAACACTTCTAGAAGGGTCAGATGGCTATGTGGTATATTGTGACGCTTCCGGTGTCGGATTAGGATGTGTATTGATGCATCATGGAAAAGTGATTGCATATGCTTCGAGACAATTACGGAAACATGAAAAGAATTATCCCACTCATGATATGGAATTGGCTGCGGTTATTCATGCCTTTAAAATATGGAGGCACTATTTGTATGGTGTGCATGTTGATATCTATACAGATCACAAAAGTCTTCAGTACATTTTCAAGCAAAAGGAGTTGAACGTGCGACAGAGGCGGTGGTTAGAATTGTTAAAAGATTATGATGTGAACATTTTGTACCACCCCGGAAAAGCGAATGTAGTAACCGATGCGCTTAGCCGCCGATCAATGGGAAGTTTATGTGAAGACCCTCCGGAAAAGAAAGAGATGGTTCATGAGCTCCACCAATTAGCCAATTTGGGAGTGCGTGTAATTGATTCAGGTAATGCAGGGATTAGCATCAATGACCCCACAACTTCATCCTTGAACATGGAAGTGAAAGAGCACCAATATGAGGATCCTAAACTGTGCTATTACAGAGACATATCTCATGGAAAAGAGAAATCTCCTTTTGAAGTTTCTATAAATGGAATTCTTAGATACCGAGGCAGACTATGTGTGCCGAATGTGGTAGAATTGGGCCGACGAATTCTAGAGGAAGCACATTGCTATCGGTATTCTATTCATCCAGGCGTAACCAAAATATATCGTGATCTCAAGATGATGTATTGGTGGGATGGCATGAAGAGAGACATAGACGAATTTGTAGCACAGTGTCCAAATTGCCAACAAGTAAAGATCGAACATCAAAAGCCAGGAGGCTTATTACAAGCAATGGAAATCCCTACTTGGAAATGGGAAGGGATTAACAAGGATTTTATTGTGGGATTACCTCGTTCTCGAGGCAAGTATGATTCAATATTGGTGATTGTGGACAGACTCATAAAAGCAGCCCATTTTCTTCCAGTTAGAACCACGTACTCAACAGAAGACTATGCGAGGTTGTATCTCAAGGAGATTGTGTGACTCCATGGTATACCATTATCTATTATTACAGATAGAGGAGCACAGTTTACAGCCAAGTTTTGGAAGTCCTTCAAAGAATGTCTATGCACCCAAGTGAAGCTTAGCGCGGCATTTCAACCGCAGACCGATGGACAAGCCGAGCGTACTATTCAGACCTTGGAGGATATGCTACGAGCATGTGTGCTGGAATTCGGTGGTAGTTGGGACGATCATTTACCGCTAATCAAATTTGTATACAATAATAGTTACCATTCCAGCCTTCAAATGGCTCCATATGAAGCTTTATATGGAAGGAAATGTAGCTCTCCAATCGGATGGTCTGAAATAGGAGAAGTACAGCTGGTAGGCCCTGAATTAATTCAGCAAGCGGTGGAAAAAGTGAAGGTGATCCGAGATCGACTATTGACAGCCCAAAGTGGCCCAAAGTCTTATGCGGACAATCGCCGACGAGACCTGGAATTTTAAGTTGGTGATTGGGTATTTTTGAAAGTGTCGCCAATGAAAGGGGTGATGAGATTTGGCAAGAGTGGGAAACTAAGTCCTCGATACATTGAACCCTACTAAATTATCCGCAAGGTGGGTCATGTAGCCTACGAATTGGACTTGCCCTCGGAGCTTGAATCAGTCTACCCAGTTTTCCACGTTTCGATGCTCCGCAAGTGTATTGGAGATCCCACAAAGATTGTTCCGATAGATGATGTGCAAATGACAGAAAAGCTAACCTATGAAGAGGTGCCTATTGCTATTCTAGACAGGCAAGTGCGATGACTCCGAAACAAAGAGGTAGTTTCAGTTAAAGTCTTGTGGCGAAACAATAACCGCGAAGAAATGACTTGGGAAGCGGAAGAGAGTATGAAGTCTAAGTATTCGCATTTATTTCGACCCCCAGGAGAGATTCAATATCAAACGCCAACGATATAAGGTATGTATGTTTATTTTTCATGCTTTTGGTCGTGTGTGGCCATAGATATGTTGATATTGTGATGTAGCCCTGTGAGGGGATGATATTATGGGTTGTTGTGACAGGTTGGTATTGCTAAATTACAGGGGAAACTCTGGCAAAATTTTCGTAGAATCCCGAGTGTTTAACATTCGAAGACGAATGTTCCAAAAGGGGGGGAAGAGTGTTACACCTCGAAAATTTCCCCGTGAACGTACCACGAATAGACTAATGAAGAACACGGGTATTATGATGTTTTAAGGAGAAGGGAACGACGTTTGACGACCTTAAGTAAGATTTCAACGGCAATGGGAACAAGAGGTAGGTTATGCTCCACAATGACTAAATTATAGGTTTTGAAGACTTGAAAGTCGCAGATTTGCATTTTGGCCCAGTCGACCGTAAAGTGAAATACGGACTGTAAAGTGGTATACGGCTCGTAAACCACCATGTCATATTTCAACTCACAAAACTTCAACTTTCTGTCAAATGTTTAAATGGTTAAATACGACTTGGAATACGGATCGTAAATTAAAATACGGCCCGTAAACCGTGATCGTAAATCATCAGGATTCCCAGTATACCTTTCTGGTTTTGATATCCTTAGATACGAGCACAATATACGGCCCGTAAACTGGTATACGGACCGTAAACTGGGTTTACGACCACTGTGCACTTCAGTCACTGTTCATCTTGAATTAGATTTTAATTCATTAAAAGGAGACCTAACCTCATTAAATTCATTTCAACTCCACGATATTTCTCTATAGAAGCCTCTAGAATACTCTCTACTCTTCATCACAAGAAAACCAAAGGAAATCCATGATCAATAACACCAAATCCATGAAATAAAGTGTATGAAACCTAGCTAAAGTTCATCTCTCTCAAGAAAACCCAAAGGAAGTGAAATAGGGTGTCACGACCCAACTAGGGCCGTGACGGGTACCCGATACTTGTACCGAGCACCTCTTATCTCGTATCGTATTCTTATTACTAAGGTGAACATCACCGTACTTTTTTTTTCTGCTTAACATCAACATTAGTAGCATAATTATAAACATAGGCTAGCAAACTGTACTAGCACATTACACAGCGACGAGGACCATCAAAAGTACAAAACGTCTAACTGTACATATCTGTCTACGAGCTTCTAAACATAGTACACATATACATAGGAAGGACCGAGTACTGCCGTGCCCGAACATATATACACAAAATAGTACCAAGGAACTTAGGCTCCGGAACAACTGGAGCGCTGTTACAATACTGCTGATGAAGCTCCTAGGAGTCAAGTCTGTCTACCTGCTGACCTGCGCGGCATGGAACGCAGCATCCACAAGAAGGGACATCAGTACGAATAGTGTACCGAGTATGTAAGGCATGGAAGATAATACAAACATAAACATAAGGTATGATTAACAATATCATGGGATCATAGGACATATAGTGATACAAGAAAGTAACCTGTACATAGGAATACCCTTTCAGGCCGGATACCATGCATGCTTGTCTTTCCCTTTAAAAAAATATTTCTTTTTCATAGGCATAGAAAATAGAACTTATATCATGTCATGTCTTATCATCTCATATCATATCGTATCATATCATATGAGATCATGTCATATCATATCAGGTCATAGCGTATCAGTTCATAACGTATCAGGTCATAGCGTATCAGGTCATAGCATATCAGGTCATAGCGTATCAGGTCATAGCATAGCACCGAACAATGTCGGCTCGCCCACATAGCACCGAAATACATCGGCTCGCCCATATATCCCGCGTCCGGGATGATAAGCCAGCTGACCAGGTGGCAATGAAACCTGTTTCCCTTCCCATCCCCCATGTATCCCTTCCCCCCACCCCATGTACATATTCATATCTCATATACATGTGTCATATAAGCATGCAGGAGAGCCCAAAGAACACCATGTATCCATCAGAGTGACGTAAGGTCGGTGACCTCCGATTACATTATGGTATAACCGTGACCGCTTTGCCTCACCTTGAAGGAACTAGTATCATAAGGCGAGACTATCAATGAAGAGTGTCCTTATGAGAAAACATAAAATAGGGTCATAAGGCATCGTTTCATATACTTGGAACCTCTAAAGTAGTCATTACCCATAATAGAGTTGAGATATTCAAGAAATAATTTAACATTGTCATATTGTCATATTCATAGTAGGAACATATCGTCAACATATCTATCATAGACATTTGAGACTTTACGACTTGGGGATCATGCCTTTGAAATCTTTAGAAGATAGTGTCATAACCAAGGAATAGAATTAAAAATCAAGAACTAGTTTGATACTTTCGTATTCACATTGGGTCCTTAGCCTAAGACTCTTAGTCATGGAATCATTCTTGTCATACTTATCATAGACGTATTCTCTTCCTTAGCATCATCGTTATCATGGTCATCATAGACATATTTCCATTAGAATGGTACGGTACTTATCGTTTGATAATCGGGACAAGGGTCAAAAGTTTCCTTTGAATTCTGCTTCAAAATAAGTCAAACGGAACAATAAGGAAAATCCGGGAACAATGGCCCCACCTCGGGCCGAATGAGGTAGCGTGCACAATTTACATATATTACATGTCATGACGTTACTTGTGAGGGTTTCAAGGTAGTCGGGTCCTATTTATGCAAGTTCTAGAGGTTTGGAATGTTTTTCCAACGTTTCACACAATTTTTAATTCAATTCTTCTGAATGAAAAAGAGGTAACTTTAGGTGCGGATTCCGGAGAATAGAGTTGTCCCCAAGGCTCGTATCCGACCTATTACGTCTAAGACATGCCATAGAAGGAAGAGTAAAGCCTTACATACCTCTTTCCGCTCCTTATGCTATTCCAAATTCAAGTTGCAAATCCGCCAAAATCTACAAATTGGTCACATTTACCAAACTTTGATTAGAGCATTTAGAATTGGAATCTTAAAGTAACATTTGTCTACCGAAATTTCGGCAGCACTTCCCCTATAAATACACCATCTCCAAAACTTCAACTTAGCCAATTTCAATCAACAAAAATCTCAACAACCATACTAACAATTTCCATATTCAATCCAAGATACATTATAATAACTTAATCAATTTACTACTTCCTTCAAAACCTTCCAACTCCAATAAAACAATAACAACCTAATAGTTCATACACCAACAACATCATACTAGTCTCATTATCTTCCATACATGCAAGAACATTATTTTCAATTCACATAATTTCTAAAACAAGTCTCCACTTGCTACAACTTCACTAAGCTCATCCAATTTTCATTACCATCTTTCCTACACACACACATAGGCATACGGCCACAATATAGTTTTTTTTTTCCTTCCATGAATTTCATCCACTTTTACATGCTACAACACACAAAATCTTCCATAACATATAAGAAAGAATTACACCTTACCTCTTTCTTCAATTCTTCACTTGGCTAGAAATCTCAAATTGCATGAACTTGTATTTTTCATGCTCTAATGAACACTCCACCTTGTTAAGGACCCTTTAATTAGTTGTTTGGCTAGGAAAGAATAATTTTTGATGAAAATCTTCCAAGATTTTGTGGTGGCCGAATGGCCCTTAATTTTTCTCCTTGTTTTTCTTGTTCTTCAACTTCTTGAAATTTCTAGAGAACTTTAGGAATATTAGGAAGACTTGGTCTTCTTTTAAATGGGTCATTAAACTTCTATGTGGGCTTAAGCCCACACCAATTTGGGACGGCCAACTTTGCCCAAACCCAAGTCCATTCTTTTTTCTTTTTTTTTGTTCTACAATTCATGAAAAAAATTATTTTTCCAATTTCCAAATTCGCCCTTCGTCTTCCTCCATATTTCCATGAGTCATATTGCGAACATTTCCCTTTATACCCTTGATCTTTCTTAATATTCCCACTTCAAAATTTTCATAAACAACTCATATGCCAAACAAAATAAAAATAAGGCCTTGCTTGTTGTCTTCCCGCGATTATCTTAAATTATCCGATTGCACAAAAATGCGGGATATAACATAGGGTTTTGATGCTAGAAGAGTGATTCCATTCAAGGCTTGTTCAACCATCATCTAAGGTAAGTTTGATGACTAAAACATGTTGTTTAAGGTATTGGAAGGTTAAGATACTTGAATTGTAGAAAGACATAGGAAATGGGTCATTAATGAATGAATAGTGTCATGGTTGGATGGTAGTTGGGTTGAATCATGAATGTTGGTGTGTTGTGATTATGAATGCATTATAAATGACATTTAGACCATAAAATAAGTATTATATACGAGGAAACGTGATAATAAGCTATAACCATAAAGGTGGAGAAATGGAAGAGAAATGGTGGATTGTGGTCAATGTGTACAAATGACGATTGTTGATTTCAATGTTGTGAATGTTGTTGTGAGCGTGTGGGAGTTGATATAGAATATGGGAAAGTAGTATAAACGAAGGAAGTGCTGTCCATTTTTCCCTAGAATAAGTAGCGCGTTCTTATAGTTAATTAACTAACGTAAATGCGAATTCTCTTTTGAATGTAGAAACGTGATATCGAAGGAGAACAAGCGAACGATAGCTTAGTTAAACGTCAAAGGTATGAGAGGCTAGTCCCTTATTTCTAATGGCATGAATCTTCTGGCATGATTTGCTTTCCCCTTCATGAGTTCCTATATTCCGGAAAGCTAAAAGCCTATATCTATGAATGTTAATATAAGATAAGAGATATGATATGATGATCCTAAAATGGCATGATGTTATTTATTGCTCACACTCACCTTATGTGTTAGTTCCTTCAAGGTGAGTGTTACATCCGGCATTTTTGCATATTGAAAAAAAAAATTGAGATAACTTGACTTGTAATGAATAAGGCCATATTTGGACCTTACTTGGTATGAATGTGTCGGCTATGATAACATTGGTGTGGAATTACGAAAGGAGGCCAAGGGCAAAATTGGAATTTTGGAAACTTGTTCCATGAATCATAATATTTAGCCTACAATTTGGGCTCACAAAATAATAAGAAAATGAGGCCAAATTTGAGATAGGGTGGCCGGCCAAGAGGCCTTTGGCCCAAGCCCACCAATTAGTCATGTGACTAATTATATTAAGAGATAAGACTTCAAGAAACTTCAAGAAAATTCAAGCAAAAACAAGAACAAAAAAAAAAAGAGGGGCAATCGGCCAAAGCGGAAGAGAAAGAGAAAAAGAAAAGAAAAATTCTTGGAGCTAAATTCTTGGTTCAAAAATCCATTTCTTGTGGGATTATTACTAAGTGCAAGATTCTCTACAACTTGGTACAATTATTTTGGCAAGAAACTATCTTTGGTAGTAAGGAGAATTTGTTGGTAAAAAGGTAAGAATCTTATGTTCTTTTCATGTTATGAAGCTTTGTTTATGTTGTGGAATGTAGGAATGGGTAGAAACTATGGAAATATGGATGTTTGTATGGTATTGGTATGTATGCATATGTATGGCCGTGTGTGTGCATAATTGTGTGGTTGAGATGTGTTGAATTTTGTATTGTATCCTAGTTGTGATTATGATGGAATTTATATTGGAAGTGAAAGTTGAATGAATTAGGGGAAGTTGAAAAATATAGCATGTGGCCGTGTGGTGTGATGTGGATGATGGAAGGTGAATTAAATCTTGTTGGTATGTTAAGTGTGTTATTTTGAAGTGAATGAAAGAATAATGGTTTTTGTTATCATGGAAGAATGGTTGTTAAGTTGTTGTAGGAAATTATGCAAATTTATTGTCACTTATGTAAAAATGGAAATGAAAGTATTAAGAGGCAAATTATGGTTGTCATTGATGAAGTTGAAAGATAGAAATATATTATGAAAATGTTTGCTAAAAGATTGGAAGTTGTGGGTGAATTATGCTTTTGGTAGGAAACTTGTATATTGTGCATACTTTATGTATATTTGGTGAAACCGATAGGATATTCCTTTGAATCATGTTGTAGTGATCTTGATGAGTGATGAATATGATAATAATAATTTTGGTTTGGAAATGTAAGGTCGGAATGAAAGATGTTACGTTATGACGGAAAGATGGCAAATTGTGCCATATTATGTGTTTTGAAATATTTGTGGTCATTATGGATATTGTTGTTGGGTTGCGTTGATTGTTTGGTTGTGTTTAACTTTTGGGGATGTTATATGTATAAAGGAAATGCTGCCGAAATTTCGGTAGGCAAATATGTAATGAATTTGGAGTCTTAAGTCTTGAATTTTACAATTGGTAAACATGACCATTTGTAGATTCTGGACGAGATTGGAATCGAAGCCAAGCGAGCGTAAGGCGCAATCGAGGTATGTAAAGCCTACCCCTTCATTCTTAGGCATGTTCTGAACATAATAGGCTCGGCCGCGAGCCTTAAGTACGACTCCGTTCCTCGGAATTCAAGATTGAAATCTGCTCCAATTCCTTCAGTAATATTGAATCATTTCTCTTATAACTTTTCCCTAAAGTGAACCTTTGTATAAAACTTTCCTAAATGGAGTTGGAATACTTCCAAATGATTATGGATGACCTCATAAGGTCTATTATCGGTAATTTACATATGTCGCCTCGAGTTGGTCCGAGGCGGGCCCACAAGGCCCGATGCCTTCTGTATAACCTTAATTACTTTGGTTCTGTCCGATTTTCTCAGAAAACATCTGGACTATTATTGTGATTATGAAATGACTATTTTTATGCAAATCTTACAAAATGATTTCTGGACATATGAGAATCTGATCCTGATAATAATTTGTCGTGTCTTCCCAAGTAGGATAGAGGCTCGTATTATGAACACTATCCGAATACTCTGAGTTGACTCGCCATATGGCCTTCCTCAATTTTATTGGGTCTGTATAATGATCTGTATGTATGTGGTCTCTCATTAATCAGTTCGTGCATGTGATCTGTCCCCGGGGTTACCGTGGTTATGATATGATGTATTATGTGACGGAGATGTTCGAAGATATGAAATCTTCTGACATATGATATGTTGTGGCGCCAAAGGCAGGAGTGGCGACCACGTTCTTGTGCCCTATTATGATTTTGTCTGTCTGATTGGATTCTGATTCTGTCTGTCCGTATGGATTATGATTTCATCCGTCCGTCTGGACTATGATTCTGTCCGGTATCCTTCCGTCTGTCTTTCTGAACTACGACTCTGTCCGGTATATCTCTGTCTGTTCGTTGGATTACAATTCCGTTTGCTATATTTCTGTGCTTCTGATTAAGACTATGATTATGTTTGTTATGTTTCCGCTTTACATGCTCAATACATATTTCGTACTGACCCCCGGTTCTTCGGGGGCTGCGTTACATGCCCGCAGGTACGGACGCACCTGGAGACACGCTGCCAGTCTAGGGCTCAGATTCTGCTATTGTGGAGAGCTCCTTTGATCCGGAGCGTGTACTTTTGGTATATATCTTCTGACATCTGTACATTCTGTACGTATGGTAATTCTGGGTACGGCGGGGCCCTGTCCCATCATATGATTCTGTATGTCTGTTTAGAGGTCTGTGGACATGTTTGTGGGTTAGGGTCTTTCTGTACGGATGTGTGTATAGGTTGTGTTTGGGGCGATCCCATTCGCCGCGGCAGCCGGTCCGCATATGTTTATATGTTGCTTTGTTGGCCGGTGTGGTCTTTGTTGGTATTTTCTGTGCGCAGGGTTATTTTGGATAGTCTGTAAAACAAAGGAAACTCTGCCAAAAAATATTTTCTGAAAATTATCCAAATTTGAAATATAGCCTTGACGGCTTCTGCTTTATACTTGAATGCGTTCGATGACCTTTGAGATAGCATTGGATAGATGTGTTTGGGTGCCCAGATCGGGTACTAGTCACGGCCTACGGGGTTGGGTCGTGACAGAAGTGGTATCAGAGCGGTTAGTCCTCGGTATGTCTACAGGCCGTGTCTAGTAGAGTCTTGTTTATCGGTGTGTTGTGCACCACATCTATAAACAGGAGGCTACAGGGCATCTAGGATGTTACCCTTCTTTGGAATCTTAGATCGTGCGATAAAGCTGTATGGTTAGGATGTTTCTTTCCTACGAATTGTTGTATCTACAACAAGGCTCCAAAAAGAGCAGCAGTGTCAATATTTGGGGAAAATGTTTCTGACCCTCTTCCTGCAGGTGATTGTAGATTGACAAAGAATGAAGAGGACTGCTTCTGATGATGGGGGTGGGGGTGCTAAGAAGGCCCCTAGGATATCACCAGGACCGAGTAGGCAGATCCCCAGCTACTCGATTGAGACAGACCCTTCGGAGGATCCAGAGACAATTCCTCCAGAGTTTCTCATCCCCAGAGCAGAGGATCCCAGAGAAGATAGTTATGATACTGACCCTTCAGAGGATCCGGCGACGATACCTCCAGAGCTTCTTACTCCCAGGGAGGAGGATGGCCATGATGCAGATCCCCTCGAGCATTCCTCTGGGACGCCGGAGGAGGAGGTTTCCGGGGATGTGCCAGCAGCTCCTGTGATAGAGCACTATGTTAGACAGGCTTCCCCGGAGAGTGTTACGCCCTACTCTAGTCCATTGTCCTGGCCATCAGTGAACCAGGAATTCCCGGGCTACCTATACTCCTCTGATTCGGACGCAGGTAATAGCGGGGGCCAGGCGAGTGGGGGCCAGACAGACGACGATGATGATGGACACAGTTCCCACGGCAGCTCCCCAGGTTAGACCCGAGATTGATCATTTATGAGTACATAAGTTTCCTAGAATTTCCGATGTGTGTATGATATCTGTAAAATATTATTCGATGACGACAACGGAAAGTTTAAAAGGATTAAAGACCTAGTGGTTAAAAGCAAGGGTGACTGAGATGTCCCCACTATCAGTGTGAATCTAGAAACCCCAGATGAAGGTGAATATTGAAGATTCAGAAAGACAACATGATAATTGTATGGTATAGCCCGGGGTGGGACCCGCTACGAGAACTTCTCAAAAATTTACTAAGACCCCGTTCTGCCCTAAATTACGGGACAAAGGTCGTGCGGGGCAGTCGACGAAATTATATTAGCATTAACGCATCCAAATGCATGAAAGTTTCGAGGTTAAGCGTGCTAAGGCCAGAGCAATTCTGGGATGGGTGACCCCCCTGGGAAGTAATGCAAAATTTTTCTCAAAAGTAAGTATGATAGATATAAATGTAAATTTGGGGTAACCTAAAGGAAAAGAGAATGTGTGGAGTAACTAGTGCCCTTACAGGAGTCGCGCAGGCCGGTGTGGACTAAATGGGCGAAAAGAAGAAGCTCAATACCGCTCGAGAGATTGAGCGAATTTGAATGACGGTCGGAGATGTTCGCAAGTAAGATATTAGTAAATGTATATGTATGTGTGTATTTGTATGTGTATGATCTTCGTCTGGTGCCCATATGGATCAAGAGCCGAGTCCCGGCGACTAATGTTGTGATAGACAAAAGGTTTTACTAAACCGAATACATGAAACGAAGCAGAGACGAGGATACGAATGTTGTCAAAAACACGATTACATTATAACTTAGTCTAGTGCGGCGATATCTGGAACAGAAAATGAGTATGGATAGTAGGAAAGATGAAGGATAAGAGATGTGATTAAGCGAAAACTTTCGAAAGAGGTGACAAGCGACCCGTAAGACGATTTGTATGACAATTTGACGAACAAGTTTATGAATGAGTGAACAGGTTTTGAAGAGATAATCCATGGTATAATTGTCGGGGTGAATAATGAAATGTCGACAAAGGGAAATTTTCGTAAATCACTAGAGCCTTAATAGGAGTGGTCTGGTCCTAATCAAAACTCCGTTTGCTGTACTTCTGCACCTCTGATTCTGATGAGGCTCTGTCTATTACGCCTCTGTACGTCTGACTTTGATCACGAATCTGTATGATACATTTCTGTCCGTCTGACTCTGAACACAGATCTGTCTGACATACTCCCATACGTCTGATTCCGACTACGAATCTGTCCACCATAGTTCAGTATATCTGACTCTGATTATGAATCTGTTCGATATGCTTCCATACGTCTGGCTCTAGTTATGAATTTGTTTGATATGACATAGGAATACGATAACATTGTAAGCGTCCGAGGAATGTGACAAGAGGTGATATTAAGTATAATGTTTGAAAAGCTTTAAAGGAAAGGAAGAAGGGACACAACGTCGGTGAAAGAGCGAAAAGCATTCATCCGTTACTAGAATATAGTTCATGGCCCAATGACTGTGTGGGATATGAGAGAATACGTTATGAAAGCATATGAGTCAGTAATGTGAAGAATTACTCCATCATTTTGGTAAAGAATCCATATCGGAAAGTCAACAAAGGACGATTATAAAAAGAACCTTCCCGAAGTAGTGTGACGCCCCATGAGGTCAATTTAACATTCGAGGACGAATGTTTTAAAGGGGGGGAGGATGTTACATCCGACATTTTTGCATATTCAAAAACAAATTTGAGATAACTTGACTTGTAATGAATAAGGCCATATTTGGACCTTACTTGGTATGAATGTGTCGGCTGTGATAACATTGGTGTGGAATTACGAAAGGAGGCCAAGGGCAAAATTGGAATTTTGGAAACTTGTTCCATGAATCATAATATTTAGCCTACAATTTGGGCTCACAAAATAATAAGAAAATGAGGCCCAATTTGAGATAGGGTGGCCGGCCAAGAGGCCTTTGGCCCAAGCCCACCAATTAGTCATGTGACTAATTATATGAAGAGATAAGACTTCAAGAAACTTCAAGAAATTTCAAGCAAAAACAAGAACAAAAAAAAGAGAGGGGCAATCGGCCAAAGAGGAAGAGAAAGAGAAAAAGAAAAGAAAAATTCTTGGAGCTAAATTCTTGGTTCAAAAATCCATTTCTTGTGGGATTATTACTAAGTGCAAGATTCTCTACAACTTGGTACAATTATTTTGGCAAGAAACTATCTTTGGTAGCAAGGAGAATTTGTTGGTAAAAAGGTAAGAATCTTATGTTCTTTTCATGTTATGAAGCTTTGTTTATGTTGTGGAATGTAGGAATGGGTAGAAACTATGGAAATATGGAAGTTTGTATGGTATTGGTATGTATGCATATGTATGGCCGTGTGTGTGCATAATTGTGTGGTTGAGATGTGTTGAATTTTGTATTGTATCCTAGTTGTGATTATGATGGAATTTATATTGGAAGTGAAAGTTGAATGAATTAGGGGAAGTTGGAAAATATAGCATGTGGCCGTGTGGTGTGATGTGGATGATGGAAGGTGAATTAAATCTTGTTGGTATGTTAAGTGTGTTATTGTGAAGTGAATGAAAGAATAATGGTTTTTGTTATCATGGAAGAATGGTTGTTAAGTTGTTGTAGGAAATTATGCAAATTTATTGTCACTTATGTAAAAATGGAAATGAAAGTATTAAGAGGCAAATTATGGTTGTCATTGATGAATTTGAAAGATAGAAATATATCATGAACATGTTTGCTAAAAGATTGGAAATTGTGGGTGAATTATGCTTTTGGTAGGAAACTTGTATATTGTGCATACTTTATGTATATTTGGTGAAAACGATAGGATATGCCTTTGAATCATGTTGTAGTGATCTTGATGAGTGATGAATATGAAAATAATAAGTTTGGTTTGGAAGTGTAAGGTCGGAATGAAAGATGTTACGTTATGACGGAAAGATGGCAAATTGTGCCATATTATGTGTTTTGAAATATTTGTGGTCATTATGGATATTGTTGGTGGGTTGCGTTGATTGTTTGGCTGTGTTTAACTTTTGGGGATGTTATATGTATAAAGGAAATGCTGCCGAAATTTCGGTAGGCAAATATGTAATGAATTTGGAGTCTTAAGTCTTGAATTTTACAATTGGTAAACATGACCATTTGTAGATTCTGGACGAGATTGGAATCGAAGCCAAGAGAGCGTAAGGCGCAATCGAGGTATGTAAAGCCTACCCCTTCATTCTTAGGCATGTTCTGAACATAATAGGCTCGGCCGCGAGCCTTAAGTACGACTCCGTTCCTCGGAATTCGAGATTGAAATTTGCTCCAATTCCTTCAGTAAGATTGAATCATTTCTCTTATAACTTGTCCCTAAAGTGAACCTTTGTATAAAACTTTCCTAAACGGAGTCGGAATACTTCCAAATGATTATGGATGACCTCATAAGGTCTATTATCGGTAATTTACATATGTCGCCTCGAGTTGGTCCGAGGCGGGCCCACAAGGCCCGATGCCTTCTGTATAACCTTAATTACTTTGGTTCTATCTGATTTTCTCAGAAAACAACTGGACTATTATTGTGATTATGAAATGACTATTTTTATGCAAATCTTACAAACTGATTTCTGGACATCTGAGAATCTGATCCTGATAATAATCTGTCGTGCCTTCCCAAGTAGGATAGAGGCGCGTATTATGAACACTATCCGAATACTCTGAGTTGACTCGCCATATGGCCTTCCTCAATTTGATTGGGTCTGTATAATGATATGTATGTATGTGGTCTCTCATTAATCAGTTCGTGCATGTGCTATGATTCCTTTCACCGGATCTCGGGCCGGTTGATATCGTGCGGATGGGCCGCCGAGTCCCTTGTCGGGGGCCGGGTCCCATGTATGAATTCCGAAGTATGATGTGTTCGGTTCCGGGGTACTGTGGTACATGTCGTTCCCGGTTACCGTGTATATGTTACGAAGTATGATGTGTCCGGTTTCCCGGCGTGTGATCTGTCCCGGGGGTTACCGTGGTTATGATATGATGTATTATGTGACGGAGATGTTCGAAGATATGAAATCTCCTGAAATATGATATGTTGTGGCGCCAAAGGCAGGAGTGGCGACCACGTTCTTGTGCCCTATTATGATTCTGTCTGTCTGATTGGATTCCGATTCTGTCTGTCCGTATGGATTATGATTTCATTCGTCCGTCTGGACTATGATTCTGTCCGGTATCCTTCCGTCTGTCTGTCTGAACTACGACTCTGTCCGGTATATCTTTGTCTGTTCGTTGGATTACGATTCCGTTTGCTATACTTCTGTGCTTCTGATTCAGACTATGATTATGTTTGTTATGTTTCCGCTTTACATGCTCAGTACATATTTCGTACTGACCCCCGGTTCTTCGAGGGGTGCGTTACATGCCCGCAGGTACGGACGCACCTGGAGACACGCCGCCAGTCTAGGGCTCAGATTCTGCTATTTTGGAGAGCTCCTTTGATCCGGAGCGTGTACTTTTGGTATATATCTTCTGACATCTGTACATTCTGTACGTATGGTAATTCTGGGTACGGCGGGGCCCTGTCCCGTCATATGATTCTGTATGTCTGTTTAGAGGTCTGTGGACATGTTTGTGGGTTAGGGTGTTTCTGTACGGATGTGTGTATAGGTTGTGTTTGGGGCGATCCCATTCGCCGCGGCGGCCGGTCCGCATATGTTTATATGTTGCTTTGTTGGCCGGTGTGGTCTTTGTTGGTATTTTCTGTGCGTAGGGTTATTTTGGATAGTCTATAAAACAAAGGAAACTCTGCCAAATTTTTTTTTCTGGAAATTATCCAAATTTGAAATATAGCCTTGACGGTTTCTGCTTTATACTTTAATGCGTTCGATGACCTTTGAGATAGCATTGGATAGATGTGTTTGGGTGCCCAGATCGGGTACTAGTCACGGCCTACGGGGTTGGGTCGTGACAGTGAGGCAGGATGTCGATAATTGCTCCATAATGAAATTGGGGGAAATCACGACCTTACGTCACCCCGATAAAGTAAAGTTGTTCATAAACCTTATGCATGTATAATGATAAGTATGTTATGATAAGAATATTATGATGAGTATGTATGATGATGATATAACACCGCGCCTAGTTGGCCGGGCAGTCACCGCTACGGCGGGCAGCTATACGATACACCATGGCCAAATGGCATGGGTAGACACCACTAGTGGGCGGCATGAGATGATACCCCAGACGCGGGAGGCCTGGACGCAGGCTAATGTTATGATTATCACACCGATCCGATATGGACGAGCAGCTTATACATTATTACACCGTACCTATATGGGCGGGGCGGGCAGCTTATATATTTATGCACACGTAACCTGATGATGACTATGAGTAAGCCAGCATGCATTATTTCTTTTACACTTGATAGTCAGATACAGTTATTCGATATTGATACTTCTTGTATATCATTGCCTTATTTCCTTGTTTATACCTCTCATACTGAGTACAATATTCGTACTGACGTCTGCTTTCTTTGGACGTTGTGATCATGCCCACAGGTAGACAAGGAGGAGAGCTCGACCTAGATCAGCAGTAGCCGTCACCTGATTGAAAGCACTCCTTTGTTCAGAGGTGCCTATGATGATTCTTTTGTGTATATTCATGTATATGTATTTTTGGGCATGACGGGGTCTTGTCCCGTCCTTATGTATAGCACTCCAGTAGAGGCTCATAGATGCGCAGTGTGGGTTAGATGTTTTCACGATTTATTACTATGTATGTATATATTATTTTGATAGCCGAGAGGCTTATGCATATAAAAGTATTTTTATGTTCTTGAATGAAAGATGACTTTTCCTTCTATTTGAATATAAATTGATAAAAGAGCAGTAAAAGAGTAAGGTGAGTAGTAGGACGAGTGGTGCTCGGTGGCTAGCCCCGGGTACCCGTCGCGGCCCCTAGCTGGGTCGTGACAAGTATATTTTATACGGTCCGTATGTTGGGCCGTATAGTGCCCAGTTGTTCCGATTTCGTTCTCGTCGACTCGTTTGATCTCCAATCCTTATGGAACCTTCTTGACACTTGTTTAACACCTCAATAAAAATCTAAGGGACGTTATCACTCATCTCCAAGACATCATTATGCCATCGTTAACTCGTCGTCCATGATTCTTACCCGACGCACAACATATCCTTTACTTCCTTTGTAAAACTTCTTCCTTTACGTCTAATGTCTTGAACCTCGATTAGGATCGTCAAATGCTATCTCTCACTTATCCGAATCATCGTATACCTCATGCTCTTCGCTAGCCCATTCACTGTACGCTAACGGGAAATTTTCCAAGGTGTAACATTCTTCCCCCCTTTTGGAACATTCGTCCTTGAATGTTAAACACTCGGGAATCCTACAAAAATTTCGCCAGAGTTTCCCCTGTAATATGGCACTACCGTCCTGTAACAACAACCCATAACAACATTTCCTCACAGGGCCACAACATAATAGCAATAGAGTTTGGCCAAACACGACCCAAAAGCATAAAAGAAAACGTATATACCTTTATCAAGCTTGCATTTTTAGTTCGTAACTCACATCCTGGGGCTATTTGGGGAGGGGTATTTTTTTTATATCTATCTATATCTCTCCCATTCCCTTTTTTTTTTATCATGTCTGTTATATCCCGTATTTTTATACGACGGATTATTCGTAATCTAATCGGTATAAGTCCAAGGACAAGATTATTTATGGATATGAGACAAGGACCTTTAATCCTCGATTTTTATTAATGCACGAATTGCTTATAAATTAGCTTGTTTTCCTTGCGCTAAGCCCTTCTCGTATAGAAATATTAGTGGAGATTTAGGATTAATTTACCATGATCAGATTATTAAGTGGGCCCCACTAAAATACATGGACAATTATGATTGGATTATGAATCTTAGTGGGACACATGTCATGGCTGGACATGTGTCACTTCCACGGGCAGCATATATATATAAGATTGATGACTAATGAATCAACTATGTATTCATTTCATCTTTATCAATTTGTGAGCTATAGAGAGAGAAGGGGAGTTCGGCCATGGATGGCTGAACTTGAAGTTCTTAGTTGTGGTCCAAAAATAATTTTTCCAAGGTAGTTCAACCATTTGAAGGGTCTATGGTAACGTGAATTAGTCCTTGAAGGCAGCAAGAGTGTTTATTAATTGAAGTTATCAATTTCAGCAAGTTAAGGAGCTGAGTTTATTGAGGTAAGATTTAATCCTTTTTACATGTTTTAGAGGTGATTTGGACTTGTTATAAATTGGTAGATATGAATTGAATACATGGAATTATGTATGTTGATGTTGAAGTGTCGTTGAGCCGTGTAAGGGGGCTTTTGTAGTTGGAATTGATGAATGAATTTTAAGTGGTATTTTGGTTTTTGTTATCATGAATTATGTAATGAGAGTGGAGGAATTAAATGGTTAAAGTTGAGGTTGAATTTGTTTTGTGGGCTGTTGTAGAATTTGTGGTGATATTAGCATAGTTTTCTTGCATATGAATGAATGATGTTGTTGTCGTATGTGGGCTGGTATAAATCACGAATTTGGATAAAAAGATTGTATGAAATAATGTATAAGAATCGTATGTGGTTTACTTGGTGTGTTCGTAGGTGTTCGCAAGATTTTCGAGCATCTTTTTATGTTGTTAGTTAGGGGCTGTTTTGAGTATGTTGTTGTTCTTGTTGAGATGAAAGATCAAGTATAGTTATGATTATACATTATGGTGTTATGTTTGTTGGGCTGTTAGAAGATCGTCTGATGAAAACGTTAAGACTATGGGTCATTACGGACAACTTGAATATGTAGTAGTCGTATGTGGATTGTTATCGAGTGTTGTGAATGTGGGCTATTTGGAATTTTGTGCGGGCTGTTCGGGTGTTTTCGAGTCTTGTCTTGAATAGTGTCACACCCTAATCTCGCTAGGGTGTGATGGGCACCCGACCCTTACTTAGGGCCGAGCGAACCCTCTGACTCTTAGTACACACATAATCTCTTTGGACTTTTAAATTAAATAAGAATGAGATACATAGTAAAGGCTTTCAGAAACTTCCTTTTCATCATGCTCAAGTCAAGTAGATTCTGTAATCATAAGGAATTTATAGCATAACGCAACAAGACACATCGGCTGATGCCGCTTACAAGACTGACATTCTATACCCACGACTCTGTCTGCAAAGTCTCTAACTTCGACCAAGACATCATAGCATAATACTCTGACCCGGCAACACTCCAGGGCAAATGGAGTTTGCCAACCCCGCTGGAACATCTTCTATAATGGCTGCTACTCATCTGGGTGTACCTGCGCGGCATGAAACGCAGCCCCCAAAGAAAGGGGGTCAGTACGGAATATGTACTGAGTATGTAAGGCATGGAATACAGAAAATAGAACCATAATCGAAACAAGCAGTACAAAAAGTAAGTACATTATTCAGAATACCAAAATGCTTATTTTTCAAAACGCAAATCGTATATGCCGATGTCATATGTCAGAAGAAGTACAGAAAGTAAGTAAATCATCCAGAATATCAAAATGCTTGTTTTCCAGACACAAATCATGTATGCCGACATCATATATCATATATGCATATAACAGATCCCGGCCCTCTAGGGAGAGTCGCGGCGAATAGGATCATCACATGCCATCCTGGCCGCCACCCCCATATCATCATATCATCGTATACAGATACACATATAACAGATCCCGACTCTCTAATGAGGGACGCGGTGAACAATGCAGAGGAAGACGCACGATAACATATCCTGGCCCGGGCTCAGTGAAGGACATATTGAGGCATCCACGAGCAGAGTAGTGAGAAACCATATGCACATAAATCAATTTTTAAGACTCGATAGATAAGTACACTGATCGACACTTGAGGGATCATAAACACGTTTCAAGTCAATCCGAGTTGGCATAAGAAAGTTATGGACATTTTTGTACAGAAACCTCTACGAACGTTTCAGAAGCTATCTTTGGAAAAATCAGAGCAATGGTCATATCAAATACCTTTCAAATATCGCTATGGATCAAATCAAAATAGAACTTTTGGAACCACACACACGTATCAAAGCATAGCAAAACAGTTTTCGGAAGTCAAGAACATTAGCCATCCTAGTGGCTCTAAGAATAGGAGTTTTCTTTGAAATCATACATATACTTTGTCTGTTTGTTTCACAAGGATCATGCCAAAGAAAGAAAGGGTAAGCCTTACATACCTGCTCCACATCCTATTAGCTACGCTTATTTGTCCAAGCTCGCTATCGCTAGTGTACGTTCAAGAAGATTTACACAATCATTAAACACATCGTCACACACTTGTCTTAGTTTTTCAAATAAACTCATTTATAATCTTCCGAAATTTCGGCAGCATTTCCCCTGTAAATACAACCATCCCCGAGAATCCAACTCGGCCAAATCATCAATCAACAATCCGAGAATTCAACTCGGCCAATTTATCAACAACAATACCAACAATCATTCTAACAACTTCAACAATCAATCCAAAATATATTCTAACATTAACAACCCTTGTCACACAATTCCACGACATTTCATTTATATTCAATTCAATCACATATAGTCAAGCTAACACCAATGATCTCACATTCAAGTATTAATCTGAAATCATTCTAACATGATTCAAGAACACTTCAAACAATTCACACAATATTCAAAACAACCCAACCAACATACCACTTCACCCGAAACCTTCCAAATTCAACAAGAACAATAACAACACATTTCCTTTCCTTCCAAATTCATAAACTACACCAACAATCTACACATTAACAACTCCATTCTCATAATTATAAGAAACCATACTAATGTCACATTAACTTCTTCAACAATCCTTCAACAATTACAACTTCATTTCAAGCCATCAAATCTTCATTTTTATTATGGAATCCACAACAACAACAATCAAAATACTAAATAAACTCAATTCATCACATCCTACCAACATCACTCCTATTCGGCCACACCACACACATACATATTTCATGAATTTCACCCATTTCTACATACTACAACATTCACAAATCATCCATAACGCATGAAAGGGAAGATTAAACCTTACCTTTATCCTTTGATTCCTTCACTCGGCTAGGGTTCATAACTTGCCCAATGGATGCTTTGCTTGCTCCAACAACCACTCCATGTTAAAGAGGACCTTCCAATTGGTTGGATTGCTAGAAGAGAATAATTTTTCTTGATCAATTCCATGGACACAATGTTTTGGAACCATAGCCGAATGGCCCTTATTTTTTTTCTTCAAGTTTTCTTCTTGAAGTTTCATGAATAATTTGTGTTGCTTGTAAGCTCTTATATATATATATATATATATATATATATATATATATATATATATATATATATATATATATATATATATATATATATATATATATATATATATATATATATATATATATCTGTGCGTGTGTGTGTGTGTGTGTATGTGTGTGTGTGTGTGTATAGTCCACACAAGGGTGGCCACATGTCCCCACCCTTGGCTTGAGTCAATTGGCCAGGACTTGGAGTGGGGCCACACCCACACACCACACGGCCAACATGGCCCTTTCAAGAACCTTCTTGAATATTTTGTGAAATTCCCATTTTTCCCCTAGCCTTCCACAATATTACCATGAACCTCCTTGTGAATTTCCTTTTTTACCCTTAGCCTTTCTCAATATTTCCATACTAATAAACAACTTGTACATTAAAATTAATTTCCGGAAAATAGTCTTGCCCTTAACTTACCACGACTACCTTGAAATATCCGGATGTACAAAATACGGGATATAACAAATAGCCTCGATATAGTACATGAACGTGTGGGTATTGATGTTGGCTTAGTTGTTATGAAGTTGATTTGAATATAAGGGAAACGTCGTCTAATTTTCTAGAAAAGAGTTACTAACGTTAGAATACGTTTTGAATCTTCCCGTAACTTAACCATAATTCTTGACGTCTTAATATAGGTTGAGACACTTTGGACAGCGTATACGTATTGCGTTATGGATAAGCGCTAAAGGTATGTAAATCCTATCCCTTCTTTCGTTTGGCATGTCTTAGAAGTAAGTGATGAATGATATAAGCTTTAGGGTAATTCCATTCATAAGTTTCGAATATGATTCGTGATTCTTATTCACTTCTTGATGTTAGAACTTTTAAAGTAGTTAAGCTACTGCCCTCGAGCTTTCTATATGTTGGATAGTATAATCGGATGTATAAGTTTCTATTCCTAAAAGCTCTATAATGACTAATGTCTCTGACTTCATAAGTTATTTCACATTATCTCGATGCATGTCTATGATTCCTGAGGCTCCCTTTTGATATAGTTCATAATGATATTTAAAGAGTACTTAACATGACTATCGCTTTGACACTCGAATGTTAGCTAGTCTACTTGTCTATCGAGTCTCAGATGATGATTTAATTGCATGTGGTTACTCACTACTCTACTCGTGCATACTGTTGTTACATCTTTCACCGAGTCCCGGGCCGGGTATGTTATCATGCACAGTTTTACTACATTATTCACCGAGTCCCATAATGGGCCGGGTATGGTATACGATGATATGATTATTCACCGAGTCCCATAGTGGGCCGGGTACGGTATATGATGATATGATGATATGATTATTCACCGAGTCCTATAATGGGTTGGGTACGGTATACGATGATATGATTATTCACCGAGTCCCACAGTGGGCCAGGTACGGTATACGATGATATGATGATATGACTATCCACCGAGTCCCATGATGGGCCGGGTACGGTATATGATAATGATATGCATGACTTATTTGGTAAGGCTCAGGTACAGTGATTTATTGATTATCATACTTGTCTCCTGGAATCTTTACTTCAGTTATGATCTTCTATATTGTATTCATGCTTCATATGCTCAGTACATATCTCGTACTGACCCCCCTTTCTTTGGGGGGGGGGGGGGGTGGGGCTGCGTTCATGCCCGCAGGTACATATACATGATTTGGCGACCCTCCAGCTTAGGACTTTTACTCAGCTGTCTTGGAGTGCTCCGTTGTTCTGGAGTCTAGAATTTTGGCACAGATCTGCTGATATGTGTATATGTTCATTCAAGGGTACGGTGGGGCCCTGTCCCGCCATATGTTACTGTTGATACTCTTAGAGGTCTGTAGACATATGTGTGGGTTGTATATAGATGTTGTTCAGTTGTGTTAGCATGACTTGTGTTTTGGGACGTCCCCATTCGTAGTGGCAGCCTTGTCGGCTTGCGTATGTGTATGGTTAGGACGTTCCCATATGTTATGATAACCTTGTCGGCTTATGTACGATGTTATCCATTGATAGTGTGACTCCTCAGGAGATAGGTTGCCTTGGTATATATATATATGTGTGTGTGACAGTTCTGAGATGACATGTTGTTCCTAAGAATTTCCATGTTATGTTCAGTTCGAATGGATTATAGTTAACAGGTGTGTACGAGTGTCCAGCTCGGGCACTAGTCACAGCCTACGGAGTTGGGTCGTGACAATGTCCTTTCTTGATTATGCAACCTCGTACCACTAACTCAATAATCTTGTAACGATAAACTTCTAAGGTGCTATAACTCATGTCTCGTATATTTTCTTCACACTTACATCTTCATAAAACATATTGACAATATAGTTTACATGATAAGGGAGCTTTCATTCATAACTAACTTACTTGGTAGCGTATGTCACTCTCTTGCTTTTTCTAACTGACCCTATCTCTTCTCTATTCTTCAGCAACTACTATCTTGGAGATTCTACTCTTCACACCCTATTTCCTTAAAACTCGCGTACCATCGTCCTTACAATCCCCTTTAAGTATCATCGGTAGTACTTTTAAAGGTATTTCATATAGATTACAGGTGGTGAATCAATACTATCCTCAAGGATATATATAAAAACTATTAATACCACGTATCGTACTTTACCGATTACCATCGCTACAAAGCATAAAACCTCTAAATTCATACTTGTTTAATATGATAAATATTTATTTCTCCTGTCACACATTATCAAAGGTGCAGATATACCTATGACGGCATCGGGAAATGACTGTGGATCATGTCGCTCAGCTAAAGCATATATACAGGGCTGAGTGGCACCTGAAGTAGATGCTCCCCCTCTGCCTCTACCTCGACCTGCTGGTACCGGGGGAGTCTGCCCTCCCGGGCGCACCGAACAAGAACCAGCCGCTGATCCTGCGAGCTGAACCGCATGTCTACCGCCTCAAAATGGGCACTCTCTCATAATATGACCTGACTAGCCGCAAACATAACAAACATCCGAACCCAATTGGCACGGTCCCCAATGCAGCTTACCGCACTGAGTACATTGTGTTATAGATGATCTCCTCTGGGCTGAATCACTCCTATACCGAGATCCTGACTCTGTGAAACTCTGATCCGATCCGGGATGACAAGAGAAGTCGGACCCCTGGCCTGAAACTCATGCAGGTATACTAGTCACTGACTGACCTGAGTGTCTAGAATACGTCTGCCTCGATCCCCTTCTATGGTTGCTATCAACACCTGTGGATCTGGCCCTCTTACTTGGCCCCTGATCCATATCACGCTCGCCTCTTTGCGGATGTCGTTGATCTTCTAGATTTTGAGCATGGGATTGAATGCGAGAAATATCCATCCCGTCTTGTAATGAAGCCGTTAAGCAATCTTTGAACAAATGTGGCTCTAGGCCACTCACAAACCTATGCACTCTATATCCCATATCGACCACCATAGCCGGGGTATATCTAGCCAATGAATTGAATTGAAGGTTATAATCCCGGGCACTCATATTTCTTTGATTCAAATTTAAGAACCTATCCGCTCTAGATCAGCGGAACTCGGGTGGCAAATAGTGGCGGATGAAGGCATCTACAAATTCTTGCCAAACCGGAGGAGGCAAATTATCTCCTCTTGATAATACCCAGTTATTATACCATAATACTGCCACATCCCGGAGTCTATAAGATGCTAACTCCACGATTCGATTTCAGAGGCGTGAATAATCTTCAATGTCCTCAACATCTCGTCAATGAAACCTTGCGGGTCTTCATCCAGCTTCGACCTGAAAAACTCCGGAGGATATAAACTCATAAAATCACGGGATCTGGTACAAGCTGCCCGATCACCTGAACTCACATTTTTCCGCTATGCCTGGGCGGCAACCAACTGCGTCAATAGAAGAATGGCTTCGGTCACTTGTTGACCCGAAGCACCCGGTGGAGGAATTGGAGGCATATGAGCCAGAGCTGAAGCCCCTTCTTGTTCCTTGGTAATAGGTAGAGTAGAAGAAGCATTAGATGGAGCCTCATTATGTGATTCACCCTCATCCACATTTATTGGCGGCTCTCTTTCTGCCCGCATTTTCATCGTAGTCTTGCCCTTTTGGGCGGCTTTAGCCTTTCCCTTTGGCGGCATTTCTGAAATCACAACACATTATTAGGGAGGATAAAATCTTATACACGACTCTATCGCACGATCTCATAAGAAGAAAGATGGTCATTTTTCCTAAATGCCCTGTAGCCTCTTGTTTATTAGCATGGCGCGCAACACACCATAAACAAGACTCTACTAGACACGGCTCGTAGAAACTTCCTAGGACTCAACTGCTCTGATACCACTTTTTTCACGACCCGACTTGGGGCCGTGACGGGTACCCGGGGGTAACTACCGAGCACTACTCATTTCCTTACTCGCCATAGTCATCATACACTTCCTTACCGTTCATAAACTCATAATCATAAGACAATAATTTTTCATTTGAAAACATAATTGATTGTTATATACATACGCCCTTCAGCTATCAAAATAATAACGTATACACCATAATAGCATCGTGAGACCATACTACCCACACATACGTATCTACGAGCCTCTACTATAGTTCTAGACATATAGACGGGACAAGACCCCGTCGTGCCCAAAATACATATACATATATATATATACACAAAAGTATAAACCCGATTAGCACCTCTGGAATAATGGAGTGCTCCTGCAAATCTGCTGATAGCTCCTAAAGGTCTGCGCCGTCTCCCTGTCTACCTGTGGGCATGAACACAGCGTCCAAAGAAAACTGACGTCAGTACGAATATTGTACTGAGTATGTAAGGCATGAATGAAATAAACATGATAGAGAAATCATAAGTCATAAGGTGAAGGCAAAACCTGCGCGACCCTTAAGGATGAATACATTTCATACATATATCATATATACATAATCGTCGTACATGAATCATCATATCGTATACACCAGCATGTCATATAATTCATCATCGTAGTACCGTATCTACTCATACACATAAAACATTATCCATATTCGGCCACGTAGTGACTCGACAATATCCGTATTCGGCCACGTAGTGGCTCAACAGTATCTCATACATATCTTCCATATTCGGCCACATAGTGGCTCGACCATATCACATACATCAAAACAAGGAACGGTATATCTCATCATCATCATTACCATTGCATACATCTTATAAGTTTATCGTAACTTTTCATTAAAGCATACATTTGAATTTAAAGACAATCTATGAAAATTTCCTCATATTCGTAGCATGAACATCATATGATAGACTTTATAATCTCTAGGCTCAGTCTCAACATTACCATTATCGTTTCTATAGCATATCTCTTACCTTTATTTCAAATGAAATCCTCTGTGAACATAGACTCGCAACTTTGCGGAACATTGGTCATAAGACGTGCATTAAGGCTTATGGACAATCTATAACAATGTCGGGGTGACATAAGGTCGAGAACCCCCGATTACATTATGGAGCATTCATAGGAATTCTGCCTCACCTTGAAGGAATTAGTATATAAGGTGAGTGTATACACCAAGCATCACCAATAGATCATAGTTAATGTTGTTAGCTTTGTATAAACATTATACCATGAACTCTAGAATCTTTAGACTTAAGCTTAACATCTTCATTATCGTGCTCATAACATGTCTCTTATCCTTATCTCACGTGGCTATTTATGAACATAGGCTCTTGGTTCCGGAATATAAGGAAGCCAAGGAAATGTAGGAAACATAATATCGTAGAAGTTACGTACGGATCATTAGCTTCATAGACATCGCTTCTTGCTTTAGAATCTCTAGGCTTCAGCTTATCATCATTTTTATCTCATTCTTAACATATTCCTCATATTCATCTTATAAGAAGATCTCTATCAATGTTGACTCATAGTTCCCGGAATGTAAGAAAGGCATGGAGAGGTAGGGGAATAATATCATAGAAATCGTATAAGGATTTCCATCTTCGTAGGAAGGTCATTCATGAGCTTTAGGACTCCTAGACTTAGGTTAATCATTAATATCGTCATGCTCATAACGTGTCTCTTTTTCTTTATCTTGTATGAAGCTTTTTATAATCGTAGACTCATAGTTTTTGATACGTAGGAAAATCATGAAGAAGGAGGGGACATCATACTATAGGATTCATGCCTTAGAAAGAAGGGGCTAGCCTTACATACCTTTTCCTGTAGCTATTCCACCGCTTGATCGTTCCCCTTCAATATTCGCGTTCCTACCTTCAAGAGAAGTCGTACGAACGTTAGTCAATCGATTACTTAAACGTGCTTACTATTTCTAGGAAAATTTGGGCAGCATCTCCTTTTTTTATAAAACTTTCCTCATATAGTATATCAACTCCTAAACGTTCATAACAACATTCACAACATCGCACACGACAATCATCATTTATCTACATTTACCACAATTCACCATTTCCCTTCAATTTCTCCACAATTATGGTTATAACTCCCTATCACGTTTTCTCATATATAATACTTATTTCATGGTGTAAATGTCACTCATAACATATTTACAATCACAACATACCAATAGTAGTCATTTAATCCAAGCTATTGTTCAACAATGACACTATTCACTCTTTCATGACCCATCTCCTATATCTTTCTACCATTCAAGTGTCTTAGCCTTCCAATACCTCAAACAACATGGTATGGTCATAAAACTTACCTTAGATGATGGATGAACAACCTTTGAGTGGAACTTCTTGTTATATCCCGCATTTCGTACATTCGGATAAATCAAGACAATTGCAAGAAGTTAAGGACAAGGCTATAATTTGATCTTGTTTAATACACAAGTTGTTTTTGAAATTTTTTGAAGTGGAAATATTAAGAAAGGTTAGGGGCAAAAAGGGAAATTCCCAAGGTGGCTCATGGAAATATTAAGGAAAGTTTGGGGTTAAAAGTGAATTTTGGAAACTTATAATTCTTGAAATAAATAGGCCAAGTGGCCGTGTAATAGGGAGTGGGCCTTGGCCCACATGGATGCATTATAATTAGAGAAAAGATGACTAATTTATCACATTTTTCATCTTCATCTTTGGAACCTTGAAGAAGCTTAGAGAGAAAGAAAAAGAAGAGGGCCATATTCGGCCATGGCTAGCAAAATTGAGGCCATATAAATTGATCAAGAAAAATATTTTCTTCTAGTATTCCTACTAATTTGAAGGTCCTCTTTAACGTGGTATAATTGTTGGAGCAAGTAGACCCCTCTTTGTTGCAAGTTCATAACCATGGCCAAGTGAGAAGTTAAGGGAAAAAGGTAAGAATTAATCTTCTTTTATATGTTATGGATGGTTGTGTATGTTGTAGTATGTAGAAATGGATGAAATTTATGAAAATATGGGTGTTATTGTTACACCTCGGAAATTTTTCCGTACTTGTGTGATGAGTAGAACAATGAAGGACTTGAGTGTATGGTGTTTTACTAAGTCGAGAAGGACTAATTTTGCATTTTTGGAAATAATAAAGTTGCAGAAATGTTTTTCACCCAGTGGTCGTATATGGCACTATACGGCCCGTAAAGTGATTTACGGACCGTATAGTGCAATCGTCTTTCATTACGTCAAAAATCTCAAGATTCTGTTAAGTGTTGAAATGGTTAAAGACGACCCAGTTTACGGCCCGTAAATGGGTTTACGGACCGTAAACCAGGTCGTAAACTGCCATGTCCCTCAGCCAAGACTTCCTGTAAATGGTGAAAATGATTAAAAACGACTTGGAGGACGGCCCGTAAACTGGTTTACGGACGGTAAACCTTAGTCGTAAAGTGCCATGACACTCAGCTAAACCTTCTGTTCTTGAATTGCTTAAACACGATCATGGAAGACGGACCGTAAACCACAATACGGTCCGTAAACTGCAATTTACGACCACTGTTCACCCGACGAGAAATCATTAAACATCAGCTTTTGATCTATTAAAAGGAACTTAAGCCTCATTTTATTTCATTCTTCATTCATACAACTCAAGAACACTCTAGAACTCTCCAAACACTTCCTCCATAAGAATCCAAGAGAATCAAGGAAAAAGCTAAAGATCAACAACCCAAAACCTATGAAATCAAGTGCAAGAACACATCAAGGGATCATCTAAGTCAAGTAATTCCCAAGAAGGTGAAACTAGGGTTTTGTTTAAGTGAAGAATTTCAACTCAAGGGTTGTTCAACCACTATCCAAGGTAAGTTTCATGATCATTCTATGTTGTTTGAAGTATTGAAAAGCTTAGACACTTGAAATGTAGAAGAACATAGAAATGGACCATTATTGAGTGAATAGTGCCATAAATGAATGATAGTGGGATTGAATTATGAATGTTGAAGTGTTGTGAATACAAATACGTTATAAATGATGTTTATATCATGAAACAAGCGTTAAACGCATGAAAATGCAAGGACGAGTCATAAGGCTAATTATGACGGAAATTGGAGGAAAATGGTGGATTTTGCTAAATGTACGTAAACGACGATTGTTGATTTCGATATTATGAGTAATGCTATGAATGTTGGGAGTTAATATAAAACATGGGAAAAATAGTATAAACAAGAGAAGCGCTGTCCGACTTCTCTTAGAATTAGCGACGCGTTCTTGTAGTTAGTATGCTAATGTTGATATGAATTCTTTATGAAGGTAACGACGCGATATTGAAGGAGAACGAGTGAGAGATATCTTAGCTAAACGACCAAGGTATGTGAGGCTAGTCCCTTCTTCCTGATGGCATGAATCTTGTAGCACGAAATTCCTATTCTCTTCATGAGTTCTTATAGTCCGAAAGGCTAAGAGTCTAACTCCTTAATGTCTATATAAGATGAGGAATACGATATGATGATGCTAGTATAATGACGATGTTAATTATCGCTTACACTCACCTTATGTACTAGTTCCTTCAAGGTGAGGCAGAGTATCAATAGTTGTTCCATAATGGAATCGGGGGATCACGACCTTACGTCACCCCGATAGAATAAAGTTGATCTTAAGCCTTATGCATGTATTACAATGAGATAAGTATTTTATGATGAGTATATTATTATTATGAGCATTTTATGATAAGCATGACATGAGCATTTCACACCGTGCCTAGTTGGCCGGGCAGTCACCGCCAAGGCAGGCAGCTATACGGATACACCATGACCTTCGGGCATGGGCAGACACCACTAGTGGGCGGCATGAGATGGTACCCCGGACGCGGGAGGCTTGGACGCGGGCTAATATTATTGATTATCACACCGTTCTGACATGGACGGGCAGCTTGCATATGATGCATATGTCACACCCCGACCTCACTGGGGTGTGATGGGCACCCGACCCTTACTTAGGGCCGAGTGAACCCTCAGACTCTCGCTGCACATAAAATCACGTCAACTCTTTTTTTTTCTTTAAAACAAATAATAAAGTACATAGCAAAACTTTTCTTTCAGAAATATTCTTTCTCGTGGCTTTCAAGCCGAACAAACTTGTGATCATACAAAATTCATTACGTACACAGACCGACAACCCATACCCATGACACTGTCTGCAAAGTCTCTAATAAGATCCCAAAAGCATAACATACAGAATCTGACTCGGCAGCACTCCGGGAACAAATGGAGCTTCCCATCTGCACTGGAACATCTTCCATCTGTCCTCAACTCAACTGGGAGTACCTGTGCGGCATGAAACGCAGCCCCCGAAGAACAGGGGGTCAGTACGGAAATGCACCGAGTATGTAAAGCGGAAATATAACAATATAAGCAAAACCGAGCCAGAAGTATAGAAATAGAACAGGTAGTATCGGATCCAAGTCCAAAACGGAAATACAGAGTGTGTGGCCAGGACCACGATATATATCATAAGCACGGGGTGTAGCCGTCTGAATCGTGATATGAAACAGAGGTACAAAGCCTAACTGGCAGGATCATCGTGCGGATCGGGGCACAGAGTGCTACTGACATACCCGCAACCGAAGCTAGGGGTGTAGAACTATAGCCGACTGAAGCATAGTCCGGCTCAATCATGCAGAAGCAACACCAACAGAATCATTCTCCGAATCCGCTGTCCAGAAATGTAACAGGCAGAACCATGCATGCAGAATCATAAACTTACACAAGCACAGGTAGTATATATTTACCTCAGGTTTCGGCCCTTTAGTGAGGGGCGCAATGGACAGTGCACTGGGGTGTGCACGAATAACCAGGTCGCCACAGGGTCGCCTCTAGTGCACAAGTCATACCCAAGAGGTTCCAGCAGGCAAATACGGCAGGTAGAATGTCAAAATGCTTTACTTTCTTTTGAAAAACATTTTTGTTTCACACATATAAAGGAATCAACGCACAATTTCCGCGGCCATAAGTCCAGCGGTCGCTACCACGCATACCGCGGTCGAGGGTCCAGCGGTTATAATCACACATACCGTGACCAAAAGTCCAGCGGTTACAATCACACATACCGCGGTCGAGGGTCCAGCGGTCACAATCACACATTTGACATACCGCGGTCAAGGGTCCAGCGGTCTATGTCAGGCACAATCACAAGTGTGGCAGACGCGGTCAAGGGTCCAGCAGTCAATGCCACACGTCCGGCATGACGCGGTCAAGGGTCCAGCTGTCAATGTCGGACACGCCGCGGTCGAGGGTCCAGCGGCCAATATTACATATGCGCATATTCACAAAACCGGCCCGGGACTCGGTAAAACAGAAAACAACCATACAGAATGCCAAATTATCACTTTCCCAACATAATCACACACGCCAGGATCATACATCACACAAGATTCAGGTATACCAAAATCGTATATCAGTAAGTACGGGAGGTAAGTAGTTATTCCAAAATATCAGGGTAATATTTTCAAAACGTTTTAGATGTCAAAAAAATATTTTATAAAGCTCATAAAGGTGGTCATAGCACCTATCGTATAGTAAACAACATAATAACCAGGAGCTACCTGCGAGCTCCGGACACGAGTACATTGGCTAAAGCCATACAGAATTTATATCAGGGTTTCTGTCCCCGTAATTCTTTCCATGAACATTAAATCAATTCAGGTTCGTTAAAATAACTCCCGTTTAGTAGTCGGAACAATAGCCATAAGTTTCCTCGACTTATCGTATGGGAATAAGACAGACAGAACAATAAGAGAGGCATCGGGGAATAGCGGGCCCACCTCGGGCCAAGTCGAGGCGGCGGACAAGAATCACGCCCATTAGACTCTACGGAGTCATCCAGGAAGGTTTCATAGTGATCGGGTTACATTTGTACAAGTTATGGAGGTTTAACCACTTTTCTAGCAAAATGCGCCGTTTGAAATTCAATTGAATTGAATGAATAGTATCAAAAATCAATCTCGAGTTTCTATGAGCAGAATCGCCCCCGAGGCTCCGATCTTGACCTAATACATCTAGGACATGCCAAAGAACAAAGGGGAAGACTTTACATACCTCGATTGCGCCTTACGCTCGCTTGGCTTCAATTCCAATTTCGTCCAGAATCTACAAATGGTCATGTTTACCAATTGTCAATTTCAAGCTTTTCGAGAATCTAAGCTTATTCACATAATTGCCTACCGAAATTTCGGCAGCATTTCCCCTATATATATGACATCCCCGAGACTTAGCTCGGCTTAATATATCAACACAGCAACCCAACAACAACATCACTAACAACAACAAGCATTACAAAACACATAGTATGGCATAACTAGCCTTGTTTTCCACATGGTCCAACAACTTCCACTTCAACTTCACAAACCCAAACTAGTATCAACATTTCCATATTCATCATTAATCAAGACCATTACAATGTGATTTGGAAGTATTTCATATCATTTCTATACAATATTCACATGATATACAAAATATACAAATTTTCCACCAAACCATAATCCATCCAAAACTTCAAATCTTCAACATACATATTCATAACATATTTCCACCTTCCAATTTCATCAACCATAATCATAATTCACATCTTAACAACTTCATTTCCATAATATCATAAAATCATATTAAAATGACATAATCTTCTACAATCAATTTCAATGCCAACGGACGAATTTATATCGCTATTTTCCCGTTCTATTCCGTTGAAACTTTAAATAAACTTGTTGGCAATGAAAAAGAGCCTTAATCATACCTTAAGTGCACAGCTACCACGTCCACCCTCTTATTTTTAGTTGATTTTTAGCTCAAATCGAAGGCAACGCGACGTAGAACACTTTTCTCTTCATGGGCTTCGGGATTCGGGGCTCAGATTTTGATCAAACTTTATTTATCTCTCTAAGTCTTTCCTCCCTCTCTCTCTCTATAGAATTTTCTGGATCTTTTCTGATCTGAAAATGTGGAGGAGGAGGCTGAAACCTCCCTTAAATAACAAGGAAATGGGCCTGACCCGGATTGGAATCGGGTTGGGCCCATTTCACTACCCAGCTTGACCTTTCCGCCTTAAAATGTTCATATCTCCTTATCCCGATGTCACCTATAGGCCCACGACCTACCGTTGGAAATCTATTTCAATTATCTACAACTTTTACTTCTGGGCGTTTTCCCAAATTCCAGACTTATAATGCCGTTTTTGCCCCTCCAAGTCAGGTCATCCGAAAACGTTTTCTTAAAAAATTCGTTTGGAGGGCTTCCACTTTGATTTGGCCCCAAGGCCCTTCACAAGTTGTGTTTTACTTTACACATGCGATTCATATAACGTGTCACGTGTCCCAAAAAAAATATTGACGTGTGGGCCCCACCTCAGTTAATAATATGACGTTAAAAAATACGGGATATAACATCCTCCCCCCTTTAGAACATTCGTCCTCGAATGTTAAACTGACCTTATGGGGTCTCCTGATACATCCGGGGAGGTACCCGTCATTCCTTCGAAGATTTCCAAAAGTTGCAATCGCTATCTCTTCTTCCTCCGCTTACCTACTTTTCTCCTTTTCATTAATATTGTCGCATCAGAAACTTCCACTCTTATTGTAACGAGTTCAGTACTCGTTTACTTCATCACATCTCTACATCCCACCTTTTACTTGTCTCCCGAATTTTGTTTAGCTAACATTCTTCAGATATCGTAACACTGGCCGCTGGGGCCCACTACAGATTGGTACAGTCATGAACGAGACATCGTATGCATATCTATGCATTTACTGCCATTTTACTCACAAAATATTTCCAAATGCTTTTTCAAACTTACTCTGATCCAAGGGCTATATTGCGTTTCCTTTCTCTTTCACCAGCCGAGTCTGCCTTGGCCTACCCGACCTATTTAGGGTTTTCAATCGCTCAGTGCCTTCTACTTTCCTTTGGGGTTACCCCAGATTTCCTATCTGTCTTTCACTTCTACATTCATGAAAATTTTGGTATACTTCCCAGGGGGTCACCCATCCCAAAATTGCTCTAGCCCTAGCACGCTTAACTTCGTAACCTTCACACATTTTGACACGTTAATGCTGATATAATTGCGTCGACGGTCCCGCACGACCTTTCTCACATAATTTACGGCAACTCGGGGTCTTAGCAACTTTCAAAACGTTCTCGTAGCGGGTCTCACCCTGATCTAGAGAAGATTCTTTTACTTTTCTGGTTACCGGGCCGCCCCCGTAAATCCTCAATGTTTACCTTTATGCATACATATATAATTCTGAGGCGTGAGCGAACTGCTCAATTCTCGACGGCCCGTCATACACTTTGCATTCTTCCAATTAGAGGAAACTTTATCGTTAGGCATTTTTTTGCCCTATCGATATCGACCTTCAAGACTTGTTAAGAATTTATATCTCATTTTCCTCCTCGTATTTTTAGAAAAATTTGGGCAGAGGTTCCTCTGTATTTCTCACTATCGCAAAACCTGTACACAGGAAATAACAACCACGCCTCACAGGGCCAACACATATACGTATATATACATCACATCATATCGTATCATAGCCACACAGGGCTAACAATTTCAAATGAAAGTATAAAGAGGTCGAGACTTACCTTGCGTGCCCAACTCAAACGACACCGATGACACATTCCTGTTTACTCTCCTCTTCAATTTTTACCCTTACGTATCAATCATACTTCAAACACCTTGTCCGACATACGTCTTTCACACCATTGCTTACCGGTATACTGTGTAGCCTCTAATATCATCAGTTGTTGCCTTACGTCGATACTGTTCTCCAGCTGAAATTAAGGGTTAGTAAAAAGGAAATTCCTTTCCTACAGTTGGCTCTATCGCACGGTCCAGGATTCAAAGAAGATCAACAATCCCTAGATGCCCCGTAGTCTCTTGTTTATAGATGTGGCGCGCAACACACCATAAACAGGACTCTACCGGACACGACTTTGCAGACAACCCCTAGGACAGACCTGCTCTGATACCACTCTGTCACACCCCGACCTCGCTGGGGTGTGATGGGCACCCGACCCTTACTTAGGGCCGAGCGAACCCTCAGACTCTCGCTGTACATAAAATCACGTCAACTCTTTTTTTTTTCTTTAAAACAAATAATAAAGTACATAGAAAAACTTTTCTTTCAGAAATATTCTTTCTCGTGGCTTTCAAGCCGAACAAACTTGTGATCATACAAAATTCATTACGTACACAGACCGACAACCAATACCCACGACACTGTCTGCAAAGTCTCTAATAAGATCCCAAAAGCATAACATACAGAATCTGACTCGGCAGCACTCCGGGAACAAATGGAGCTTGCCATCTGCACTGGAACATCTTCCATCTGTCCTCAACTCAACTGGGAGTACCTGTGCGGCATGAAACGCAGCCCCCGAAGAACAGGGGGTCAGTACGGAAATGTACCGAGTATGTAAAGCGGAAATATAACAATATAAGCAAAACCGAGCCAGAAGTATAGAAATAGAACAGGTAGTATCGCATCCAAGTCCAAAACGGAAATACAGAGTGTGTGGCCAGGACCATGATATATATCATAAGCACGGGGTGTAGCCGTCTGAATCGTGATATGAAACAGAGGTACAAAGCCTAACTGGCAGGATCATCGTGCGGATCGGGGCACAGAGTGCTACTGACATACCCGCAACCGAAGCTAGGGGTGTAGAACTATAGCCGACTGAAGCATAGTCCGGCTCAATCATGCAGAAGCAACACCAACAGAATCATTCTCCGAATCCGCTGTCCAGAAATATAACAGGCAGAACCATGCATGTAGAATCATAAACTTACACAAGCACAGGTAGTATATATTTACCTCAAGTTTCGGCCCTTTAGTGAGGGGCGCAATGGACAGTGCACTGGGGTGTGCACGAATAACCAGGTCGCCACAGGGTCGCCTCTAGTGCACAATTCATACCCAAGAAGTTCCAGCAGGCAAATACGACAGTTAGAATGTCAAAATGCTTTACTTTCTTTTGAAAAACATTTTTGTTTCACACATATAAAGGAATCAACGCACAATTTCAGCGGCCATAAGTCCAGCGGTCGCTACCACGCATACCGCGGTCGAGGGTCCAGCGGTTATAATCACACATACCGCGACCAAAAGTCCAGCGGTTACATTCAAACATACCGCGGTCGAGGGTCCAGCGGTCACAATCACACATTTGACATACCGCGGTCAAGGGTCCAGCGGTCTATGTCAGGCACAATCACAAGTGCGGCAGACGCGGTCAAGGGTCCAGCAGTCAATGCCACACGTCCGGCATGACTCGGTCAAGGGTCCAGCTGTCAATGTCGGACACGCCGCGGTCGAGGGTCCAGCGGCCAATATTACATATGCGCATATTCACATAACCGGCCCGGGACTCGGTAAAACAGAAAACAACCATACGGAATGCCAAATTATCACTTTCCCAACATAATCACACACGCCAGGATCATACATCACACAAAATTCAGGTATACCAAAATCGTATATCAGCAAGTACGGGAGGTAAGTAGTTATTCCAAAATATCAGGGTAATATTTTCAAAACGTTTTAGATGTCAAAAAAATATTTTATAAAGCTCATAAAGGTGGTCATAGCACCTATCGTATAGTAAACAACATAATAACCAGGAGCTACCTGCGAGCTCCGGACACGAGTACATTGGCTAAAGCCATACAGAATTTATATCAGGGTTTCTATCCCCGTAATTGTTTCCATGAACATTAAATCAAATCAAGTTCGTTAAAATAACTCCCGTTTAGTAGTCGGAACAATAGCCATAAGTTACCTCGACTTATCGTATGGGAATAAGACAGACAGAACAATAAGAGAAGCATCGGGGAATAGCGGGCCCACCTCGGGCCAAGTCGAGGCGGCAGACAAGAATCACGCCCATTAGACTCTACGGAGTCATCCAGGAAGGTTTCATAGTGATCGGGTTACATTTGTACAAGTTATGGAGGTTTAACCACTTTTCTAGCAAAATGCGCCTTTTGAAATTCAATTGAATTGAATGAATAGTATCAAAAATCAATCTCGAGTTTCTATGAGCAGAATCGCCCCCGAGGCTCCGATCTTGACCTAGTACATCTAGGACATGCCAAAGAACAAAGGGGAAGACTTTACATACCTCGATTGCGCCTTACGCTCGCTTGGCTTCAATTCCAATTTCGTCCAGAATCTACAAATGGTCATGTTTACCAATTGTCAATTTCAAGCTTTTCGAGAATCTAAGCTTAATCACATAATTGCCTACCGAAATTTCGGCAGCATTTCCCCTATATATATGACATCCCCGAGACTTAGCTCGGCTTAATATATCAACACAGCAACCCAACAACAACATCACTAACAACAACAAGCATTACAAAACACATAGTATGGCATAACTAGCCTTGTTTTCCACATGGTCCAACAACTTCCACTTCAACTTCACAAACCCAAACTAGTATCAACATTTCCATATTCATCATTAATCAAGACCATTACAATGTGATTTGGAAGTATTTCATATCATTTCTATACAATATTCACATGATATATAAAATATACAAATTTTCCACCAAACCATAATCCATCCAAAACTTCAAATCTTCAACATACATATTCATAACATATTTCCACCTTCCAATTTCATCAACCATAATCATAATTCACATCTTAACAACTTCATTTCCATAATATCATAAAATCATATTAAAATGACATAATCGTCTACAATCAATTTCAATGCCAACAGACGAATTTATATCGCTATTTTCCCGTTCTATTCCGTTGAAACTTTAAATAAACTTGTTGGCAATGAAAAAGAGCCTTAATCATACCTTAAGTGCACAGCTACCACGTCCACCCTCTTATTTTTAGTTGATTTTTAGCTCAAATCGAAGGCAACGCGACGTAGAACACTTTTCTCTTCATAGGCTTCGGGATTCGGGGCTCAGATTTTGATCAAACTTTATTTATCTCTCTAAGTCTTTCCTCCCTCTCTCTCTATAGAATTTTCTGGATCTTTTCTGATCTGAAAATGTCGAGGAGGAGGCTGAAACCTCCCTTAAATAACAAGGAAATGGGCCTGACCCGGATTGGAATCGGGTTGGGCCCATTTCACTGCCCAGCTTGACCTGTCCGCCTTAAAATGTTCATATCTCCTTATCCCGATGTCACCTATAGGCCCACGACCTACCGTTGGAAAGCTATTTCACTTATCTACAACTTTTAATTCAGGGCGTTTTCCCAAATTCCAGACTTATAATGCCGTTTTTGCCCCTCCAAGTCAGGTCATCCGAAAACGTTTTCTTAATAAATTCGTTTGGAGGGCTTCCACTTTGATTTGGCCCCAAGGCCCTTCACAAGTTGTGTTTTACTTTACACATGCGATTCATATAACTTGTCACGTGTCCCAAAAAAAATATTGATGTGTGGGCCCCACCTCAGTTAATAATATGACGTTAAAAAATACGGGATATAACAGCATATATGCTATGAGGATGAGTATGAGTAAGATGGCACGCATGATTTCCTTTATGATTATCAGACAGATCCAGATATTTCATGTTGATGTGATCACTATATTGTTGATGTTTTCTTTCATTGTTTATGCTTCTCATACTCAGTACAACATTCGTACTGACGTCCTTTCTTCGGACACTGTGTTCATGCCCACAGGTAGACAGAGAGGAGAGCTTGGCCCAGATCCTCAGTAGCAGTCAGCTAGTTGAAAGCACTCCATTGTCCGGAGGTGCTTAGGATTATCCTTTTGGTATATATATATGTATATTTTGGGCACGACGGAGTTTTGTTCCGTCCATGTATATACAGTATGTTAGTAGAGGCTCGTAGATACGCAGTGTGGGTTAGATGGTCTCACAAGATGTTTTCATATGCATGTATATTATTTTGATGGCCGAAAGGCAATTGTATATAAAGTATTTATGTTTGCTAAATTATGATTTTCCTACAACTGGTATGTAAATTGATAAAAGAGTATTGAATGAGCAAGATAAGTAGTAGAGTGAGCGGTGCTCGGTAACTAGCTCCGGGTACCCGTCGCGGCCCCTAACTGAGTCGTGACAGAAGTGGTATCAGTGCAGTTCGTCCTAGGAAGTGTCTAGGAGCCGTGTCTAGTAGGGTCTTGTTTATGGCGTGTTGTGCGCCACGCTAATAAACAAGAGGCTACAGGGCACTTAGGAAAATGACCATCCTTCTTCTCATGAAATCGTGCGATAGAGCCATGCTTAGGATTATGTTGTTCCTAAAAGTGCGTTATGGTTTCAGAAAATGCCGTCAAAGGGAAAAGCTACAGCTGCCCAGAAGGGCAAAGCTACGACAAAGAGGCAGGTGGAAAGAGAGCCTCTGGCAACTGTAGAGGAAAGCGAATCGCAAAGTGAGGCCGCGCCCAATGTAGGAGAGCAGGGAGGAGCCTCAGCTCCGATTCCTCCACCGGGTGTTTCGGGTCAACAAGTGTCCGAGGCCATCCATTTATTGACACAATTGGTTGCCGCTCAGGCACAACGACAGGATGCGGGTCCAAGGGATCGTTCAGCTAGCACGAGAGCCCGTGACTTTATGGCCTTAAATCCTCCAGAATTCTTTGGGTCAAAGCCAGATGAAGATCCGCAAAATTTTGTCGATGAGATGTTGAGGACTTTAGAGATTATCCATGCTTCCGAGACCGAATCCGTGGAGTTGGCTTCTTATAGACTCCGCGATGTGGCGGTGTTATGGTATAAGAATTGGGTGATAACAAGAGGAGAAAATGTTCCACCTCCCGTGTGGCAAGAGTTTGTAGATGCCTTTATTCGTCACTACTTGCCACCCGAAGTCCGCCAAGCTAGAGCGGACAAGTTACTGAATTTAAAACAAAGGGGTATGAGTGCCCGGGAGTATAGCATGCAATTCAACTCATTGGCTCGATATGCTCCGACTATGGTGGCCGACATGGGAGACAGGATCTATAGATTTGTGAGTGGTCTGGGGCCACATTTGTACAGAGATTGTTTGACGGCCTCCTTGCAAGACGGGATGGATATTTCCCGGATACAGGCCCATGCTCAGAATCTCGAGGAACGACAACGACAGCAAATAAGTGATCGTGATGGTGACAGAAGACAAGGTAAGAGGGATAGATCTATGGGAGAGAACAGTGAGTATAGAGAGGGATCGAGACAGACACATCCCAGGCACTCAGGTCAGTCCGCGACTAGTGCGCCTCCCAGATTCTCAGACGGAAGGTTCGATCGCTCTTTCCAGTCAGGGCAGGGTCAGAGTTCGAGGGCCCCAAGTTCTCAGTATCAGGGAGATTTTAGTCAGAGGAGACCTCCAGTACCGTGGTGTAGCCAGTGTGGCAAATTACATTCCGGACGGTGTCGTCAGGGTTCGGATGCTTGTTATGCTTGCGGGCAAGTTGGTCACATGATGAGAGATTGCCCCTCAGCGAGAGATAGAGCTGGGACTCAGCCTACAGGTTCAGCAGCGGGTTCTTCTTCAGCACGCCCGACAGCACAGACTCCTCGGACTACAGCAGGTAGAGGTAGAGGTAGAGGGGGAGCATCTACTTCAGGTGTTGTTCAGCCCCGTGTGTATGCTTTAGCTGGGCGACATGATCTCGAGTCTTCCCCAGATATTGTCACAGGTACCCTGACTATATTTTCTCGTGATGTATATGCTCTTATTGATCCAGGTTCTACCTTCTCATATATTACTCTGTATATCGCTGATTGTGTTGGGGTGAGACCCGAGCCAATTAAACCTTTCGAAGTATTCACTCCGGTTGGTGATCCTGTAATAGCGAGGCAAGTATATAAGAATTGTGTAGTCATTATACGTGATCGTCAGACAAAGGCTGATTTGATTGAACTTGAGATGATAGATTTTGACGTAATTATGGGTATGGACTGGTTGGCGTCATGCTATGCTAATGTTTGTTGCCGGACAAAGGTAGTTCGATTCAAATTTCCGGGAGAGCCCATACTCGAGTGGAAGGGTAATACAGTTTCCCCAAAGGGTAGGTTTATTTCCTACCTTAAGGCGAGAAAGATGATAGCCAAGGGTTATATTTGTCATCTAGTTCGGGTTCATGACACGGAAGCGGAAGTGCCAACTTTCCAGTCTGTCCCGGTAGTGAATGAATTCCCAGATGTGTTTCCCGACGAGTTACCAGGCCTTCCTCCAGAAAGGGAAATCGATTTTGCTATTGATGTAGTACCCAACACCGAGCCTATTTCTATTCCTCCCTATCGAATGGCTCCAGCAGAGTTGAAAGAGCTAAAGGCACAGTTGAAAGACTTACTCGAGAAGGGTTTTATTAGACCCAGTTCATCACCGTGGGGAGCACCGGTCTTGTTCGTGCGAAAGAAAGATGGGTCGCTACGAATGTGTATCGATTATAGACAGTTGAACAAGGTGACTGTGAAGAACAGATATCCCCTTCCCAGAATTGACGACTTGTTGGATCAATTACAAGGTGCTAAGTGGTTTTCTAAGATAGACCTAAGATCGGGTTATCATCAAGTGAGGATCAGAGAAGAAGACATTCCCAAGACAGCCTTCAGAACGAGGTACGACCATTACGAGTTCCGAGTGATGTCGTTTGGGTTAACAAACGCCCCGGCGGTGTTCATGAATTTAATGAATAATGTGTTCAGGCCGTTCTTGGATCTTTTTGTGATAGTGTTTATCGACGATATCCTGGTATATTCTCGCATAGAGTCAGAACATGCAGATCATCTAAGAATTGTTCTTGGCGTTCTTCGAGATCGGGAATTGTATGTAAATTTTTCGAAGTGCGAGTTTTGGCTAAAATCCGTGGCATTTCTAGGTCATGTTATTTTAGATGATGGTATCCGAGTCGACACTCAGAAAATAAAAGCTGTGAAGACTTGGCCAAGGCCTACGACACCTACGGAAGTTCGTAGTTTTCTTGGGTTAGCAGGATATTACAGGAGATTTGTAGAGGGCTTCTCATCTATTTCAGCCCCATTGACGAAGTTAACTCAGAAGTTGGCTAAATTCCAGTGGAATGATGCCTGTGAGCGTAGTTTCCGAGAGTTGAAAAACAGGTTGACCTCACCGCCAGTGCTAACACTTCCGGAAGGGTCCGATGGCTATGTCGTATATTGTGATGCCTCCGGTGTGGGAATAGGATGCGTATTGATGCAGCATGGGAGAGTCATTGCATATGCCTCGAGACAGTTGCGAAGGCATGAACAGAATTATCCGACCCATGATCTCGAATTGGCCGCGGTTATCCACGCCTTAAAAATATGGAGGCACTACTTGTATAGTGCACGTGTTGACATCTATACGGATCACAAAAGCCTCCAATATATTTTCAAACAGAAGGAGTTGAACCTGCGGCAAAGGCGATGGTTAGAATTACTAAAGGATTACGATGTGAACATTCTATATCATCCAGGGAAGGCGAATGTAGTGGCAGATGCACTTAGCCGCCGATCGATGGGTAGTTTATGTGGAGTTCCTTCGGAAAAGCAGGAAATGGTTCGTGAGCTCCATCAACTAGCAAGTCTCGGCGTACGTCCGACTGATGCAGGAGATGCAAGTATTAGCATCAATGACCCCACAGTTTCATCATTGAATTTAGAAGTGAAGGAACGGCAATATGAGGATTCCCAGCTAAGCCATTAGCGAGATCTAACTCACGAAAAAGAAAACTCTCCATTCGAAGTTTCCATAGAAGGGGTCCTTAGATATCGGGGCAGGTTATGTGTACCGGATGTGGTAAACTTACGCCAACGAATTTTAGAGGAAGCACATTATTCCCGGTATTCTATTCATCCAGGTGCAACCAAGATGTACCACGACCTTAAGTTGCTATATTGGTGGGATGGCATGAAGCGAGACATAGCGGGGTTTGTAGCCCAATGTTCATATTGTCAGCAAGTGAAAGCCGAACATCAAAAGCCAGGAGGTTTATTGCAAGCAATGGAAATTCCTACGTGGAAATGGGAAGAAATTAATATGGATTTTATGGTAGGATTACCTCGTACGCGAGGGAAGTATGATTCTATATGGGCGATCGTGGACAGGCTCACAAAAGCAGCTCATTTTCTCCCCATCAGGACTACGTATTCAGCGGAAGACTATGCTAAATTGTATCTCAAGGAGATTGTACGACTTCATGGTATTCCTTTGGCCATTATCACGGATAGAGGGGCGCAGTTCAAAGCCAAGTTCTGGAAGTCCTTTTGAGAAGGTCTAGGTACTCGAGTTAAGCTCAGCACGGCGTTCCACCCACAGACCGACGGGCAATCCGAGCGCACTATTCAGACCTTAGAAGATATGCTACGAGCATGTGTGCTGGACTTCGGTGGTAGTTGGGATGAGCATTTTCCTCTTATTGAATTTGCCTATAATAACAGCTATCATTCCAGTATCCAAATGGCCCCGTATGAAGCCTTATATGGAAGTAAATACAGATCTCCAATTGGATGGCCTGAAACCGGAGAAGTACAATTGATAGGCCCCGACTTGGTCCAACAAGCAGTTGAAAAGGTTAAAGTGATTCGAGACCGACTGTTAACAGCTCAAAGTCGCCAAAAGTCTTATGCGGACAACCGCCGACGGGATTTAGAATTTCAAGCTAATGATTGGGTATTCCTGAAAGTTTCACCAATGAAGGGAGTAATGAGGTTCGGCAAAAAGGGGAAATTGAGTCCAAGATACATTGGACCTTATCGAATCATCCGCAAGGTGGGAAGAGTAGCCTATGAGTTGGACTTGCCTTCAGAGCTCGAATCTGTACACCCAGTATTCCGTGTTTCGATGCTCCGCAAGTGTATTGGAGACCCCACGAGGATTGTTCCGATTGATGATGTACAAGTGACAGAGAAGTTGATATACGAAGAAGTGCCCATTGCTATTTTGGATAGACAAGTGCGAAGGCTTCGGAATAAAAAGGTTGCTTCAGTCAAAGTGCTATGGCGGAACAATAATCGGGAAGAAATGACTTGGGAAGCGGAGGAAAAGATGAAATCTATGTACCCCCATTTGTTCCAATCCCCAGAAGAGATTCAAGATGAGACGTCGACGATATGAGGTATGAATGTTTTAATTTTATGTTTTTGGTCGTGTGTTTCCATAAATGTGTTGATATTGTGATATAGCCCTATGAGGCGATGATATTATGGGTCGATGTGGTAAATTGGTAGTGCCAAAGTACAAGGGAACTCTGGCAAAATATTTCTAGAATCCCCGAGTGTCGAACATTCGAGGACGAATGTTCCAAAAGGGGCGAAGAATGTTACACCTCGAAAATTTTTCCGTACTTGTGTGATGAGTAGAACAATGAAGGACTTGAGTGTATGGTGTTTTACTAAGTCGAGAATGGCTAATTTTGCAATTTTGGAAATAATAAAGTTGCAGAAATTTTTTCACCCAGTGGTCGTATATGGCACTATACAGCCCGTAAAGTGATTTACGGACCGTATAGTGGAATCGTCTTTCATTACGTCAAAAATCTCAAGATTCTGTTAAGTGTTGAAATGGTTAAAGACGACCCAGTTTACGGCCCGTAAACTGGTTTACGGACCGTAAGCCAGGTCGTAAACTGCCATGTCCCTCAGCCAAGACTTCCTGTAAATGGTGAAAATGATTAAAAACGACTTGGAGGACGGCCCGTAAACTGGTTTACGGACCGTAAACCTCAGTCGTAAAGTGCCATGACACTCAGCCAAACCTTCTGTTCTTGAATTGCTTAAACACGATCATGGAAGACGGGCCGTAAACCACAATACGGTCCGTAAACTGCAATTTACGACCACTGTTCACCCGACGAGAAATCATTAAACATCAGCTTTTGAGCTATTAAAAGGAACTTAGGCCCCATTTCATTTCATTCTTCATTCATACAACTCAAGAACACTCTAGAACTCTCCAAACACTTCCTCCATAAGAATCCAAGAGAATCAAGGAAAAAGCTAAAGATCAACAACACAAAACCTATGAAATCAAGTGCAAGAACACATCAAGGGATCATCTAAGTCAAGTAATTCCCAAGAAGGTGAAACTAGGGTTTTGTTTAAGTGAAGAATTTCAACTCAAGGGTTGTTCAACCACTATCCAAGGTAAGTTTCATGATCATTCTATGTTGTTTGAAGTATTGAAAAGCTTAGACACTTGAAATGTAGAAGAACATAGAAATGGACCATTATTGAGTGAATAGTGCCATAAATGAATGATAGTGGGATTGAATTATGAATGTTGAAGTGTTGTGAATAAACATACGTTATAAATGATGTTTATATCATGAAACAAACGTTAAACGCATGAAAATGCAAGGACGAGTCATAAGGCTAATTATGAGGGAAATTGGAGGAAAATGGTGGATTTTGCTAAATGTACGTAAACGACGATTGTTGATTTCGATATTATGAGTAATGCTATGAATGTTGGGAGTTAATATAAAACATGGGAAAAATAGTATAAACAAGAGAAGCGCTGTCCGACTTCTCTTAGAATTAGCGACGCGTTCTTGTAGTTAGTATGCTAATGTTGATATGAATTCTTTATGAAGGTAACGACGCGATATTGAAGGAGAACGAGTGAGCGATATCTTAGATAAACGACCAAGGTATGTGAGGCTAGTCCCTTCTTCCTGATGGCATGAATCTTGTAGCACGAAATTCCTATTCTCTTCATGAGTTCTTATAGTCCGAAAGGCTAAGAGTCTAACTCCTTAATGTCTATATAAGATGAGGAATACGATATGATGATGCTAGTATAATGACGATGTTAATTATCTCTTACACTCACCTTATGTACTAGTTCCTTCAAGGTGAGGCAGAGTATCAATAGTTGTTCCATAATGGAAATGGGGGATCACGACCTTACGTCACCCCGATAGAATAAAGTTGATCTTAAGCCTTATGCATGTATTACAATGAGATAAGTATTTTATGATGAGTATATTATTATTATGAGCATTTTATGATAAGCATGACATTAGCATTTCACACCGTGCCTAGTTGGCCGGGCAGTCACCGCCAAGGCGGGCAGCTATACGGATACACCATGACCTTCGGGCATGGGCAGACACCACTAGTGGGCGGCATGAGATGGTACCCCGGACGCGGGAGGCCTGGACGCGGGCTAATATTATTGATTATCACACCGTTCTGACATGGACGGGCAGCTTGCATATGATGCATATATGCTATGAGGATGAGTATGAGTAAGATGGCACGCATGATTTCCTTTATGATTATCAGACAGATCCAGATATTTCATGTTGATGTGATCACTATATTGTTGATGTTTTCTTTCATTGTTTATGCTTCTCATACTCAGTACAACATTCGTACTGACGTCCCTTCTTCGGACGCTGTGTTCATGCCCACAGGTAGACAGAGTGGAGAGCTTGACCCAGATCCTCAGTAGCAGTCAGCTGGTTGAAAGCACTCCATTGTCCGGAGGTGCTTAGGATTATCCTTTTGGTATATATATATATGTATATTTTGGGCGTCCATGTATATACAGTATGTTAGTAGAGGCTCGTAGATACGCAGTGTGGGTTAGATGGTCTCACAAGACGTTTTCATATGCATGTATATTATTTTGATGGCCGAAAGGCAATTGTATATAAAGTATTTATGTTTGCTAAATTATGATTTTCCTACAACTGGTATGTAAATTGATAAAAGAGTATTAAATGAGCAAGATAAGTAGTAGAGTGAGCGGTGCTCGATAACTAGCTCCGGGTACCCGTCGCGGCCCCTACCTGGGTCGTGACAGTTATGTTGTGGCCGTGTATATATAGTATTGTGGCCGTGTGGTTGTTGTGTGGTATAGAAGAGAATGAATCAATTTTATCTAGTGTTTTGGTCGTTGTTGTTGTGGATTCTATGTTGATAATGAAAGTTTGATGATTCTATTTGAAGTTGTAAGTGTTGGAGAGTTGTTTTAGAAGCCAATGTAATTTGAATATAGTCTTCTTGTGTTTATGGAAAATAATGTTGTTAGTGTGTGAATTGTTGGTGTAGTCCATGAATTTGAAAGAAGGAAATGTGTTGTTATTGTTCTTGTTGAATTTGGAAGGTTTCGGGTAGTGTGTTGGTTGGGCCGTTTGAAATGTCGTGCGGATTGTTGGAGTGTTCTTGAATATTGTTTGAATGGTTTCGGATTAATACTTGAATATGTGAGCAATTATGAATTGAACATAAATGAAACGCCGTGAAGTTTGTAGAAAGAATGTTGCTAACGTTGGAATGCGTTTTGAATTGACTGTTGGTATTGTTGTTGATAATTTGGCCGAGTTGAATTCTCGGATTTGTTGTTGTATTTTTGGCCGAGTTGAATTCTCGGGGATAGTTGTATTTACAGGGGAAATGTTGCCAAAATTTCTGCAAGTAAAGTATTGGTTGAACATTGAACTTCTAAGTATCTATAGCTAATGTTTGGTATACACTAATATTGTTGTAGATCTTGCGAAGCCAAAGACTTAAGTTCGGATTAGCGTAGGAAGCGGGCAAGGTATGCAAAGCTTACCCTTTCTTTCTTTTGGCATGTCCTAGAGCTAAGTAAGTTATGATACGTATCTTGGGTAACTCCATTCTTGATTCCGAGCTTGTTAATGATTCTTATTCACTTCTTGATATGAGTATACTTAGTATAATCGAGCTTATGGTATGATTGAATAATAAGAAAAGCATAAAGAGTTCTTGTTTTTAAGGGGTTCTGTAAGTAGTAATGTCCCTAACTTTCGTAGACGGTCTCGGATTGTTTTGGAAATGTTCGTAGAGGTTCCTATAACGAATAACGTTCATAACTTTCATATGCTAATTCGGATTGTTTTGGAAATGTTCGTAGAGGTTTCCATAATGAATAACGTTCATAACTTTCATACGCTAACTCGGATTGTTTTGGAAACGTTCATGGAGGTTTCTATAATGAATAATGTCTATAAACTTTCTTATACTAACTCGGATTGACTTGAAACGTATTTATGGTTTACTAATGATTTCGAGAAAAATTAGTTTTGTACTAAAGGAAAAATGAAGTTGATTTTCAAAACAACTCCGAAGGGGGTGCGGGATTTTACTATTTCATTTCATTTACGATTTATGTTTACACTCCATAGCATTATCTCTTTGTACTGATATTGGTGGATTGAGTAGCGTAGTCACCAGGATTATTATTAGTATTATATCGCAAGCGGCATGCCTGAAGGGGCCAGGGCTGTTATTGTTATGTCGCAAGTGGCATGCCTGAAGGGGCCAAGACTATTATTATGTCGCAAGTGGCATGCCCGAAGGGGCCAGGACTATTATTATGTCGCAAGCGGCATGCCCGAAGGGGCCATCATTATTATTATGCTGGAAGCGGCATGCCCGAAGGGGCCAAGACTATTATTATTATGCCGGAAGCAGCATGCCCGAAGGGGCCATTATTATTATTAAGCCGGAAGAGGTCGTCCGAAGGGACTATTGTGATACTATATTTAGATTGTGTATTCTAGAATTTGTGTATGCTGTATTTATATTGTGTATGCTGGAATTGGTGTAAGGCACTACAGGGCACGATTTAAAATGCCGTCCCAAGTTACTCCCGGGTTGCTTCTAAACTGGCTTACTGTTACGCCTTTCCTTGTTTATGATTCAGCAATGCTTTACATATTCAGTACATACTCCGTACTGACCCCCTTTCTTCGGGGGCTGCGTTTCATGCCACGCAGGTACATCCAGATGAGTAGAAGACTTTGCTAGAAGGTGTTCCAGCGGGATTGTGGAGCTCCATCTCAGTTCGGAGTGTTGCCGGGTCAAAGTACTTATGTCATGGTATTTTGTACATGTTAGAGACTTTGCAGACAGTGTCCTGTGGATAGGGCGTCGAGAAGTGCGAATCATTTGTAGATGTTAAAAGAGTATGAATTTTCAGATGATTTCAGTTGGTTTAAAGTACGTAATTGATTGGAAGTTTTCATAATCTGTATAAATACAATGATCTCTATTTGGAAAAGTTCCATGTTTTAAAAGTTTTTGAAATGACAGGTTTTGGTAAAGCGAACGTTTAAGGGTTCGCTCGACTCTGATGAGAGTCGGGTGCCCATCATGCCCTATCAGGACTGGGGTGTGACACTTCTCTTCTTGCATCAAAACCCTAACTCACTTCCTTTGAGTTTTCTTGGTGTTAATGAGCTTTTGCTAGGCTTCACACACTTGTTTTCATGGATTTGGTGTAGTTGATCTTGGGTTTCCCTTGAATTCTTATGGATGAATGATGGAGAAGGTTCTAGAGGTTTCTTTACTTGTGGAGGAGTCAGATGAAATGAGAAAGGGTCCCTTATTTTAAATGTTCAAACCTGTCCCGACCAAGTTATACGGACCAACATACGGCCCGTACATTTTACACGGGCCGTATGTGTGGCCTTATGTTTTGTCCAGTAGGTGGTGCTCCTCTTGGCTAAATATACGGCCTAACATACGGCCAGTATATTTTATACGGTCCGTATGTTGGGCCGTATAGTGCCCAGTTGTTCCGATTTCGTTCTCGTCGACTCGTTTCATCTCCAATTCGTCTGGAACCTTCTTGACACTTGTTTAACACCTCAATACCAATCTAAGGGACGTTATCACTCGTCTCCAAGACATCATTATGCCATCGTTAACTCGTCGTCCATGATTCTTACCCGACGGACAACATATCCTTTACTTCCTTTGTCAAACTTCTTCCTTTACGTCTAATGTCTTGAACCTCGATTAGGATCATCAAATGCTATCTCTCACTTATCTAAATCATCTTATACCTCATGCTCTTTGCTAACCCATTCACTGTATGCTAACGGGAAATTTTCCAAGGTGTAACACATATCCATATCATATACATAGCATACCTAACCATGAAGGTTCGGTGTTTCACATACACGGCCATGGCAAGGCTCGGTGAGTGTACATACCTAGCCCTACCAAGGCTTAGGGTTATCCATACCCAACTACAGTGGTGCGCGCGCAATACATATATGTTCTACCCGGCCATATAAGCTCGGGGTTTCATAATAGTCATACATAGACACATATACATAAAAGCTCAAAAGCATCTTTAGCATCATTACTATCGTCGTTCATTACATCTATCCCTAGAGGATTACTCATCATATAAGGAATCTAGTACAATCGTAACATATTGAGAATCATGAGCTTAGTAGCTTTTAAAGATAGAATCATTTGGAGGACATCATAGGCTCATGAAAGGATAGGTGTATAGCCAAAGAACCATGCCTTATTGAAAGAAGGGTTAGCCTTACATACCTTTTTGTTCAACTATTCTATCCCTTGAACTTTCTCCTTCAATGCTCACGTTTCTACCTTCATTAGAGTTATACTAACATTAGAAAATCGATAGCTTAGCATACTTGACTAAAGCTAGAGAAAATTGGGCAGCATCTCCTTTGTTTATACAACTTCCTCCATATCATATACCAACTCCCAAACATATATAATAACATTCACAACATCATAACAATAGTCTTTGTTCACCTATATTATCCATATTCTTCCATTCACTTCCAATCATCCATATCCATGGTCATAGCACACTATTACGTTCACTCATATACAATGTCTATCCCATGTTCTTAACATCATTTATAACATAATCATAATCACAACATATCAAGAATCATGACTCAATCCAAGCTATTACTAAAAAATGACACTATTCTCACATTCATGACCCATTTTGTATTTCCTTCTACAATCCAAGTCTTTCAACCTCTCAATACCTTAAACAACATGGAAATACCATAAAACTTACCTTAGATAGTGTAGGAATGAACCTTGGGTGGAAACACTTCACTTGAGCAAAACCCTAGTTCCACCTCCACTTGGATTTCTTGTCTTGGATGATCTTTAATGGGTTTCTTACACTTGATTCTCTTGGTTTGATGAAGTTGATCACTAATATCTCTTGAATTCTTATGGGAGACATGTGGAGAAATATTCTAGAGAGTTCTAGAGAGAAGTGGAGTGAAGGGGAAATAAAATGAAATGAACTTGATCCCTTATTAATAATACTTCATCTGTCCCGACCAATTTCTACGGACCTACATACGGTCCATATAAATTATACTGACCGTATGTCTGGTGGTAGATTTGGTCCAGTGAGGCTGGCCATCTGGGCTGATTATACGGCTAAACATACGGCCAGTATATTTTATACGGCCAGTATGTTTGGTCGTATAATGCCCAGTTCTTCCGAACTCATTCTCGTCGACTCATGAAATGAGAGTCAATCTATATATCTTTCTGTATCTGTTTGACTGTATAGCTGAAAATACCTGTATAACTCTATACATCTGAATGCCTCTTAATGCGGATGTCATGCATGCTTAGATTTTTAAAAAAAAACATCTTATACATACATATATATAGTATACTGCCCGCCCATATAGGCGCGGTGTTATCATCATCTCATATGTATACTGCCCGGCCATATCGGGATGGTGTTATCATCATCTCATCATCATCCCGCGTTCGGGCATCCCGCGTCCGGGATGATATCATATACTGCCCACTGCAGTGGTGTTGATATGATCCTAGGAAGCTCATGGACAATTTTGAAGGCTAAAACTCTTGTTGGAGCTTTGAAGGTGGATTTCCATGCCAAAAACCATTGGACGAGGAAGATGGGGCCTTTGGAGTCCATGGAAGAACAAGCCACGAGGGTGCGGATGATTGCTTGGAAGGTATCTTGCAAGTTATGAGGCTAAGATTGCAATTGGAGGACATATTTTCAAGATATGAGGCTAAGATTGCAATTGGAGGTCTTATTTGCAAGATATGGGTCTTTGGATGCAATTGAAGACCCATGTGGGTATTTTTGTAAAAGAACCACTTTAGGGCCTCTTGATGTAATAGCCTTAGTATAAATAGACCATTAGTCTTCCATTTACACTTAGCTTGATTTTTATGATGAAACTCTTATGAGTGTGTTTTCTCCTTGTATGGAGCTAGTTTAGGATTAGCTAGTATTAGGACTAGTGGGTGGATTCCCTTAAATTTTACCTTGAATCTCTCTTGGATGATCTAACATTCGATTTCCATGTATGAGTTTGATTCTCTTCTTCTTTGGAATGAATTCATCTTAGGTTGTTGATTAATAGGTGTAGGTTTCCTTTTCTATGTTGATTAGTCACAATTGTAGTTGATTAATTCCTTTCTTTCTTCTAAATCTCATCTCTAACTTTCTATCTATCTTAATTTTCGCATTTTGATTGTTTGATTCGGTTTATCCCAAGCCGAATCGTATCAGTTTGGTATCAGAGCATAGGCTAAGAGATTGTTCCTACAATTTCTAATCCTAGGCTCAAAATATGAAAATCCCAAAAACAAATAATCGAAAATTCCAAAAACTTTAGAAAATTGAAGTTGTGTTTTGATTTAAGTGTTGTTGAAGTTAAATTTGTGTTTGTTGGGGTGAAATACATCTAAATTCGAAGTTTCAGGTCATTTGGGTGGGTTTTGAAGTTTTCACCATTGAAGCTTCATCAAAGCTTGAAGAACTCAAAGTGGTTTTAGTTGATTTTGGTAAAATTGAGCTTCGATTGATATTAGGCTTTGTTGTGTAGGTGGAAAGGAGCTTAGATCGGAAAATTGGGACAAAAACGAGTTGATTTGGACTTCATTGGTTTTTTGGGTGTTCTTTATTGTTCATCCTAGTTCTTGGTGAAGAAGAAGATAAAAGAAAAGTTTGATCCAAGTTGGCCAAGTCAAAGTTGTGAAAATTTGTTATTATACCCCAAAAGGGTAAATGCAAGGTTGAGAGGGTCCTAAGATGTCATGACCCAACCCCGTGGGCCATGACTACTGCCCGACCTGGGCACCCGTATACGTACCTGTTAGATATAGCCAAACTGAAACTACGAACAATATAGTAACTTGCGAAAGAACTCTAACGGTTCGTAACTGTCACGACCCAACCCCGTGGGCCGTGACTAGTGCCCGAGCTAGACACCCATACACACTTACTTACCGAATCGACATATCACTGACTTATCCATATCCAACATATATTAATTTATACAGATACTGAGAACAGATGTCATCTGAAGCGGTCACATATAACATACTTATCATACAGAAGCCACCAAGGCTGTCGTAGAACATATCATCCAAAACATATATATACGTATACATACATACAAGCCGTTAAGGCTGTCATAGCAAACGGAATCGCTTAGACGCAAGACACACACACATATCCGAACCACATCGACCCATGACCCACATACATGTCTACAGGCCTCTAACAAACACAACAGAATCATATGACGGGACAGGGCCCCGCCGTACCCCTGAATATACACATACATATGTATAACGGAAGAGTCTGTACCAAAATATGGGCTCCAGAACAAGGGAGCACTCTAAGGCAGCAGAACAGATAGCCTAAGCTGTCGGGTCACTCACACGAACGTCTGTACCTGCGGGCATGAAACGCAGCCCCTGAAGAAAAGGGGGGTCAGTACGGAAAATGTACCGAGTATGTAAGGCATGAAGTACAGTACAGGGGATCATAGTCAAAATAGAAACTCACCAGAACCAATATGTCTGTTAAATGCATCAATATGTTTCCTTTATGAAATAAAGTCGTGTATTTCAAATCATGAATCATACACATATACATATATATATACATAACGTTTCCCGGCCCTTTAGTGAGGGACTCGGTGAATAAGGTCATGCATGTCAACATCATACACCATATGTACATATAACGTGTCCCGGCCCTTTATTGAGGGACTCGGTGGATGGAATCATGTATGTCAACATCATGTATCATGTATACATATAACGTGTCCTGGCCCTTTGTTAAGGGACTCAATGGATAGAATCATGCATGTCAGAATCATATACCATATATACATAACGTGTCCCGACCCTCTATTGCGGGTCTCGGTGAATAAAGTCATCATATGCCATCCTGGCCGCCATCCTGGCCGCCATCCCCGTATCATCATATCATCATATACATATACATATACATATAACGTTTCCCGGCCCGCAAGTGAGAGGGACTCGGTGAACAATGCAGAGGAGTGCGCACGATAACATATCCTGGCCCGGGCTCAGTGAAGGACATACTGAGGCTTGCACGAACAGAGTAGTGCGAAACCATATGCACACAAATCAAGACTCGATAGATACGTACACTTACTGACATCTGAAGGCTCAGAAACAAGTTTCGGGTCAATCCGACTTAGTATGAGAAAGTTACGAGCGTTTGAAGTACAGAACCTTCTACGAACATTTCAGAAGCCATTTTTGGAAAATCGAAGCAATAATCATATCAAGTACCTCTTGGATATCGTATGTGTCAAATCAAATATAGCTTTTGGAATCATATGTACATATCAAAGCATATCAAAGACTCAATAGAATAATCGGACGTGCTAGCATTTGAAGATCAAAACTTTAGTCATATCAATTGTCTTTCGAATGCCATTCGGAAACATATCAAACAAACTTCGGACATTATGGATACGCATCAAAACCATATGAAACAGCTTATGGAAGTCAAGAATATTAGCCATCCTAGTGGCTCTAAGAATAGGAAATTCTTTGAATTCATACATATACGTCATTTGCTCGTTTCAAAGAGATCATGCCAAAAGAAAGAAAGGCAAGCCTTATATACCTTGCCCGCTTTCTATGCTAATCCGAACTTAAGTCTTTGGCTTCGCAAGATCTACAACAATATTCATATATACCAAACATTAGCCATAACATTTAAGAGTCCAATTCTAAACCAACACTTTATTTACAGAAATTTCGGCAGCATTTCCCCTGTAAATACACCATCCCCTAGAATTCAACTCGGCCAAGAACACAACAACAAATCCGAGAATTTAACTCGGCCAAAATATCAACAACAATACCAACAATTATTCTAACAATATCCACAATCGATTCAAAACGCATACTAGCATTAGCAACTTCTTTCTACAAACTTCAACAGCGTTTCACTTATATTCAATTCATATTTGCTCACACATTCAAGTACTAATCCGAAACCATTCAAACAGTGTTCAAGAACGCTTCAAACAATCCGCATAATATTCACAATAATCCAACCAATATGCCATTCCATCCGAAACCTTCCAATTTCAACAAGAACAATAACAACACATTTCTTCCTTTCAAATTCATGAATTATACTAACAACTCACACATTAACAACATTACCTTCCATAAATACAAAAAGTGACATTAAAATCACATTAGCTTCTAAAACAACTCTCCAACACTTACAACTTCACTAGAATCATTAAACTTTCATTTCCATCATAGATTCCATTACAACAACAACTAAAATACTTAAGAAAAATTGACTCATTCTTTTCCATACCATACCACAACCACACGGCCACAACACATAATCCATATTTTCATGAATTTCACCCATTTATACATACTACAACATACACAACCATCCATAACATATAAAAGATGATTAATTCTTACCTTTTTCCTTTAACTTCTCACTTGACTAGAATTTGTAGCTTGCAAGAATAAATGTTCTACTTGCTCCAATGACCACTCCACCTTGCTAGGGACCTTCCTATTAGTAGAAAATAATCTTTGAGAATTTTTTTTTCCAAGGTTCTTGTCCAACCAAGCTTGGCCGAATGGCCTTCTACTTGGGTCTTCTCCAAGTTTCTTGATTTTTCTAAGGAAAGAAGATGAAGATTATGGCAACTTGTCATCTTTTGGGTTATATTTATTTATCTTGCATATGGGCCTTGGCCCATACTCATTTGGACGGCCACTTTGGCCCTTTTGTTTCAAGCCCACTTTTTTTTCCTTTATGTTTTTTTTTGTAGTTCATGAAAATTTATTTTCCAAATTCCAAGTTTTCCCTTAGCCTTCCTCCATATTTTCTATGAGCCATCTTGCGAATTTTCCTTTTTTCCCCTAGCCTTTCTTAATATTTCCACATCAAAATTTTCATAAGCAACTTGTGTGCTAAACAAAATTAAAATATAACCTTGTCCTTAACTTCTCGCAATTATCTTGAATTATCCGAATGCACAAAAATACGAGATATAACAGTAACGTCATCACACACACATATATATATATATATCCCGATAGACTGTCTCCTGGGGAGTCACAACTAGTCAGATCATAAAATGATACGCAAGACGGGATGGATATTTCCCGGATACAGGCCCATGCTCAGAATCTCGAGGAACGACAATGACAGCAAGGAAGTGATCGTGATGGTGACAGAAGACAAGGTAAGAGGGCTAGATCTATGGGAGAGAACAGTGAGTATAGAGAGGGATCGAGACAGACACATCCCAGGCACTCAGGTCAGTCCGCGACTAGTGCGCCTCCCAGATTCTCAGACGGAAGGTTCGATCGCTCTTTCCAGTCAGGGAAGGGTCAGAGTTCGAGGGCCCCAAGTTTTCAGTATCAGGGAGATTTTAGTCAGAGGAGACCTCCAGTACCGCGGTGTAGCCAGTGTGGCAAATTACATTCCGGACGGTGTCGTCAGGGTTCGGATGCTTGTTATGCTTGCGGGCAAGTTGGTCACATGATGAGAGATTGCCCCTCAGCGAGAGATAGAGCTGGGACTCAGCCTACAGGTTCAGCAGCGGGTTCTTCTTCAGCACGCTCGACAACACAGACTCCTCAGATTACAGTAGGTAGAGGCAGAGGTAGAGGGGGAGCATCTACTTCAGGTGCTGTTCAGCCCCGTGTGTATGCTTTAGCTGGGCGACAGGATCTCGAGTCTTCCCCAGATGTTGTCACAGGTACCCTGACTATATTTTTCCATGACGTATATGCTCTGATTGATCCAGGTTCTACCTTCTCATATATTACTCCGTATATCGCTGATTGTGTTGGGGTGAGACCCGAGCCAATTAAACCTTTCGAAGTATTCACTCCGGTTGGTGATCCTGTAATAGCGAGGCAAGTATATAAGAACTGTGTAGTCATTATACGTGATCGTCAGACAAAGGCTGATTTGATTGAACTTGAGATGATAGATTTTGACGTAATTATGTGTATGGACTGGTTGGCGTCATGCTATGCTAATGTTTGTTGCCGGACAAAGGTAGTTCGATTCAAATTTCCGGGAGAGCCCATACTCGAGTGGAAGGGTAATACAGTTTCCCCAAAGGGTAGGTTTATTTCCTACCTTAAGGCGAGAAAGATGATAGCCCAGGGTTATATTTGTCATCTAGTTCGGGTTCATGACACGGAAGCGGAAGTGCCAACTTTCCAGTCTGTCCCGGTAGTGAATGAATTCCCAGATGTGTTTCCCGACGAGTTACCAGGCCTTCCTCCAGAAAGGGAAATCGATTTTGCTATTGATGTAGTACCCAACACCGAGCCTATTTCTATTCCTCCCTATCGAATGGCTCCAGCAGAGTTGAAATAGCTAAAGGCACAGTTGAAAGACTTACTCGAGAAGGGTTTTATTAGACCCAGTTCATCACCGTGGGGATCACCGGTCTTGTTCGTGCGAAAGAAAGATGGGTCGCTACGAATGTGTATCGATTATAGACAGTTGAACAGGGTGACTGTGAAGAACAGATATCCCCTTCCCAGAATCGATGACTTGTTCGATCAATTACAAGGTGCTAAGTGGTTTTCTAAGATAGACCTAAGATCGGGTTATCATCAAGTGAGGATCAGAGAAGAAGACATTCCTAAGACAACCTTCAGAACGAGGTACGACCATTACGAGTTCCGAGTGATGTCGTTTGGGTTGACAAACGCCCCAGCGGTGTTCATGAATTTAATGAATAATGTGTTCAGGCCGTTCTTGGATCTTTTTGTGATAGTGTTTATCGACGATATCCTGGTATATTCTCGCACAGAGTCAGAACATGCATATCATCTAAGAATTGTTCTTGGCGTTCTTCGAGATCGGGAATTGTATGCAAAGTTTTCGAAGTGCGAGTTTTGGCTAAAATCTGTGGCATTTCTAGGTCATGTTATTTCAGATGATGGTATCCGAGTCGACACTCAGAAAATAGAAGCTGTGAAGACTTGGCCAAGGCCTACGACACCTACGGAAGTTCGTAGTTTTATTGGGTTAGCAGGATATTACAGGAAATTTGTAGAGGGCTTCTCATCTATTTCAGCCCCATTGACGAAGTTAACTCAGAAGTTATCTAAATTCCAGTGGAATGATGCCTGTGAGCGTAGTTTCCAAGAGTTGAAAAACAGGTTGACCTCAGCGCCAGTGCTAACACTTCCGGAAGGGTCCGATGGCTATGTCGTATATTGTGATGCCTCCGGTGTGGGAATAGGATGCGTATTAATGCAGCATGGGAGAGTCATTGCATATGCCTCGAGACAGTTGCGAAGGCATGAATAGAATTATCCGACTCATGATCTCGAATTGGCCGCGGTTATCCACGCCTTAAAAATATGGAGGCACTACTTGTATGGTGTAAGTGTTGACATCTATACGGATCACAAAAGCCTCCAATATATTTTCAAATAGAAGGAGTTGAACCTGCGGCAAAGGCGATGGTTAGAATTACTAAAGGATTACGATGTGAACATTCTATATCATCCAGGGAAGGCGAATGTAGTGGCAGATGCACTTAGCCGCCGATCGATGGGTAGTTTATGTGGAGTTCCTTCGGAAAAGCAGGAAATGGTTCGTGAGCTCCATCAACTAGCAAGTCTTGGCGTACGTGCGACTGATGGAGGAGATGCAAGTATTAGCATCAATGACCCCACAGTTTCATCATTGAATCTAGAGGTGAAGGAACGGCAATATGAGGATTCCCAGCTAAGTCATTATCGAGATCTAGCTCACGAAAAAGAAAAGTCTCGATTCGAAGTTTCCATAGAAGGGGTCCTTAGATATCGGGGCAGGTTATGTGTACCGGATGTGGCAAACTTACGCCAACGGATTTTAGAGGAAGCACATCATTCCCGGTATTCTATTCATCCAGGTGCAACCAAGATGTACCACGACCTTAAGTTGCTATATCGGTGGGATGGCATGAAGCGAGACATAGCAGGGTTTGTAGCCCAATGTCCAAATTGTCAGCAAGTGAAAGCCGAACATCAAAATCCAGGAGGTTTATTGCAAGCAATGGAAATTCCTACGTGGAAATGGGAAGAAATTAATATGGATTTTGTGGTAGGATTACCCCGTACGCGAGGGAAGTATGATTCTATATGGGCGATCGTGGACAGGCTCACAAAAGCAGCTCATTTTCTCCCCGTCAGGACTACGTATTCAGCGGAAGACTATGCTAAATTGTATCTCAAGGAGATTGTACGACTTCATGTATTCCTTTGGCCATTATCATGGATAGAGGGGCGCAGTTCATAGCCAAGTTCTGGAAGTCCTTTCAAGAAGGTCTAGGTACTCGAGTTAAGCTCAGCACGCCGTTCCACCCACAGACCGACGGGCAAGCCGAGCGCACTATTCTGACCTTAGAAGATATGCTACGAGCATGTGTGCTGGACTTCGGTGGTAGTTGGGACGAGCATTTGCCTCTTATTGAATTTGCCTATAATAATAGCTATCATTCCAGTATCCAAATGGCCCCGTATGAAGCCTTATATGGAAGAAAATACAGATCTCCAATTGGATGGTTTGAAACCGGAGAAGTACAATTGATAGGCCCCGACTTGGTCCAACAAGCAGTTGAAAAGGTTAAAGTGATTCGAGACCGACTGTTAACAGCTCAAAGTCGCCAAAAGTCTTATGCGGACAACCGCCGACGGGATTTAGAATTTCAAGCTAATAATTGGGTATTCCTGAAAGTTTCACCAATGAAGGGAGTAATAAGGTTCGGCAAAAAGGAGAAATTGAGTCCAAGATACATTGGACCTTATCGAATCATCTGCAAGGTGGGAAGAGTAGCCTATGAGTTGGACTTGCCTTCAGAGCTCGAATCTGTACACCCAGTATTCCATGTTTCGATGCTCCGCAAGTGTATTGGAGACCCCACGAGGATTGTTCCGATTGATGATGTACAAGTGATAGAGAAGTTGACATACGAAGAATTGCCCATTGCTATTTTGGATAGACAAGTGCGAAGGCTTCGGAATAAAAAGGTTGCTTCAGTCAAAGTGCTATGGCGGAACAATAATCGGGAAGAAATGACTTGGGAAGCGGAGGAAAAGATGAAATCTATGTACCCCCATTTGTTCCAATCGCCAGAAGAGATTCAAAATGAGACGTCGACGATATGAGGTATGAATGTTTTAATTTTATGTTTTTGGTCGTGTGTGGCCATAAATGTGTTGATATTGTGACATAGCCCTGTGAGGCGATGATATTATGGGTCGTTGTGGTAAATTGGTAGTGCCAAATTACAAAGGGAACTCTGGCAAAAATTTTCTAGAATCCCCGAGTGTCGAACATTCGAGGACGAATGTTCCAAAAGGGGGGAAGAATGTTACACCTCGGAAATTTTTTCGTACTTGTGTGATGAGTAGAACAATGAACGACTTGAGTGTATAGTGTTTTACTAAGTCGAGAATGGCTAATTTTGCATTTTTGGAAATAATAAAGTTGCAGAAAATTTTCACTCAGTGGTCGTATATGGCACTATACGGCCCGTAAAGTGATTTACGGACCGTATAGTGCAATCGTCTTTCATTGCGTCAAAAATCTCAAGATTCTGTTAAGTGTTGAAATGGTTAAAGACGACCCAGAATACGGCCCGTAAACTGGTTTACGGACCGTAAACCAGGTCGTAAACCACCAGGTCCCTCAGCCAAGACTTTCTGTAAATGGTGAAAATGATTAAAAATGACTTGGAGGATGGCCCGTAAACTGGTTTACGGACCGAAAACCCCAGTCGTAAAGTGCCATGACACTCAGCCAAATCTTCTGTTTTTGAATTGCTTAAACACGATCATGGAAGACGGACCGTAAACCACAATACTGTCACGACCCGACTAGGGGCCGCGACGGGTACCCGGAGAATTTACCGAGCACCGCTCTTTCTACTGCTTATTCTGCCCACTTAATACTCTCTTATGAATTTTTTTTTATATTGATTGTGGGAAAATCATATATAATTAAAACATACATACTGCATATACATTGGCCTATTGGCCGCCAAAATAATATACACACATAGAAAACTGTCTTATGGGACCATCTAACCCACACTGAGTATCTACGAGCCACTACTAACATAAGGAATACATAGACGGAACAAGACTCCGTCATGCCCAGAATATACATATAGGAGTGTACATCAAAAGAGAGTAATCACAAGCACCTCCGAACAAAGGAGTGCTATCTTCTAGCTGACAGCTACTGATGACCTGGGCCAAGCTCTCCTTCCTGTCTACCTGTGGGCATGAACACAGCGTCCGAAGAAAGGACGTCAGTACGAATATTGTACCGAGTATGAGAGGCATACATAAAGAAGGAAAACATCAACATAAAACATATGGATCTGACTGGTAATCATAAATGCAGTATTGCATGCTATCGAACTCATACTCATCATCATAACCTGTATGCATCATATGCAAGCTGCCCGTCCATGTCGGAACGGTGTAATCATCAATATCATTAGCCCACGTCCAGGCCTCCCACGTCCGGGGTACCATCTCATGCCGCCCACTAGTGGTGTCTGCCCATGCTCGAAGGTCATGGTGTATCTGTATAGCTGCCCGCCTTGGCGGTGACTGCCCGACCAACTAGGCACGGTGTGAAATGCTCATGTCATGCTTATCATAAAATGCTCATAATAATAATATACTCCTCATAAAATACTTATCTCATTGTAATACATGCATAAGGCTCAAGGTCAACTTTACTCTATCGGGGTGACGTAAGGTCGTGATCCCCCGATTCCATTATGGAACAACTATTGATACTCTGCCTCACCTTGAAGGAACTAGTACATAAGGTGAGTGTAAGTGATAATTAACATCATCATTATACTAGCATCATCATATCGTATAACTTATCTCATATGGACATTCATAAACGTAGGATTTTAACTTCTTAGAAAGTGAGAGCTCATGAAGGGAATAGGAAATTACATCAAAGATTCATGCCATTAGAAAGAAAGAATAGCCTCACATACCTTGGTCGTTTAGCTAAGATATCGCTCACTCGTTCTCCTTCAATATCGCGTCGTTACCTTCATAAGAATTCATATCAACATTAGCATACTAACTACAAGAATGCGTCGCTAATTCTAGGAGAAGTCGGACAGCGCTTCACTTGTTTATACTATTTTTCTCATGTTTTATCTCAACTCTTAACATTCCTGACATTACTCATAATATCACAATCGACCATCGTCATTTACGTACATTTAGCAAATCCACCATTTTCCTCCAATTTCCCCATTTTTAGCCTTATGACTCGTCATTGCGTTTTCATGCGTTTAACGCTTGTTTCATGATGTAAACATCATTCATAATGTATTTGTATTCACAACACTTCAACATTCATAATTCAATCCCACTATCATTTATTTATGGCACTATTCACTCAGTAATGGTCCATTTCTATGTTCTTCTACATTTCAAGTGTTTAAGCTTTTCAATACTTCAAACAACATAGAATGATCATGAAAATTACCTTGGATAGTGGTTGAACAACCCTTGAGTTGAAATTCGTCACTTAGCCAAAACCCTAGTTCCACCCTTCTTTAAAATTTCTTGATTTAGAAGATCCTTTGATGTGTTCTTACACTTATTTTCATGAATTTAGTGGTGATGATATTGATATTCCCTTTGATTCTCTTGAATTATTGTGGAGGAATAATTTGGAATGTTCTAGAGGTTTCTTGAGTTGTGTTGATGAATAATGAACTGAATTGTAGTCCAAGCGTCTTTTAATAAATCCCAAAATTTGTTCTTTAATGAATTCTCGTCGGGTGAACAGTGGCCGTAAAGTGCAGTTTACGGATCGTATTCTGATTTACGGTCCGTCCCAGTGATCGTATTTAAGCATTCTCCAAAACAGAAAGTCTGGCTGGTGGAAAGGGCAGTTTACGACCTGGTTTACGGTCCGTAAACCAGTTTACGGGCCGTAAACTGGGTCGTATTTAGCCATATTCAACAAATTCCAGAAAGTTGAGATTTTTGGTAGGTTGAAGGACGAGTGCACTATACGGTCCGTAAACCACTATACGGTCTGTATAGTGCCACGTACGACCACTGGCAGTGCATTTCTCTGCAACTTTATAATTTTTTTCCGAGATTCATAATTAGCCATTCCCGACATAGTGAAACACCATACACTCATCATACCAGTACGGAAAAACTTCCGAGGTGTAACAAATACGGTCCGTAAACTGCAGTTTACGACCACTGTTCACCCGACGAGAATTCATTAAAGATCAGGTTTTGGGATTATTAAAAAGGGACCAAAGCTCACTTTATTTCATTATTCATCCATACACTTCAAGAAAAGCTCCAGAACTCTCCACATACTTCATCCATAGAAATTCAAAAGAATCCAAGGAACATCAAGGACAACAACACTAAACCTATGAAATCAAGTGCAAAAACACATCAAGGGATCATCTAAGTCAAGTAATTCCCAAGAAGGTGAAACTAGGGTTTTGTCTAAGTGAAGCAATTCAACTTAAAGATTGTTCAACCACTATCCAAGGTAAGTTTCATGATTATTCCATGTTGTTTGAAGTATTGGAAAGCTTAGACACTTGAGATGTAGAAGAACATAGAAATAGGTCATTATTGAATGAATAGTGACATGAATGAATGATAGTGGAATTGAACTACGAATATTGGAGTGTTGTGAGTACAAATACGTTATAAATGATGTTTATATCATGAAACAAGCATTAAATGTAAGGATGAGCTAAAATCATTAAATAAGGGAAAATTGGAAGAAAATGGTGGATTTTGCTAAATGTACGTAATCGACGATTGTTGATTGCGATATTGTGAATAATGTTATGAATGTTGGGAGTTAATATACAACATGGAAAGTAGTATGAGCAAAGGAAACGTTGTCCGACTTCTCCTAGAATTAGCGACGCGTTCTTGTAGTTAGTATGCTAATGTTGATATGAATTCTTTATGAAAGTAACGACGCGATATTGAAGGAGAACGAGTGAGCGATATCTTAGCTAAACGACCAAGGTATGTGAGGCTAGTCCCTTCTTCCTGATGGCATGAATCTTGTAGCACGAAATTCCTATTCTCTTCATGAGTTCTTACAGTCCGAAAGGCTAAGAGTCTAACTCCTTAATGTCTATATAAGATGAGGAATACGATATGATGATGCTAGTATAATGATGATGTTAATTATCACTTACACTTACCTTATGTACTAGTTCCTTCAAGGTGAGGCAGAGTATCAATAGTTGTTCCATAATGGAATCGGGGGATCACGACCTTACGTCACCCCGATAGAATAAAGTTGATCTTGAGCCTTATGCATGTATTACAATGAGATAAGTATTTTATGATGAGTATATTATTATTATGAGCATTTTATGATAAGCATGACATGAGCATTTCACACCGTGCCTAGTTGGCCGGACAGTCACCGCCAAGGCGAGCAGCTATACGGATACACCATGACCTTCGGGCATGGGCAGACACCACTAGTGGGCGGCCTGAGATGGTACCCCGGACGCGGGAGGCCTGGACGCGGGCTAATATTATTGATTATCACACCGTTCCGACATGGACGGGCAGCTTGCATATGATGCATATATGTTATGAGGATGAGTATGAGTAAGATGGCACGCATGATTTCCTTTATGATTATCAGACAGATCCAGATATTTCACGTTGATGTTATCACTATGTTGTTGATGTTTTCTTTCATTGTTTATGTGTCTCATACTCAGTACAACATTCGTACTGACGTCCTTTCTTCGGACGCTGTGTTCATGCCCACAGGTAGACAGAGAGGAGAGCTTGGCCCAGATCCTCAGTAGCAGTCAGCTGGTTGAAAGCACTCCATTTTCCGGAGGTGCTTAGGCTTATCCTTTTGGTATATATGTATATTTTGGGCACGACGGAGTCTTGTTCCGTCCATGTATATACAGTATGTTAGTAGAGGCTCGTAGATACGCAGTGTGGGTTAGATGGTCTCACAAGACGTTTTCATATGCATGTATATTATTTTGATGGCCGAAAGGCAATTGTATATAAAGTATTTATGTTTGTTTAATTATGATTTTCCTACAACTGGTATGTAAATTGATAAAATAATATTAAATGAGCAAGATAAGTAGTAGAGTGAGCGGTGCTCGGTAACTAGCTCCGGGTACCCGTCGCGGCCCCTAACTGGGTCGTGACATCTTGACCATGATAGGTGGATATTCTTTCCATTTGAACCCGGTGAAACCTTTTGTGATTTAGAAACACTGCCTTAGAGGACTCCTTGTTTGAACAATGAGGGTCCAATGTACTTCATGTCAAATAGAACAAATGTAGTATTGCATGCTTCGTATTTTGGATGCATTTGTTTTATTACTTTATCCTTATGTCATGAACCTTGGAGGAATCAACTTCTTGATACCTCATATGTGCAAATGTTAGTCATGATTATTATTAATGTGTGGATGCACCATAGGTTTGTCCCTCCTTGGGGTGAGATTATGATTGTTGCCTTTTGTGCTAACCCTCATACCTTGAGGACTATGTTTTTGTATGTCTTCCCTTGGGTTTTGCTAGTTTCAGATTCGAGAACGAAGCATTTTGAAGAAGGGAAGGATGATATGATCCTAGGAAGCTCATAGACGATTTTGAAGGCTAAAACTCTTGTTAGAGCTTTGAAGGTGCATTTCCATGCCAAACACCCTTGGAAAAGGAAGATGGGGCCTTTGGAGGCCATGGAAGAACAAGCCACGAGGGTGCGGATGATTGCTTGGAAGGTAGCTTGGCAAGTCGAGGAGCAGCCTACTAGTCCAAGTGGCTAGAAGCGCAAAGTGGCTAGAAGTGCAATCATGTGGCTAAGGTTGTAATTGGAGGTCATATTTGCAAGTTATGAGGCTAATATTGCAATTGGAGGACATATTTGCAAGATATGAGGCTAAGATTGCAATTGGAGGTCTTATTTGCAAGATATGAGTCTTTGCAGGCAGTTGAAGACCCATGTGGGTATTTTTGCAAAAGAGCCACTTTAGGGCCTTTTGATGTAATAGCCTTAGTATAAATAGACCATTAGCCTTCCATTTACACTTAGCTTGATTTTTATGATGAAACTCTTATGAGTGTGTTTTCTCCTTGTATGGAGCTAGTTTAGGATTAGCTAGTATTAGGATTAGTGGGTGGATTCCCTTAACTTTTACCTTGAATCTCTCTTGGATGATCTAACATTAGATTTCCATGTATGAGTTTGATTCTCTTCTTCCTTGGAATGAATTCATCTTAGGTTGTTGATTAATAGGTGTAAGTTTCCTTTCGTATGTTGATTAGTCACAATTGTAGTTGATTAATTCCTTTCTTTCTTCTAAATCTCATCTCCTTTTCTTCTATTCTCATCTCTAACTTTCTATCTATCTTAATTTCCGCATTTTGATTTTTTGATTCGGTTTATCCCAAGCCGAATTTTATCAGGTGTGCATATCTACGTGCCTGCCCGACCGACTATAGCGCGGCACGGTGTGATATAATACATACATATATATAAAGCATGCACGAGAGCCCAAATAAAAGCTACAACTCTATCGGAGTGACATAAGGTCAGTAACCTCCGATGTATCATTGTGGAATCATCATCATTGCTATATCTTACCTTGAAGGAACAACTATCATAAGGTGAGATCAACAACAATGAAGAAAATCAATAATACTGAAATAAGCTCAATAATCTCATAATGACATCAAAACCATAGGCTATGGAATATCTAGAAATGGGATCATCCTTATCATCATTATCATCATAGAAAACATTTATCTTTCATATCATAAAACCTTGAGTATCATGAATTGCTAGCATTTTTAGGAGTAAGGGTATCGTGAAAATCATGTATAAGTTCATAAAAAAAAGAATCATGCCTTTGAAAAGAAAGGGACAACCTTAACATACCTCGTTGTCTCCTTAATACTCAATGCCTATCTTCCTGAGTTCACAAATCTACATTCAACACCATTTAAACTCATAATCCAAGTTTAAACTAGTTCTTAAGTTAACGGAATTCGGGTAGCATTTCCCTTATAATTGACATTCCAAACCAACTACAAATCAAGCCCAAACATCAATACCAACATCAGCAACAGCATAATCAAGAACTACAAGCCAAATCATAAGTAAATCCATCCCAAAACTTCCTTCAAATCAGACCCCAAGCCAGCAACACCGACATGACAACATGTAATCTTTATATCACAGTTTTCTTAACTTAAAACTATTAAAATCCTTCAAGAACCACTTAATTTCACAACTTAGATGTAAAACATACCTTATATAGTCCAAAACCTCAACCATAACACTTTTCTTTAAGGCCACAAGACCACCAACATAGTAGAAACACAAGCTACCATGATGTGCTAACTAGTCTCGGGTTTTACGGGCTCAAATATTACTTGGATGATGGAGGGAATTAGAAAAATGGTTGAGGGGAGTGTTAGGACATTTAGGGTCTGTTGGTGTGTGAAATAATGAAGGATAAAACGAAATGGATCAATAAATAACATTACAGAAAATTCTCCACCGACTCACTGTTGACGGACCGTTGAACTTCGATGGTTCATAACTCCCACCGTCGATGTGTGAATTCAGTGCTGCCAATTGCATTGGAAAGTATACTCGTGGACCTTATGAATGCATAAGATATGGGTTCCGTAACTCCTCGTATTCTAGGAGATATGCCTCTCTAAAGTGGACCCAAAATTTCTGTCCGGAATTCTACCAAATTTTCCTAAAGTTTCAACAAACTTAATTTCTTCGATTAGCTTAACATCCAACCTTCCCAATACTTACTAAACATGATACCAATCTCTCATGTATGAAGAATGACCATGTATAATTCCTTATGACATTGACGACAACCTCGTTTTTTAAGTCTTCATCAACCAACTCACGACGAAACTTTACGTATAAAAGTACGGGGTGTAACATACTTTTTCCCTTTGGAACATTCATCCTCGAATGTTAAACTAGTCTTGCATTCTAAATACTTCCTCAAGAGATCTCTTATTGAGTCATGCCCTGCACATACCTTCCTCTCAACAGGTCATGTCTAATCGTACCATCGTTCTCCTTAACTTGACATATCTTCATTGCTTCTCTTCTCATTTTCCTTTCACATGTACTCTTATCATTTTCTCGACTTGTTTCTACTTACATCATGCATTGAACTTGCTAATATCACACGCCTTCTTATCTTATTCTGTTGCTACAAACGAGACACCAAACAGTCTTTATATTTCCTTTTACTTTCATAGCTGAACTCTTTAATACTTAGAAGCCATAAGTCGAACAATGTACTTTTGAGTATTTAAAATTCTATTTTATCATTCTTTCTTTATCCTTATCACGAGCCTTGAAACTCTTTGCTTTTATATTTCCAAGCTACCGGTTTCTTGCCTTTACCTCGCGCTATACCTTTGGAATTTTCCTTCTAGTTTATTTTTTGCGTAATGTGACCCGTTGGCTTGAATTCTTTACTTGAGATACCATATTATCTCATGGTTTACTACATCATCATGTTACACCTCCCGTTTTCGGCGAAAGAAAGTCTTTGGCTTATTGGTGGGTTATGCCCTTAGTATAGAAATTCGCACCCGAGTTTTTGAGATATTAAGTGCTTTACCTCGCGTGTACCAAAGTATGGGTAAATTTCCTTCGCAATACAATAGGATTGGAAGCTAAACGAATTGAATCGTCGCAAGCCGGAATGACTCAGGGAACTAGCAAAAACCAATCCCCTTTGATGGACCGTCGACGTGTCGACGGTGGCATCAACCCATGCTATCAACACTCTTCCCTTTCTAATTCTTAGGTGGCTGCATTGATGGTGCAAGTTGATGGCCGTCGACATGTCGACGGGCCGTCGACCCACTCGTCCAACCGCACCCCTGGAAGTTTCTTAAACAATCTATATATGTCTAGCCCCATGACTTTATTTCTTATTTTATAAATTACAAGTTAGAGAAAACCCTAAAATATTTCCTCTCTATATTTTCCATCATATTGGAGGAGTTTTAGTAAGATCCGAGCCTCGTAAAACCGAGCTTGTGAAGAAGAAGGTTGTTCCTAGGGTTTCATTGAAGTTGTAAAGCTTGGGGAGTTGGAGTTGAAGTTGTTTCTTAGTATTCTAGTCCCTCCAAGGTATGTACATGATTCTTCCCTCTGTGTTTAAGATAATTATCAAGAGTTTTAGTGGCTTTAAGTAAAGGAAATATAGTTGGGGAAGTTGTAAGTTGAATAAGGGTAAAGTTGGGCTTGAGGTCTATTTTGGGGGATGATTTAGAGTAGAGTTTACTATATTGTGATATGTAGGAATTGATATCGTTATGGATGATGTTGTTATTGATGTTTGTGTCGGATTGGAATTGAAGGGTTATTAAGTTTGCAAAGGGGATGTTGCCCGAATTGTGTAAAGTTGTAAACTAGATTAAGGTTGGCAGATGAGTACGTTCTAGTCTAATAATTCATACTTGGTCTTGTATGTGGATTTGTCAAGCTCGGGATAGTAAGATAGCTAGCTTGAAAAGCGGATAAGGTATGTTAAGGCTATCCCTTCTTTCATTTTGGCATGATCTTATGATGTGAGCGAACAAATGTGTAAACGAGCTTCCATATTACTTTACTCTTAGAAGCACTAGGAGTACCTTAGTCTTTGGTGATCCCATACTCCTTACTATGATTATTCCTTCTGTTCTTGGGTCCTGAGATTTCATATATTGATGATGTTAGCCCAAAAGATGTTTATCGGAGGCAGTACGACCTTATGTCACTCCGAGAGCTCTAGTTACTCATTATGTTTATGCATTGCATTCATTATACATATGCATGTTGACCCTTGACCAGAAGGCGTTATATACACGTATATTATATGTATATGGGGTATGGGGAAAGAGATAGGCGTTATATACGCATTACCACTTTATCAGCTGGTATACAGAGATGATGATGATGATATATGGATCAGGCCGTATGTTCCTCAACACTATTATATGATATATGGATCGGGCCGTACGTTCCTCGGCACTATTATATATGGATTGGGCCGTACGTTCTTCGACACTATTATATGATATATGGATCGGGCTGTACGTTCCACATCACTATCAGTTATGTTATGACTTATGCATATCATGCGCCCTCAGAGGCACTTTCATGTTAAACAGAGTTATACAGATGTTCCCAGTTGTCTTTCATGATTCTTATGTGCTTGTGTTCTTATGCCTTACATACTCGGTATATTTTCCGTACTGACTCCCCTATTGTTCGGGGGGCTGCGTTCATGCCCGCAGGTTTAGGTAGACAGAGAGATGATCCAACTTAGTAGGCTTTCCCCTCAGCTGTAGTCGGTGCGCTCCACTCGAACCGGAGCTGCAGTCTATTTTGGTATGACATTTTGAGATGTATATGCATATATGGGTATGGTGGGGCCCTGTCCCGTCCTTTCTACAGTTTTCTATTCCATTAGAGGTCTGTAGATTGTTTTATATAGTTGGTACGTGATGTTGCCTTGTCGGCTCTCATTCTTTTGTGTACAACATATGTAGTAGCCTGGTCGGCTTGCACTATTCTTTTTGGTATATATATATATGCAGATGGTTGATAGTTCTGGATGTATATCTCTTGGTGATGTTATGGTATGAGTCAGTATAGTTCATATTGAGTTATCTATGGGACCTTGTTATTCAGTGTTATCTAGGTACGATTATGGGGGTGTTTGGTCACTAGAGATTAGGCACTCGTGATAACTCATCGGTTTGGGTCATGATAGAAGTGGTATCAGAGCAGTTCCGTCCTAGGGTTGTCTACAGATCGTGTCTAGTAGAGGCCTATTTATGGGTGTGTCGTGCACCATACTTATAAACAAGAGGCTGCAGGACATTTAAGAAAGTTTCATTCTTTCTCTCTTAGATTGTGCGATAGAGCCATTTGTTAAGAGTTCGTTTTCTAATAATTTGTTCTGATTTCAGCGATGCCTTGCAAGAAAGTTAAAGTAGCCCAAAAGGGCAAGAGAGTGGTTGGTGAGGCCACTAGCCATACTAAGCGGGCTACCAGGGCTCGAGGTGAGTCTCAGAGAGAGAGCCCATCTCAGACTTCACACACCCCACCTCCAGCACCTGCCCCAGTGCCCTCAGTTCCTCAACCAAATGCACCGAGCCAGGATATGCGGGGTGCTATACAACTATTGACCATATTGGTAGCTGCCCAAGCGCAGAGTCAGGGAGTTGGTGTTGATCAGGCGGACCGAGCGGGTAGTGCGCGGGGTTAAGACTTTTCTTGGGTTAGACCCTCTAAAGTTTTCTGTGTTGAAGAAAAATATGGATCCTCATGACTTTACTGATAGTATGTAGAGGACTTTGAGGGTTATGCACGCAGATGAGGTCGAGTCAGTGGAGTTGGCTTCGTATAGGCTCCATGATGTTGCGGTGCAGTGGTATCAGGCATGGGAGCTATCCAGGGGAGAGAATGCCCCTCCAGCCATGTGGCGAGAGTTTTTAGATGCTATTATTCGCCATTACTTACCACCAGAAGTTCAACGGGCCCGGGCAGATAGGTTTTTGCCTATTGGGCAGGGCGGTATGAGTGTTCAGGAGTATTGTGTACACTTTGATTCTTTGGCTAGATATGCTCCAGCCATGGTGGCTGAGATGGAGGATAGAGTTCATTGTTTCATGGAGGGTCTAGGGCCACACTTGGTAGATGAGTGTACCACTGCTGCATTACAGCCGGGCATGGATATCTCCCTTATACAGGTATATGCACAGAATATGGAGGATCGTAAGCGTCAGTGGAGGACAGAGCGTGAGCGTGACTGGGGCCATGGTAAGAGGGCTAGATCTTTAGATATGGTTGGTGAGTTCAGCGGAGGATAGAGACAGCAGCATTCCCAGTATTCATTTCATTCAGCAGGGAGTGCACCTCCGCGATTTTCAGGTCAGAGATTTGATCGGTCTTTTTATTCCGGACGGACCAGAGTTCTAGAGCATCAGGTTCTCAGTACAGACCAGAGTCAGGCCAGGTGAGACCACCTTTTCCCCGGTGTGCCCAATGTGGTAAGTTACACGTTGGACAGTGTCGACTGGGATTAGACGTTTGTTATGCTTGTGGTCAGCCAGGCCATAAGATGAGAGAGTGCCTGATGAGGGGTGGTGCAGGCATTGTTCAGCCAACAGGGTCTATAGCTGGTTCTTCTTCCTCAGTACGCCCTTCAGGGAAAGATTCTCAGATACTAGCAGGACGTGGTAGAGGGAGGAGTGGAGCATCTAGCTCGAGTGGGCCTCAGCACCGCGTTTATGCATTAGCCTGTAGACAGGATCGTGAGTTGTCTCCTGATGTTGTCACAAGTATATTATTAGTATCCTCCTATGATGTATACGCACTGATTGATCTAGGTTCCATCTTATCATATGTTACGCCATTTGTTGCTAGGAAGTTTGGGATAGAGCATGAATCGATTGAGCCGTTTGAGGTGTTGACGCCAGTTGGTGATCCAGTTATAGCTAGGCGAGTATATCGAGGCTGTGTAGTGATAGTTTGTAATCACCATACCCTAGAAGATTTGATTGAATTAGACATGATTGATTTTGATGTCATTATGGGTATAGATTGGTTGGCTTCCTACTATGCTAATGTTGATTGTAGAGCAAAGATAGTTCGATTGCGGTTTCCCGACGAGCCAGTCCTAGATTGGAAGGTGATGCTGCTTTGCCGAGGGGTAGGTTTATTTCCTATCTTAAGGCAAGGAAGATGATTAGAAAGGGGTATATTTATCATTTAGTTCGGGTCCAGAATGTGCAAGCGGAATCGCCGACCCTTCAGTCTGTCCTTGTGGTCAATGAGTTTCCAGAGGTGTTTCCAGATGAGCTTCCAGGCATTCCGCCGGAACGGGAGATTGATTTTAATATTGATCTATTGCTAGATACTCAGCTAATATCTATTCCTCCTTATAGAATGGCACCTGCGGAGTTGAAAGAATTGACGAAGCAGTTGAAGGATTTGCTTGAGAAAGGCTTTATTTGGCCCAGTACATCACAGTGGGGAGTGCTGGTATTATTTGTAAGGAAGAGGGATGACTCTATGCGAATGTGTATTGATTATAGACAGTTGAATAAAGTGACTATAAAGAATAAGTATCCGCTCCAGAGAATTGATGATTTATTTGATCAGCTGCAGGGTGCCAGATATTTCTCGAAGATAGACCTTAGATCGGGATATCATCAAGTTAGGGTGAAGGAGGAAGATGTTCCGAAGACGGCATTCCAGACTAGATATGGGCACTATGAGTTCCGCGTCATGTCATTCGGGTTAGAATTCTCCAGCTGTATTCATGGACTTGATGAACCGTGTATTTAGACCCTTCCTAGACCTGTTCGTGATCGTGCTTATAGATGATATTCTAGTTTATTCACCATCAGAGGATGAACATTCAGAACATCTACGTGCAGTGCTTAGAGTTCTTCGAGATAAAGAGCTATATGCAAAGTTTTCCAAATGTTAGTTCTGGTTGAACTTTGTGGCTTTTCTTGGCCACATTATTTCAGATTAAGGCATTAAAGTGGATACTCAAAAGATTGAAGCTATGAAGAATTAGTTGAGGCCTACGACCCCGACGGAGATACGTAGTTTGTTGGGCCTAGCAGGATATTATAGAAGGTTCGTGGAAGGATTTTCTTCTCTTTCAGCCCCATTGACCAAGATGACTCAGAAATCAGCTAAGTTCCAGTGGACAGATGCATGTGAGCGAAGTTTCTAGATATTAAAGGACAAGTTGACTTCAACACCCGTCTTGACCCTTCCAGAGGGAATAGACGGCTATGTGATATATTGTGATGCTTCAGGTATTGGTTTGGGTTGTATATTAATGCAGCACGGCAAGGTTGTTGCTTATGCTTCTAGACAACTGAAGCAGCACGAGAAGAATTATCCAACTCATGACCTTGAGTTAGCTGCAGTGATTCATGCCTTGAAAATGTAGAGGCACTACTTATACGGTGTTCATGTTGATATCTATACTGATCATAAGAGCCTCCAGTATATCTTTAAGTAGAAGGACTTGAATTTTCGCCAGAGACGATAGCTAGAGTTGTTGAAAGATTATGATGTTGATATTTTGTACCATCCTGTAAAAGCTAATGTAGTAGCTGATGCTCTTAGTCAAAAATCCATGGGTATCCTGTCACATATGTAGCCAGAGAAAAGGGAGATAGTCCGTGAAGTTTGTCAACTAGCTAGCCTCGGAGTTCGGTTGTATGATTCAGGTGATGCACGGGTTATTGTTCAAGATACTGCTATGTCGTCTTTGGTGGCCGAGATAAAGGAACGTCAGTACGAGGATCCAGTGTTAGTTCATTATTGGGATACAACTCCTCAGAAAGAAAAAACACCCTTTGCGATTACAGGAGATGGAGTACTCAGGTATAGAGGTAGATTGTGCGTTCCTAATGTTGCAGGGCTTCGTCAGCAGGTTATGGGGGAAGCTCATAATTCTCGCATTCTATTCACCCGGGCACAACAAAGATGTATCGTGATCTCAAGAAAGTTTATTGGTGGGATGGTATGAAAAGAGATATAGTAGAATTTGTCTCTCAATGTTTGAATTGTCAGCAAATTAAAATAGAGCATTAGACGCCCTATTACACCTCAGAAAATTTCCCATCAGCATACAGTGAATAGGCCAACGAAGGGTATGACGTATACGATGTTTTGACAAGTAAGGAATAGCATTTGATGACCCTAATCGAGATTTGAAAGACATTTAAGGTAAGGGAAGAAAGTTGTTAAGGAAAGCAGGTTATATGTTGTGAGTCGGGCAAGAATTTCGAGTATCAAATTAATGAGAGTTTAAAGACATTTTGGAGAAGAGTTATGACGACCCTTAGATTGTTAATGAAGTGCTAAACAAGTGTTAAGAAGGTTCCATATGAATCGGAGATCAAGCGAAGTGATGAAAATAAGATCAGTGAAAAGATGGGTTATACGGTCGATTATACGGACCGTATAATGTTATACGGACCGTATAATGGACTGTAGGATTGTCACAGAATGAAGTGGTTGAGGTGGTGATTTCACGGTCACTTATACAGACCGTACAAAATTATACGACCCGTATAATGTGCCGTCAAATTGTCATAGAGTGGGATGGTCACTGGAGCAGTTTTACGGTTAATTATATGGACCGTATAAATTTATACGGACCGTATAATGACGTCACGACAGATTTCAAGTTTTATATAAGAGACCCAATCACATTTATTTCATTTCTGTTATATCTCGTATTTTAAACGTTCGGATATTCCAAGGTAGTCGTGGCAAGTTAAGGGTAAGGCTATTTTCAAAAATTATGTTAATGTACAAGTTGGTTATAAATATCAATTATGGACATTACTAGAATGGAAATGTTAAGAAAGGCCAAGGGTAAGAAGGAAAATTCGCAAAAGGGTTCATGGTAAAATTGCGGAAAGAATAGGGGCAAAATGAGAATTTCACAAAAAAAATAAAAAATATCAAGAATGTTCTTGAAGGGCCCTTGGCCGTGTGGCATGCCCCTATATGTCCACATTTTTATTTAATGGGGGTTAATTATGTACATGTATGGACAAAGCTTGCAAGAGAAGCCAACCAAGTCATCTTTTTCAAGAAAACTCTAGAAAAGGAAAAATGGAAAAAAAAAAAAAAAAGAAGAGAAAAATCTAGAGAGAGGCATGTGCCCCTCACATGCCACTATAACTATATATATATATGTGTATGAATCTTGAAAAAACAAGACAATTTATCATTTACAACTCTAGCAATTTCAAGAGAAACAAAGAAAAATAAATAAAACACTTTGGAAGAAAAATAAAGGGCCAATTTCGGCCAAGCTTGGAGGAAACAAGAACCTTGGAAAAATTTCTCAAAAAATTACTCTCTACTAATTGGAAGGCCCCGAGCAAGGAGAAGAGGTCATTGAAACAAGTAGAACATTTATTGTTGCAAGATCAACATTCTAGCCAAGTGGGAAATTGAAGAAAAAGGGTAAGAACTTAATCTTCTTTTATATGTTATGTATGGTTGTGTATGTTGTGGTGTGTAGGAGCGAATGAAACTCATGAAAATTATGAAAATATGGATGTTGAATAGTTGTCCGTGTATATGTAGTTGTGGCCGTGTGGTCATAGTGTGATTTGGAAGAGAATGGATTAATTCTATGTAGTATGTTAGTTGTTGTTGCAATGTATGGAAAAGGATGGAAATTCATGAAAATAGGGGTGTAGTTGTTGTGGCCGAAAATGGACTGTTTTGCATGTCAAAGAATGGACAAATTTTATTTAGTATGTTTGGGTTGTTGTGTTGTGGATTATGTGATGTAAATGAGAGTTTAATGATCCAAGTTGGTGTCGTAGTTGTTGCGGGCTGTTTTTGTAAGCCAATTTGAATCAAATGTAGTTTGTTGTAATTATGATAATAATGTTGTTAAAGTGTGGTTTGTTGGTGTAGTTTGTGCATTTTGAAGAAAGAAATGTGTTGTGATATTTCCTTGGACTTGGAAGGTTTCGGGTTGTGTTGGAAAATTTTGTGGATTGTTGGAAATGTTATGGAATCATGTTTGTATGGTTTTGGATTGATTATATATGTTGATTAAGTTGTTGGAAGATTATGAGAATTGAATTGAATTGAATTCAATTGAATTGAATTGAAGTGAATTTGATTGAATTGTTGCTGGGATAATTGCTAGTATTGTTGTTGGTTTGGCCGGGTCAAATTCCCGGATTGTTGTCATCGATTTGGGGCCGAGCCGTACTCTCGGGGTTGGTACATTTACAGGGGAAATGCTGCCGAAATTTCGGCAGACAAAGTGTTACTTTAAAGAATCAACTTTTAAAGGCTCTAATCAAGTTTTGGTAAACATGACCAATTTGTAGATTTTGGCGGATTTGGAACGTGAATTTGGAGTCGTATAAGAAGCAAAAAAGGTATGTAAGGCTTCACCCTTCCTTCTATGGCATGTCTTAGATGTAATATGTTGGATATGAGCCTCGGGGATAACTCTACCCTCCGGAATCTGCGCTTAAAGTTTCCCCTTTTTCATTCAGTAGAATTGAATTAAAAATTGTGTAAAATGTTGAAAGAACTTCCTAAACCTCTAGAACTCGCATAAATAGGACCCGACTACCCTAAAACCCTCACAAGTAACGCCATGACATGTAACATATGTAAATTTGGTACGCCGCCTCATTTGACCCGAGGTGGGCCCATGGTCCCCGGATTTTCCTTATTGTTCCGTTTGATTTATTTTGAAGCAGAATCCAAAGAAACCCTTGATCCGTATTCCGTTCACCGAATGACAAGTACTGTAACTATGCTAACGAAGATACTCCTATGATGACAATGATAATGATGATGTTGAGAAAGAGAATATGCCTACGATAAGTACGACAAGAATGATTCCATGACTAAGAGACTTGAGCTAAGAATCCTATGTGAATATGAAAGTGTTATACTAGTTCTTGAACCTCAATTCTATTCCTTAGCTATGACATTTCTAAAAGACTTCAAAGCATATTAGTTGGCGGTTATAATGTCCATGATTTCATTCTATGCTCTCTCTTAAGGCTATTTTCCGTTGGTAGTCTCGCCTTAAAATACTCGATCCTTCAAGGTGAGACAAAGTGACCATGATTATTCCATAATGTAATCGGAGGTCACCGACCTTACGTCACTCCGATGGACACATGACTTTCTTTGGGTTCTAATGCATGCCAATTGTATGACATATGTATATGAATGTGAATATGTATATGTATATGTATATGTATATGAGGAAAAAGGGAAGGGCCACTGTTACATCACCACCTGATTCAGCTGGATTTCGTCCCGGACGCGGGATGCCCGGACGCGGGATATGGAGAGCCGGATACGGCGTCTGTATATGTTATATACATTTATATATGATATGTTGAGACACTGTTGGGGAGGGGGTGGGAGAGCCGATATACTCGGCGTCTGTAAATGTGAATAAAGGATACCGTTTTCTGAAACGTTCTGTTTTCTGTACATGTAAATAAGAAGTACTGTTTTCTGGAAAAAAAAAAAAAAACTAAGCATGCATGGCATCTGCCTGAAAGGCATTCATATGTACAGGTTACTTCTGTCCCAAGATAAGCTCCATATGTCTATTCCGTTATTATTCATACTGTATATTCCTTTATTATGTCACTATTCATGCCTTACATACTCAGTACATTACTCGTACTGACCCCTCTTCTTCGGGGGCTGCGTTCATGCCGCGCAGGTACACCAGCTGAGCCACAGTTATCATAGAAGATGTTCCAGCGGAGTTAGCGGGCTCCACTTGTTCTGGAGTGCTGCCGAGTCAGAGTATATGAGCTATGGTGTTTGTTCAATGTTAGAGACTTTGCAGACAGAGTCATGAGTATAGAGTGTCAGCTTGGTAGACGGCTTCAACCGTCACAATGTTATTATGTTTCATGTCGCGGGTCCCATATGATGATAGACATTACTTATGAAAAAAAAATATTAGAGGGCTTACCATGTACTTATTTATTAATTGATACAAGAGTTTATCTATGTATAAGAGTCAGCGGGTTCGCTCGGCTCCAGATATGGGGTCGGGTGCCCATCACACCCTAGTAAAGTCGGGGTGTGACAGAGTGGTATCAGAGCAGGTCGGTCTAAGGGGTTGTCTGCAAAGTTGTGTCCAGTAGAGTCCTGTTTATGGGTGTGAAGCCGGCCACATTTATAAACAGGAGGCTGCGGGGCATCTAGGAAATGTTGACCTTCATTCAGTCTTAGATCGTGCGATAGAGCTAAGCCATAGGAAATGAGATTCCTGGTACTAATCGTTAATTTTCGCAGACGTCCAATAGCGACGGAGAAAGGCGAATGACGACACGGTAAGACACAGAGGTAAGTTGGGATATTTGTTCTGTTACTTGGGACACGAAGTTCTGAATGGCTGGAATATGTCATACAGCTGTATGTTCTGTAAAGTATCGTCGATAATTGTTACGTACAGACTGTGAAGAGTGGGAATGGTAAAGGAGATTCTGTAAGAATGGATACGCCTAACAGGAAGGCGCGTGGAAAGGAAATATTGCAAACCGGCAATAGTTAAGATGCGTTGTTCCAGAAAGGTCATGGATTTGGTATGGCAACGGAGGTGTGAACGTTACTATCGAGAACCCGGAAGTCCAGAATAGGGGGTAGCCATATACACAGGCGAAAGGTGAACATTGGAAATCAAAGAGGGCAAAACGGTAATTATAAAAGAAAGGACATGTTACGAAAATGTTTCGGAGCCTGTAAGACTTCGACTTGCTCCAGAGCATGCAATAAAGGTCATGTGAGGAAGCTGACGCGAAAATATCGGCATTAAGGCACCGAATTTCAGTGAAGCTTTTGGGTTAAGCGTGCTCAGGTGGGAGCAATTCCAGGATGGGTGACCCCCTGGGAAGTTGATGAGAAATTTTATGAATTGAGACATAAGAGACAAATGAAAAGCTAGAGTAGTCTAAGGAAAAATTAGAGTGTATGGGATGATTAGAGACCATAAGAAGACGCGTGAAACAAGGCAGACTAGCCCGGTAAAGAGACAGAAAATGCATCATAGCCCTAGAATTAGGATAGGCTTGAACAGCGCTTGGAAGTATTTTGTGAACTAGTTGATAGTGAATATGTATGTATATATGAATGTGTAAGATATCCCGTATATGATTGTATCGGTGGCGTGCGAGCCTAGTAACCGAAACTACGGGAAGAAAGGTATTGATCACGCAAAGGTGCAAAAGTACGAGTGACCGCAAGAATAAATGGTACAAGTGCGGCGAGTGAACTGTTATTATTTTACTGTAGGTTGAGGTCGGAAATTCCAGTATAACGATACTCGGAAAATAAAGAGAGTGTGAGTAAAGGGAAGATAAGAAGCTTAAATGTCGGAAAAGAGGAAAGTTAAGAAAAGCTTAGTAAGTGAAACCCCCGCGAGAAATTAATGGTAAAAGTACGAGACCACTAGGATGAGAATTCAAGTAGGCATGTGAGACGGGATAGAGTGAGGTAAAAGGAAACAAGGAGCAATGTGGAGAGGTTGAGAGTTGATTTCAACAAGTAGGTCTAAGAGAATGGTGACCAAGGTAGAGGAATGTGAAGTAAGAGAAAGAATGCTTAGGATGGTGATGGTGTTGAGTTGACAGATCTGTAAAAGGACAAGTATGTAGCCATAGTAATATGCTTAGAGGTTCAAGAGAGTAACGAAACGTTTAAGAAATATGGGCACACAGCTACAACACGAACACGTGGTTAGAAAGAATTACGAGCAAGAGAGCTCAGCAAGTGAAAGAACGAATAAAGGATAGAAAGGTATGGAAATGTGGACAAATGAGGACCTAGACAGGAAGTAAAAGAAAAGCTTAAGATAAGAAGTTTTTGATATGTTAAGCACAAAGCTGGAAAAGAAGGTGAGGGATAAAGGTATAAGCGAAGACTTCATAAAGGACTATGAGCATATAAGGAACCCCTTAAAGGGGGGGGGGGGGGGGGAGGCCATATTAGGCTTACGAGGAATAACGATGAACGAAATGAGCACCAACACATGAAGCCAAGGACAAGTATACATGTATCAAGAGATACAAAAAGAGACTAAAGAAGAGTTGTAGTAAGATTCTAAAGGTGTGGTTTTTGTTAAGAAATGGTTATGAAACAGTAACAAGAAAAGAGATGATCTGAGAAGGACAAGGATAATACGTTGGCCCAACAAAGTAGAAAGCCCAAGACACGGGAAGAAGATTCATGTAAAAACCGAGAAGTTCGATTATGAAAGGAATGAGGTAAAGGACAAGGAGTGAGCATGAAGGAAAGGACGACTACAAAGGGATCCTCCCGAAATATTATGACACCCCGTAAGACCAGTTGAACATTCGAGGACGAATGTTCTAACGGGGGGGAGGATGTTATATCCCGTATTTTAAACGTTCAGATATTCCAAGGTAGTCGTGGCAAGTTAAGGGTAAGGTTATTTTCAAAAAATATGTTAATGTACAAGTTGGTTATAAATATCAATTATGGACATTACTAGAATGGAAATGTTAAGAAAGGCTAAGGGTAAGAAGGAAAATTCACAAAAGGGTTCATGGTAAAATTGCGGAAAGAATAGGGGCAAAATGAGAATTTCACAAAAAAAAAAAACAATATCAAGAATGTTCTTGAAGGGCCCTTGGCCGTGTGGCATGCCCCTATATGTCCACATTTTTATTTAATGGGGGTTAATTATGTACATGTATGGACAAAGCTTGCAAGAGAAGCCAACCAAGTCATCTTTTTCAAGAAAACTCTAGAAAAGGAAAAATGGAAAAAAAAAAAAAGAGAAAAATCTAGAGAGAGGCATGTGCCCCTCACATGCCACTATAACTATATATATATATATATATGTATGAGTCTTGAAAAAACAAGACAATTTATCATTTACAACTCTAGAAATTTCAAGAGAAACAAAGAAAAAAAAAATACGACACTTTGGAAGAAAAATAAAGGGCCAATTTCGGCCAAGCTTGGAGGAAACAAGAACCTTGGAAAAATTTCTCAAAAAATTACTCTCTACTAATTGGAAGGTCCCTAGCAAGGAGAAGAGGTCATTGGAACAAGTAGAACATTTATTGTTGCAAGATCAACATTCTAGCCAAGTGGGAAATTGAAGAAAAAGGGTAAGAACTTAATCTTCTTTTATATGTTATGTATGGTTGTGTATGTTGTGGTGTGTAGGAGCGAATGAAACTCATGAAAATTATGAAAATATGGATGTTGAATAGTTGTCCGTGTATATGTAGTTGTGGCCGTGTGGTCATAGTGTGATTTGGAAGAGAATGGATTAATTCTATGTAGTATGTTAGTTGTTGTTGCAATGTATGGAAAAGGATGGAAATTCATGAAAATAGGGGTGTAGTTGTTGTGGCCGAAAATGGACTGTTTTGCATGTCAAAGAATGGACTAATTTTATTTAGTATGTTTGGGTTGTTGTGTTGTGGATTATGTGATGTAAATGAGAGATTAATGATCCAAGTTGGTGTCGTAGTTGTTGCGGGCTGTTTTTGTAAGCCAATTTGAATCAAATGTAGTCTCTTGTAATTATGATAATAATGTTGTTAAAGTGTGGTTTGTTGGTGTAGTTTGTGAATTTTGAAGAAAGAAATGTGTTGTGAGATTTCCTTGGACTTGGAAGGTTTCGGGTTGTGTTGGAAAATTTTGTGGATTGTTGGAAATGTTATGGAATCATGTTTGTATGGTTTTGGATTGATTATATATGTTGATTAAGTTGTTGGAAGATTATGAGAATTGAATTGAATTGAATTCAATTGAATTGAATTGAAGTGAATTTGATTGAATTGTTGCTGGGATAATTGCTAGTATTGTTGTTGGTTTGGCCGGGTCAAATTCCCGGATTGTTGTCATCGATTTGGGGCCGAGCCGTACTCTCGGGGTTGGTACATTTACAGGGGAAATGCTGCCGATATTTCGGCAGACAAAGTGTTACTTTAAAGAATCAACTTCTAAAGGCTCTAATCAAGTTTTGGTAAACATGACCAATTTGTAGATTTTGGCGGATTTGGAACGTGAATTTGGAGTCGCATAAGAAGCAGAAAAGGTATGTAAGGCTTCACCCTTCCTTCTATGGCATGTCTTAGATGTAATATGTTGGATGTGAGCCTCGGGGATAACTCTACCCTCCGGAATCTGCGCTTAAAGTTTCCCCTTTTTCATTCAGTAGAATTGAATTAAAAATTGTGTAAAATGTTGAAAGAACTTCCTAAACCTCTAGAACTCGCATAAATAGGACCCGACTACCCTAAAACCCTCACAAGTAACGCCATGACATGTAACATATGTAAATTTGGTACGCCGCCTCATTTGACCCGAGGTGGGGCCATGGTCCCCGGATTTTCCTTATTGTTCCGTTTGATTTATTTTGAAGCAGAATCCAAAGAAACCCTTGATCCGTATTCCGTTCACCGAATGACAAGTACTGTAACTATGCTAACGAAGATACTCCTATGATGACAATGATAATGATGATGTTGAGAAAGAGAATATGCCTACGATAAGTACGACAAGAATGATTCCATGACTAAGAGTCTTGAGCTAAGAATCCTATGTGAATATGAAAGTGTTATACTAGTTCTTGAACCTCAATTCTATTCCTTAGCTATGACACTAGTTTCTAAAAGACTTCAAAGCATATTAGTTGGCGGTTAGAATGTGCATGATTTCATTCTATGCTCTCTCTTAAGGTTATTTTCCGTTGGTAGTCTCGCCTTAAAATACTCGTTCCTTCAAGGTGAGACAAAGTGACCATGATTATTCCATAATGTAATCGGAGGTCACCGACCTTACGTCACTCCGATGGACACATGACTTTCTTTGGGCTCTCATGCATGCCAATTGTATGACATATGTATATGAATGTGAATATGTATATGTATATGTATATGAGGAAAAGGGGAAGGGCCACTGTTACATCACCACCTGATTCAGCTGGATTTCGTCCCGGACGCGGGATGCCCGGACGCAGGATATGGGAGAGCCGGATACGGCGTCTGTATATGTTATATACATTTATATATGATATGTTGGGACACTGTTGGGGTGGGGGGTGGGAGAGCCGATGTACTCGGCGTCTGTAAATGTGAATAAAGGATACCGTTTTCTGAAACGTTCTGTTTTCTGTACATGTAAATAAGAAGTATTGTTTTCTGAAAAAAAGACTAAGCATGCATGGCATCTGCCTGAAAGGCATTCATATGTACAGGTTACTTCTGTCCCAAGATAAGCTCCATATGTCTATTCCGTTATTATTCATACTGTATATTCCTTTATTAAGTCACTATTCATGCCTTACATACTCAGTACATTACTCGTACTGACCCCTCTTCTTCGGGGGCTGCGTTCATGCCGCGCAGGTACACCAGCTGAGCCACAGTTATCATAGAAGATGTTCCAGCGGAGTTGGCGGGCTCCACTTGTTCTGGAGTGCTGCCGAGTCAGAGTATATGAGCTATGGTGTTTGTTCAATGTTAGAGACTTTGCAGACAGAGTCATGAGTATAGAGTGTCAGCTTGGTAGACGGCTTCAACCGTCACAATGTTATTATGTTTCATGTCGCGGGTCCCATATGATGATAGACATTACTTATGAAAAAGAAATATTGGAGGGCTTACCATGTACTTATTTCTTAATTGATACAAGAGTTTATCTATGTAATAAGAGTCAGCGGGTTCGCTCGGCTCCAGATATGGGGTCGGGTGCCCATCACACCCTAGTAAAGTCGGGACAATTTCATTTTTCTTCTCCACAACTTAAGAATTCTCTAGAACTTTCCAAATCCTTCATAAACAAGAATCCAAGTGAAATTGAAGATCAACTTCATCAAATCAACAAAACTAAGTGTGGGAAAAACATTAAAGTTCATCTAAGCCAAGAAATCTCATGGAAGGTGGAACTAGGGTTTTGTCCAAGTGACCTATTTCAACTCAAGGCTTATTACTACACCATTTAAGGTAAGTTTTATGGTATTTACATGTTATTTAAGGTATGGAAAAGTTGAAACACTTGGATTGTGAAAGAGTATAGAAAATGGGTCATAAATGTGGGAATAGTGCTATTGATGAATAGTAGTTTGAATGAATCATGAATATGGATATGTTGTGATTGTAAGTAGATTATGAATGACATTTAGAACATGGAATGAGCGTTATGTGTGAAAGAACGTAATAGTGAATTATGACCATGATTATGGGGAAATTGAGGTGAAATTGTGAAACATGGATAATATAGATAAATGATGATTGTCGTTTGCGATATTGTGAATGTTGTTATGAGCGTTTGGGAGTTGATGTAGAATATGGGAAAGGTTGTATAAACAAAGGAAATGCTGCCCAATTTTCTTTAAGCTTTAGTAAGCACGTTCTTGTACTTGCTTAGCTAACGTTCATGCGACTTTTCTTGAAGGTAGAAACGTGGGCATCAAAGGAGAACAAGCAAGTGATATATTTGTTATGGACATTGTGGTGTATTGTATGCATAGTGAATATGTGAATTGAGGTGTTAAAGAAATGAATCATGTTGAAGGGGGAAAACAGTCCAAACTGTGGACTGTTTTGATGATAGGAGTAGAGTTGTGCGTTTTGAATGTTGATTATTGTTATGAACGTATAGTGAAAGTGAAGCTTAATGATTCAAGTTGAAACTGAAATGGTTTGTGGGATGTTGTAAGAGTAATATGATGCTAAAACAGTTCCAATAATCGTATAAGTAATGTTGTAAACGTGTTGTTGTCGTTGTAGTTGAAGTTGGAAAATTACGAAATAGAAATGGTAGTGTGGTGTGTGGTGTTTGACCGTGAGTATGGGACAGTTTTGAATGATGTACAAGCTGTCCAAAGTTCCCTTAAGTCATGTTTAAACAAGTTCAGATTAATACATGAAAGAATGACTAACAATATTAGCTTGTAGTACTAGTTGGTTTGAATGCGAACGAAACGTCGTCTAAATGTTGGAAGGGGATTGTTAACGTTAAAATACATATTGAATTCCCTCGTAGACTAATTGTAGCTTTTGATATCTTGATATAGGATAAGTACTATTGGGCAGCAAGTACAAGTTATAATACAACTAAACGCTAAAGGTATGTAAAGCCTATTCCTTCTTTCTTTTGGCATGTCCTAGACGTAAGTAAGAAATGATATGAACCTTGGGGTAAATTCTACTCTCTAGTTCCAAGCATGACTTATGATTCTATTCATTCCGTAATGTTATGGTCACGAGCCTACTGTATGATTGACTAATGAATGATGTATAGAAGTTCCTACTTTTAAAGAATTGCATAATTAAAGGCATACTTGACTATCAAAAGTTACACCTTGTCAAATTGTTACATGTACATGAAATCTGAAACGTTCCTTGCTATAACTTGTAATGAGATTTAAAAAGAACTGAATATGATTATTATCCTGACACTTTAGAGCTGGTTAGTTACTTATCCATTGAGTCTCAAAAGATGAATTGCATATATGTGGTTGCTTATTATTCTGCTCGTGCTTACCGCTATATCATTCACTGAGTCCCGGGCCAGGATATGTTTTCGTGCGCATATTTACTATATTACTCACCGAGCCCCTCACTAGAGGGCCGGGACACGCTATATATATACGATGATTTGATGATATGATGACATGATGATATGGAGATGGCGGCCAGGAGGGCATATATTCCTTATTACCGAGTCCCTCACTAGAGGGCCAGGACACGTATATGTTTATGTTATGATGCTATGATTATAATTACCGAGTCCCTCACTAAAGGGCCGGGACACGTTATATATGTTATATACTGAATGATTATTCAGCCTTGGTTACAGAACTCTATATTGATATTGATATGAGAACGATACAGATGAAATATGTTCAAAGGCAAGTTTTATGAAATCCAGTTTGTTGCATTGGGTCCTACACACCTTGTCTCAGTATGAGTCTATTACTATATTTCATGCTTTACATGCTCAGTACATATTCCGTACTGACCCCCTTTTCTTCGGGGGGCTGCGTTCATGCCCGCAGGTACAGACGCTCGTTTCGGAGATCCGCCAGCCTAGGATATCTATTCAGCTACTTTGGAGTGCTCCTTTGTTCCGGAGCCTAGCTTGTGGTATAACTCCCTTTTGTTGTATATATATGTGTTTAGTCGGGGTACGGTAGGGCCCTGTCCCGTCATATGATTCTGTCATTACTCTTAGAGGTCTGTGGACACATGTGTGGGTCTGTATATCGTTGTTGTTGCGTTGTATGAATATTACTTATGTTTGGGGCGTACCCATTAGTAATGGCAGCCTTGTCGGCTTGCATATATATATATATATGTTTGGGAGGTTGCGTGTACTGGCAGCCTTGTCGGCTTGCGTAAATATATATATGTTGTTGTTGAAGATCGTAACTCCTCAGGAGTCAGGTGCCTACGACATACAGAATTGTGACAGCTTTAGAATAACGTCCTGTTTTTTTTATACAAATAAGTTCATAATATGCTGGTTATAAAAGATTATAGTTAACAGGTGATATGAGTGTCCAATTCAGACACTAGTCACGGCCTACGGGGTTGGGTCGTGACACTTAGATTGGTAATGAGGTGTTAAACAAGTGTCAAGAAGGTTTCATAAGGATTGAAGATCAAACGAACGACGGAAACGATTTAAGAGAAATGGGGTTATATGACCGCTTATACGGTTCGTATAACATTATACGGTCCTTATAAGGGTCCATATAACACCCAACAGAAATGTTGCTTCCCTGATGGTGAACCACAGACAGTTATACGGACCGTACAACGTTATACAGACCGTATAATGCCCGACGGGCTGATTAAGTTGCAAGTATAAATACATATTCCCACTTTTATTTTCACATTCTTTCCACTTCTCCATCTCTATCAAGACTTCTAGAGGGTTCTAAATATTTTACCAACACAAATTCAAGACAAATCAAAGGTTCATATCATAAATCCAAGAGAATCAAGTGCAAGAAACTGATTAGGGTTCATCCAAGACAAGAAATCTCATTGGAAGTGGAACTAGGGTTGTGCTCAAGTGAAGTGTTTCCACTCAAATCTCATTCTCACACTATCAAAGGTACGTTTTATGATCATTCCATGTTATTTAAGTATTGAGGGGTTGAAGGACTTGTATTATGGAAGAAAATGGAAAATGGGTTACAAAATATGAGATTAGTGGAAATTGTGAGTAGTAGATTAATATGAATCATGATTCTTGATATGTTGTGATTGTAATTATGTTATGAATGATGTTAAGAGCATGAGAGAAACATTAGATGAGAATGAATGTAATGTTGTATTATGATCATGATTATGGATGACCTTGAGAGTAAATTGTGGGGATTGGATAATGATGAATTTGAAAAAAGTTATTGATGATGATATTATGAATGTTATTATTGACATTTGGGAGTTGATATATGATATGGGGAAAGTAGTCGAAACAAAGGAGATGCTGCCCAATTTTCTCTAGCTTTAGTTCAAACACGTTTATGTTATGGATTATCTAATTTGAGTATGAACTCTCTTGAAGGTAGAAACGTGAATATTGGAGAGGAACGTTCAAGCGATAAAGTAGCTAAACGAAAAGGTATGTGAGGCTAGTCCTTTCTTTCTAAGGCATGAATCTTATGGCATGATTTTCCCTCCTTCTCCATGAATTTCCTACATTCCGGAAGACTAAGAGTCTATGTTCATGAATAGCCATATGAGTTAAAGATAAGAGATATTATGAACATGATGATGATGAGATTAAGTCCAAAGATTCTAGAGTTCATGAAATGATGTTTCTACAAAGCTAATGATGTTAACTATGATCCATTGATGTTGTTTATTGTATACAGTCACCTTATATGCTAATTCCTTCAAGGTGAGGCAGAATGCTTATGAATGCTCTATAATGAAATCGGGGGTTCACGACCTTATGTCACCCCGATAAATAATAGTTGTCTTTGAGTTACTATGCATGCATTATGAACAGTACATGATGATGATATTACACCGCACCTATATGGCCGGGCAGACACCGCTAAGACGGGCAGCGTATACACCATATCTAGATGGCATGGGCAGACACAACTAGTGGGCAGCATGAGATGGTTACCCCGAACGCGGGTTAATGATTATCATACCGTACCTGTATGGTCGGGCAGCTTATACATATATGCATACATGATATGATGATGATTATGAAGTAAGTTACCATGCATTATTTCAGTCTTAAGTGACAGTCAGTTACAGATTGCACTTCACTCGATGTCTCCGTATTTAATTGATATGTCATTATTGTTTATGCCTTCCATACTCAGTACAATGTTCATACTGACGTCCTTTCTTCTTTGACGCTGTGTTCATGCCCACCGGTAGACAGGGATATGGTGCAGATCTATAGGAGCTATCAGCAGATTTACAGGAGCACTCCATTATTCTGGAGGTGCTATTTGGTTTATTATTTTGTGTACATATTTGGGCACGACGGGGTCCTGTCCCGTCCTCATGTCTAGTAATCTAGTAGAGGCTCGTAGATACGTATGTGTGGGTATATAGTCTTATGTTTTTCCTCATTGTATATATTATTTTAATAGCCAAGGGAGCTTATGTATATAAATGTATATGTGTTTCAAATTGTAAATGGTTTTCCTTACGACTAGAAGTGTGGAGCAATAGATAAATGTATAATAAGTATGATAACTAGCAGAATGAGTGGTGCTCGGTAGTCAGCTCCGGGTACCCATCATGGCTCCCTAGTCGGGTCGTGACATATATGATATCCAGGTGACTAAGCAGTTATCATTTGAGGAAACCCAGTGGCTATATTGGATAGAAAAGTTCGTCGATTACGAACTAAAAATGTGGCTTCTGTTAAAGGACTCTGGAGAAATAATAATGTTGAGGAAATGACTTGGGAAGCAGAAGGGGAAATGAAGGATAAATATCCCTATTTATTCCTGTCATCTCAGGAGGCTTAGTCTGAGGCATCATCTCCAACAGGTATTGGTTTTAATTATAGTTAATGTGATTGGTCGTGTGAGGCCATGGTGTTGTATATTTTAGCATGTGGCCCTGTGTGGCATTATTTTGGGTTGTTGTGTACAGGTTAGATTGGTATATTTATAGGGGAGACTCTGTCGAAATTTTTGTAGCCCATGACTTGTATGAAAATTGGAGGACGAATGTTTCATTTTGGGAGGGGAGGGGGGGGGGGGGGTAGAACGTTACCCCTTCCGTTTTTGTTGCAAGAAAGTCTTTGGCTTATTGGTGGGTTATGCCCTTAGTATAGAAATCCGCACCTAAGTTTTTGAGATATTAAGTGCTTTACCTCGCGTGTACCAAAGTATGGATTAATGTCCTTCGCAATACAATAGGATTGGAAGCTAAACGAATCGAATCGTCACGAGCTGAATGACTCAGGGAACTGGCAGAAACCAGTCCCCTTTGATGCACCTGGCGTCAACCCGCGCCGTCCACACGCCGCCCTCTCTGATTCTCAGGTGGCTGCATTGATGGTGCAAGTTGACGGCCGTCGACCCGCTTGTCCAACCGCACCCCTGGAAGTTTCTTTAACCATCTATATATGTTTAGCCCCACGAATTTATTTCTTATTTTCTCAGTTCCAAGTTAGAGAAAACCCTAAAATATTTCCTCTCTACATTTTCCATCTTATTGGAGGAGTTTTAGTAAGATCCGAGCCACGTAAACTCGAGGTTGTGACAGAGAAGGTTGTTCCTAGGGTTTCATTGAAGTTGTGAAGCTTGGTGAGTTGGAGTTGAAGTTGATCCTTAGGGATTCTAGTCCCTCCAAGGTATGTACATGATTCTTGCCCTTGTGTTTAAGATAATTATCAAGAGTTTTAGCGGCTTTAAGTAAAGGAAATATAGTTAGGGAAGTTCTAAGTTGAATAAGGGTAAAGTTGGGCTTGAGGACTATTTTGACGGATGATTTGGATTGTGATATGTAGGAATTGATATCATTATGGATGATATTGTTACTGATGTTTGCGTCAGATTGGAATTGAAGGGTTATTAAGTTTGCAAAAGAGATGTTGCCCGAATTGTGTAAAGTTGTAAACTAGATTAAGGTTGGTAAATTAGTACGTTGTATTCTAATATTTGGTACTTGGTCTTGTTTGTTGATTTTTCAAGCTCAGGATAGTTAGATAGCTAGCCTGGAAAGCGAATAAGGAATGTTAAAGCTATCCCTTCTTTTATTTTGGCATGATCTTATGATGTGAGTGAACAAATGTGTAAACGAGCTTCCATATTACTCTACTCTTAGAATCACTAGGAGTACCTCAGTCTTTGATGATCCCATACTCCTTGCTATGATTATTCCTTCTGTTCTTGGGTCCTGAGATTTCATATATTAATGATGTTAGCCCAAAAGGCGTTTATCGGAGGCAGTACGACCTTATGTCACTCCGAGAGCTCTAGTTACTCATTATGTTTATGCATTGCTTTCATTATACATATGCATGTTTACCGTTGACCATAAGGCGTTATATACGCGTATATTATATGTATATGGGGTATGGGCAAGGGATAGGCGTTATATACGCATTACCACCTGATCAGCTGGTATACAGAGATGATGATGTTGATATATGGATCGAGTCATACGTTCCTCGACACTATTATATGGTATATGGATCGGGTCGTACGTTCCTCGGCACTATTATATTTGGATCGGGCCGTACGTTCCTCGACACTATTATATGATGGATGGATCGGGCTGTACGTTCCATATCACTATCAGTTATGTTATGACCTATGCATATCATGTGCCCTTAGAGGCACTTTCTTGTTAAACATAGTTATACTGATGTTCCCAGATGTCTTTCATGATTCTTATATACTTTTGTTCTTATGCCTTACATACTCGGTACATTTTTCGTACTGACTCCCCTATTGTTCGGGGGGCTGCGTTCATGTTCGCAGGTTCATGTAGACAGAGAGATGATCCAGCTCAGTAGCATTTTCCCCTCAGCTGTAGTCGGTGCTCTCCACTCGATCCAGAGCTGCGGTCTATTTTGGTATGCCATTTTGAGATGTATATGCATATGTGGGTATGGCGGGGCCCTATCCCATCCTTTCTATAGTTTTCTATTCCATTAGAGGTTTGTAGACGGTTGTATACAGTTGGTACATGATGTTGCCTTGTCGGCTCTCATTCTTTTGTGTACAACATATGTAGCAGCCTAGTCACCTTGCACTGTTCTTTTCGATATATATATATATATATATATATATATATATATATATATATATATATATATATATATATATATATATATATATATATAGATGGTTGATAGTTCTTGATGTATATTTGTTGGTGATGTTATGGTATGAGTCAGTATAGTTCATATTGAGTAATCTATGGGCCCTTGTTATTCGGTGTTATCCAGGTACGATTATGGAGGTGTTTGGACACTAGAGATCAGGCGCTCGTCATGACTCATCAATTTGGGTCGTGACACATCATTTGATGCTAATAGCCCTTCTCAATTTTTTTTATACTCTTGTCAACTTAGAGTTGTCACTTTTGTGCTTAATATGCTTCCACATTCTTCTCACTTCTATCTCTACGGTGATAGGATCGTGCTATATCCTTTACTTGACATTTTCTCTTCCACCTTTGTAGTTTACCTATTTTGGCGTTCATCTCAAATCGTGTTCCCTTGAACTCCTTACAAGTTAGGTTTAGTAACAGGTTACTTCTCGTAAATCCCCTATGTACTTTACTTTCGCAATTGCATTCTGGGAGTTGTTATATGCTTAATTCTAAATACCACTCTTATTAACCGACATTCTATAAATTCCTTTAAGCATATTCTGACAACAATATACTTAGGGGAACTCCAGTCTCCTTATTGCAACTTGAAACTCAACTTTAGGATTAACACACTCGAATGCTAACTGATTATAGGCATATCTGATATCCCTAGATCCAGTGTACTTGTAAACTCTAATATGCATAACTCATATTGGGGATCAATAAAGACATGTTGCGTCATATTGGCGAATCTCATAATAGCCTCACAGGTTTCGCTGACTAGGTTTTACTTCTTATTTTCAATCTTTTCTTTCATTTGAATTCTGGGTCGTCAGTATAGGAAATGAATCAACATTTATTCACTTATGTTCTTTCGTTTTGGTATCATAATTTATATAACTCATCACCTGTCTTTGCTGGTACCGCAGTCGTTCTCCCAATTATCTACCATGTTACTCACGGAAATCTCTTATCGTATACCCCCAGCTTCACTCCTTGTTGTCTCACTTTTGTCTTAATATTTCTCATTGTCGTTTTCTTAACATGGGATTCCCTTCGTCATTCATTTATTATTAAGGTTTTGAATCTTGTTCGTCTCACAACCTTAATTCCTTTCTAAACGTAATTTATCTTTTCCAGAATAACTCATGATTATCCTGTCCTTTTTATCGATGGTCACTCATATACATTCTATCTTAATCTTGGCTATTGCACTTAGATTTATTCTCCCCCCCACCCCCCACCCCCCACCCCCCGCGCCTTAATAGCTTCATCTTATTGTGATAGAACATCACGAACAACTTACTTTTATCCTTTATCCCCGACGTTTATTCATAACAACTTCTTGAATCCTCAAAATAATCCAACAACATAGAAATAATGCTTCGTCCTTTTTGCCTTGTCTCGTCTTCTTTTTCTTTAGAAGGCAAAACACATACTAGGTTAACTTTGGGCATTACCAAGAAGGTCTTAAACTTCACCTTTGGCAACAACTTTAATTTGAATTGAACTACGTCCTTTTGGAATTTCCCTAAATTAGTCTGCAATACCATAACGGCTAATCCTTTGTTACTCTGAGGGATCATTAGAATCCTAGTGAGATTACTAAATGTACTTAGAAGGGGCAAGAAATCCGTTCTTAACTGATATTTGCAGAACTAAAGTATTCACTAATTATAACGCCTCGTTTTTCAATTAAAATAATCATGTAACATATATCCTTGGTGGCTTGTCTTACTCTCAATCATCTTAAAGTGCTAATTTCCTTCCTAGTACAAAAGTACCTATGGGGAGCGTATCTTCCTCATACTATACTTATTGTAGCCATTATAGCGGTTAGGCGTTTAATTATCTGCCTCCATCCTAAACCTTTCCTTTCATTTGTTTTAATCACGAATACTTCATAATGTCACTACGCACTCTCCACTCATCCTTTAACTTGCTGTCCTTGTCATCTTTGTTTTAATCATGAATACTTCATAATGTCACTACTCACTCTCCACTCATCCTTTAACTTACTGTCCTTGTCATCTTGCTCTTAGTTATCGCATCATCCTCTTTATCGACCATTATCCTATTCTTTCCTTACTGATCATTCCCTCCATGTTAATCACAACGACCTCTTCTTCATATAATCATTCCCTTAGCTTATCCTCAATCCCACATAACGTTTTTCATTATTCATTACCTTATGTCGTAATTATGAGCCCATAGGATTTGGTCCATCAAACATATAAACTTTAGTCGTCAACATTGAATCTATCTCTGATCTGCTAACCTGTACTCGTACTATACATATATATATATATATATATATATATATACCAATTCTGCCTTGTATCTTGACAAAATATAGGGGTTAATATATAACATCTCAGAAGCCCAACCACTGCCTCACTTCGACGGTGTACATCAACGGACCGTCGTTATTCAATGGAACTGTCCTGTTGCACCGTCATTGTGCAGCCTTGGTCAGAGGCCAATGTAGCTCGACGGTGGTGATTCGACAGGCCGTCGTTCTGCTCGACGGTCCATCCTTCTACCCGTCAAGTTGCACACCCTCGCAACCTCAAATCATTCCGATTCGTTTAACCTCTAACCCTTTCGTAACTTAATAGTAATGAGCTCATGCCTTGGTACACATGAAATAACATACTTAACACCTCGAAAGCTCGGAGATAAATCTTAATACTCGAGACCAATGCGACTCGTATATATATATATATATATATATATAGATATATATATATGGATCAGAAAACTGCCTTCGAAACGACTTGTCTTTGTTGACCTTCCTTAAACATTTGGGTCCTCCTTTAATTTCTACTCGTAGGGAATATGTCAATTCTTTCTAGTAGTTCTATATCCGCTTCCTCACTTACGTATAGCGCTATCTTACTATTTATCCCTTCTCACATAGGGTCACTGCTAACTTTTCTTCCAATCACTTATTACTAAACTTCTTTGGTCTATCGCAACATTTTATGTTTTCAGCACACATATACTCAAATGACTTACATTTTTGAGAAATTTTGGCGGAGTTTCCTCTGTAATCCTTACTATCCCAAACCTGCACACAACCCATAAAATACATACAATGCCTCACAGGGCTACCCATAAAATACATGTGATACACGACTCAACCAAACAGGGCTATTGGTATGGAAAAGATATAAGACAATAAAACTCGCTTCACATACCATATCTGGGCTTCCTTCTTGCAACACATCAAATTTACTTCCTAAACCCTTCGTTAATCCATCCTCTTAAATAAAAGTTCGTATACTCATAAAATGTTCTTCTACATACGTTCCTTTACTCATTTTCTTAGTTAATCAATCAATTCTGCATTTCGTTATCACTATTAACACAATGTTACAGGAAACCATTACCTTGATCCTATTCTGGAACTTTGATATAGCACAAATCAATCTAACGGTAGATAAGGAGGTTCTCCCTTCTGTTTCCCATCCATAGGTTGCTCAACAACGCTTAAATTCTTCATGAACGTATCATTTTATACTAATACTGTCAGCTTGACTATAGTTATCATTAGATCCCTATTCTGCTGATACCATTAAACCTTGGCTACTTGGTTCTCCCGTCTATAACCTCTCCGGCCTCATAGAAGGACCGGTTTCATTAAATAACCTACCATAACATGAGACCTCAAGATTGGCTCCCATTATCTGCCGGTTCCTCACCTGTTCTGCTGATTCTTCCAGAATCTCTGACGGATCAGTATCTATAGAAGATATATACTTAGATGGGTCGGTCTCATAAGAATAACCTATCTCTGGATTCCTTGAACCACTCATCTCTTTTCCTATAGAAATCATCTCTCAGTCGCAAAACAATCAGAGTTAGAGTTAGGAAATTCATATCCTACGACTTGGCTCTATAGCACGATCTAGATGAGAAAGAAAGGAAACCATCCTAAATGTCCTGCAGCCTCCTGTTTATAAGTGTGGCGCGCTTCACACCCATAAACAAGACTCTACTGGACACGGCTCGTAGACAAATTGTTACACTTCGGAAAAAATTTCATTGTTGCACAGTGAATAGACTAACGAAGGGCATGAAGTATACGATGCTTCGATAAGTAAGAAATAGCATTTGATGATCCTAATTGAGATTTCAAAGACATTCGAGGTAAGAGAAGAAAGTTGCCAAGAAAAGGCAAGGTATACGTTATGCATCGAAAAGGATTTATGAGTACCGAGTTAATGATGACTTAATGATGTTTTGAAGAAGAGTTATAACTTCCTTTAGATTGTTAATGAGGTTCTAAACAAGTGTTAAGAAGGTTCCATAAGGATTGGAGATCAAACGAGTCGACGAGAACGCGTTCGGAAAAGCTGGGCATTATACAGCCCAACATACTGGCCGTATGTTAGGCCGTATATTCTGCCAAGAATGGCAGCCTCTCTGTACCAAATCTACGGCCAGACATACGGTCCACGGTCCATATAAATTATATGGACCGTATGTTGGTCTGTAGAACCAAGTCGGGACAGCTTGGGAGTTATTAAAAAGGGGACTAAGTTCATTTCATTTCATTTCATCTTCACTCCCCTTCTCTTAAGAACTCTATAGAATATTTATCCAAACCTCTCCCACAAAAATTCAAAGGAAATTGATTATCAACTTCATCAAACCAAGAGAATCAAGTGTAAGAAACTCATTAAGGTTCATCCAAGATAAGAAATCAAACTGGAAGTGGAACTAGGGTTTTGCTCAAGTGAAATGTTTCCACCTACAGTCCAATCCTACACCATCTAAGGTATGTTTTATGGTCTTTCCATGTTTTCTAAGGTATTGAGAGGTTGAATGACTTGGATTGTAGAAGGAGATAGAAAATGGGTCATGAATGTGAGAATAATATCATTTTTGAGTAGTAGCTTGAAACGAGTCATGATTCTTGATATGTTGTTTATAATTATGCTATAATTGACATTAAGAACACGGGATAGACATTGTATATGAGTGAATGTAATAGTGTGTCATGACCACGAATATGGATGATTTGAAGTGGACTGAGAAATATGGATAAAGTAGGTGAATAAAGGCTATTTCTTATGATGTTGTGAGTGTTATTATAGACGTTTGGGAGTTGATATATGATATGGAGAAAGTTGTATAAAAAAAGAAGATGCTGCCCAATTTTCTCTAGCTTTAGTCGACTATGCTAAGCTATCGATTTTCTAATGTTAGTATAAACTCTAATGAAGGTAGAAACGTGAGCATTGTAGGAGAACGTTCAAGCGATAGAATAGGTAAACGAGAAGGTATGTAAGGCTAACCCTTCTTTCAATAAGGCATGGTTCCTTGGCTATATATCTATCCTTTCCTGAGTCTATAATGTCCTCCAAATGATTCTATCTATAAAGATACCAAAGCTCATGATTCTCATTATGTTTATGATTCTACTAAACTCCTTATAATATGAGTGATCCTCTAAGGATAGATGTAATGAAGCGATGATAGTAATGATGTCAAAGATGCTTATGGGCACTTATGTATATGTGTCTATGTATGACTATTATGTAACACCGAGCTTATATGGCCGGGTATGATATGTATTGCGCGCACACCACTGCAGTTGGGTACGGATAACCCTGAGCCTTGGTAGGGCCAGGTATGTATAATCACCAAGCCTTGCCATGGCCGGGTATGTGAAACACCGATCCTTCATGGTCGGGTATGCTATGAATACGAATATGAATACCATTATGAATAGGAATATGGATATGAAAATCTATACAAATACGGATACGAATATGGATGTATGGATATGTACGTTAGTATGTACACAAACACACATTAGAAATGGAAGGTCCCTATCGAAGGCAAGTAAGTGTTTATGACGATGGTTCTACTACCTCCCATCATATGCTATTTCTTATGTTGTCTCTTATGCTTCTATAATGATGTTGATTATGCTTTACATACTCAGTACATTCTTCGTACTGACGTCCTTTTGTTTGTGGACGCTGAGTCATGCCCGCAGGTGGCCAGGGAGACAGGCTTGATCCATAGCTTTATTACTCAGGGATTACGTAGCGGAGCTCAATTTCATTCGGAGCTACAACTTTTGGTATCTATTCTTTTGTGTACATACTTATGGGCATGGCGGGGTCCTGTCTCGCCTATATGATGTGACATACTCTCCTTAGAGGCTCGTAGACATGTGTATATGGTTAGATGTATTTAGCCTTGTCGGCTTATATTTTGTATATTATTTTGATAGCCTTGTCGGCTTATGTACATTGATATGGGCATAGTTGTTGATAATGGTATAAATGTACTATTGCCCAATGACATTAGTATGAATGATGGATAGAAAGTACGATATAGCTATGTGGCCCACATAGATGTAAATGTGAATGTACGATAAGAGGTGCCCGGGTGGGTTAGTACCGGGTACCCGTCATGGCCCTCCAGTTGGGTCGTGACACAAACCCTAGGATGAATTGCTCTGATACCACTTTTGTCACGACCCAACCGGAGGGCCATGACGGGCACCCGAAGTTAACCTACCAATCACCACAATACGTACATGCATCTCATATCGATACCTGAGTGGGCCATAATTCTAACTATTAAATGCCATAAACTCTAAGGGACACAAGCCTAACAGATATATACATATATACATCAACAAGCTGGTCTCAAGTACTCGAGCCGACAAGGTTACTAAAACAATGATACAACACAAGAGGGACCGAGAAGGTCACCAGACATCTAGATGTACATATCTGTCTACGAGCCTCTACTGAAATCATAACATAATAAGGACGGGACAGGACCCCGCCATACCCATTTGTACATAAAACCATACCAACTGGACTGCGACTCCGGAACAAGTGGAGTGCTCCTGTACCAACGCTGAGATGGCAGCCTATGAATCTGATCTGTCTGCTCGCCTACTACGGGCATGAGCGCAGCGTTCACATGCAAAAGGACGTCAGTACGAATAATGTACCGAGTATGTAAGGCATGGAAATAGCATATACACAAGAATCATGAGAGGAATCTATGACATGAGAGTCAATTTGTAGATCTGTCTGTATCTGTATGGCTGTATAGCTGAAAATACATGTATAACTCTGTACATCTGAATGCCTCTTAAGGCGGATGTCATGCATGCTTAGCTTTTAAAAAAATAATCTTATACATACATATATATAGTACATTGCCCGTCCATATAGGCGCGGTGTTATCATCATCTCATCATGTATACTGCCCGGCCATAGAGGCACGGTGTTATCATAATCTTATCATCATCTCGCGTCGGGGATGATATCATAAGCGGCCCATGCAGTGGTGTGGGGATATACGGGCCTGCCCGGCCGAGTATAGCACGGCACAGTGTGATAAAATACATACATACATCTAAAGCATGCACGAGTGCCCAAATAAAAGCTACAACTCTATCAGATTAACATAAGGTCGGTAACCTCCGATGTATCATTATGGAATTATCATCATCGCTATATCTCACCTTGAAGGAACAACTATCATAAGGTGAGATCAACAACAATGAATAAAATCAATAATACTGAGACAACTCAATAATCTCATAATGACAGCAAAACCATAAGCTCTAGAATCTCTAGAAATGGGATCATCCTTATCATCATAGAAGATATTTATCTTTCATATCATAAAAACCTTAAGTATCATGAATTGCTAGCATTTTTAGGACTAAGGGTATTGTGGAAATCATGTATAAGTTCATAAAAAAAAGAATCATGCCTTTGAAAAGAAAGGGACAGCCTTAACATACCTTGTTGTCTCCTTAATACTCAACGCCTATCTTCCTGAGTTCACAAATCTACATTCAAGAGCATTTACCACATAATTAGGTTAAGGGCAAACTCATAATCCAAGTTTAAACTAGTTCTTAAGTTAACAGAATTCGGGCAGCATTTCCCCTATAATTTCCATTATAAACCAACTCCAAATCAAGCCCAAACATCAATACCAACATCAACAACAACATAATCAAGAACTACAAGCCAAAGCATAAGTAAATCCATCCCAAAACTTCCATTAAATCAGACCCCAAGCGAGCAACACCGACATGCCAACATGTAATCTTTATATCACAGCTTTCTTAACTTAAAACTATTAAAATCCTTTAAGAACCACTTAATATAACAGCTTAGATGGAAAACATACCTTATATAGTTCAAAACTTCAACCACACCACTTTTCTTTATGGCCACAAGACCACCAACATAGTAGAAACACTAGCTACCATGATGTGCTAACTAGTCTCGAGTTTTACGGGCTCAAATATTACTTGGATGATGGAGGGAATTAGGAAAATGGTTGAGGCAAGTATTAGGACATTTAGGGTCTGTTGGTGTGTCAAATAATGACGGATAAAACGAAATGGATCAACAAATAACATTCCAGAAAAGTCTCCACCGACTCACTGTTGACAGACCGTCGAACTTCGGCGGTTCATAACTCCCACCGTTGATGTGCGAATTCAGTTATGCCAATTGCATTGGAAAGTCGACTCGCTGTACTTACGAATGCATAGGTTATGGGTTCCATAAATACTCGTATTCTAGGAGATATGACTCTCTAAAGTTGACCCAAAACTTCTGTCCGGAATTCTGCCAAATTTTCCCAAAGTTTCAACAAACTTATTTCTTCGATTCGCTTAACATCCAACCTTCCTGATACTTACTAAACATGATACCAAGCTCTCATGTATGAAGATGAGCATGTATAATTCCTTATGACCTTGATGACAGCCTCACCTTTTAAGTCTTCGTCAACTAACTCACGACGAAACTTTACGTATAAAAGTACAGGGTGTAACGGCTGTCTTGAAGCCCCAATTGATCCAAGGTATCAATTTGAAGTAATGAAAATTTAAAAATTTCTATGCTCTTTTTTTTTTGCTCCTTACCTACGAGAGAAGGACACAAACAACCAACTAAGGATCAAGGGAAATTTTTGAAAAAAAAGTGAGGGAATTGAATCGAATGTAACTTTTCGTTGTTGGAATTTACGGTTGGACTAGGTGTAGTTATACGGTCCGTATTTTATTGACGGACCGTAGATGTGTACCGTAAATGGGGAACAAAATCTATGAATTTGGACTTCATATTTACGGTAGGAACTTCTTCAATTATACGGCCCGTATAAAATGTACAGTCCATATATGGTCAGCGTAAATTAGCAACAGTCGTAGCAAATTTCACTTCAATCTATGGTTGGGAACTTCTCTCAAATCTACAGACCGTATCTTATTTACGATCCATATATAGCAACCGTTGATCTCCAACAGTGTTCAACTTTTGCAAGCTTCAATTTGACGCACTGGATTGACGGTACGTATTTCTTTTACGGTCCGTCAATTTGGACCGTATCTTTGCTTCAGTGACGATGTATAACACGTGATTTCTTGGATCTTGGGCTGAGTTTGTTGACCTTTTTTGACACAATGGACGCACTCAACCGAGGACCATTCCATTTGGGGCTAAAAAACACTTTTCCAAAACTTGGGTATAAATTTTTGGATCTGACTTTTCTTTTGAGTCTTCTTCTCCGCTTAAATCTATGAAGATAGCTCAAGAACACATGAACATTCAAATTTCTACCTATCTTCAAATCAACTCATTTTACCCCCAAATTTTGGATTTAGGCTCCCTTAACCTAGTAGAACAAAGCCCAATGGTTATCAACTCCCAATTTCGTCACAAATTAAAACCCACCAAGTTGTTCTTCAACTTTTTCAAAGCTTCAACCCAACAATGGTAGATTCTTCAATATTGACTCAAATGACACGAAATTTGAAGATTTGAAACCCTAACGTACTAAGGAACCAGAATCTAATAATAAAACAACAAAACAAACACAAATATTTTGGGGTTTGGTGGAAAATTTCCAGATTTTTTTTATAGCAACAAACCCTAGGCTAGATTTGATAGAACAAATCTAATCCAAGCTTTGATACCAATTGATGCAAGATTAAGAACGAAAATAGAATAAAAAGGCAAGAAAAGAAAAGGATAGATAATTTGACACAACTTAAGACCTAATTTAGCAACCAAAGTTATAGAAAACTAAGACCTCTAAATTAAGAACAAAAGAAACACCAAATTCCTAGGAAGACCTCGAGGGATTGAATCCCAAGCAACATTTCCTCTCAACAATTACACAATCAAAGGCTTCACAAGCTCTCAACTCTCAAGAGTTTTACAATAGCAAATATCAATATTCAAAATAGTCTAACCCTAGAGACATGTTTAAGTCTACTACTTATACTAGGATAATATGGAAGACAAGCTAGCTATTACAAATATACCCTTAATGAAGCAAGGGCCTTGTTTGGTTTGTCTTCCTTGGAAATGAAACTCGAAAAAGGCTTGCATTCAAGTATTAGCTTTTTTACATGCATAGCCATCTTCGTCACTCTTCTCCATTCCGTCCTCCCAGGCAATCTTCCACACTTGGGATCCTTGGTATGGCGCTAATGCATGCTCACGAGCGCCTATCTTCATGTACAACCCTTGTGATGTTTGGAGCTCCATGACTTGATTCCACATAGGTGACCTGGGGGCAACTAGGATTGCATCATCCCTTTTTCTTCAATTCTCATCCCAATTTCTTGTTATCCTTTAATTCCGCATTTTTGAAATTGATTAGGTGTTTTCCCCAAATCCATTTGTTATCAAAAGGTAAATCCCAAAGTAATGGAACAAAGGTTTAAAAGAACTCTCAATATAATATATTCTTCAAAATCTGAATTACAATGAAGGACAATCACCCCTTTATATAGTTGTAAAGAAGGAGCTAGTCAAAATAGAAATAAATGGGAATTATCTTCCGTAGAAGCATAGAAGACTTCCCACACTTGGACCAATGCAGTCAACATAAATTAAAACAACCTAAAAAACTACCCACACTTGGACCAATGCAAATCAACATAGATTAAAACAACAATTAAATATTTATTCTAGAACTAGTTTGGGCAGATTTGGGGATACTGGAAATTCTCCTTTTTGGGCATTTGGGTGTTATTCCATCTGATTTAGTCTTTAATTTGGGCCTCCAAATAGATGTAAGAGTTGAGCAAAATATCTTTATTGGGCTGGACCTATTCTTCCATCACAAGACACTTTTTAATTGCTAATTGAAGCCCGTTGATCTTGACATAAAATTTCCTTGTCCTTCAATGGAATTGACCTTCCATGGCTGCTATCATTCTCCCCCTCTTAAAGAAAATTCATCTCGAATCTTGGTGGTGACCTTATTTGTACTTTAATGCATTTGAGCCTTCATGGTTTCTATCATTCTTCCTCTCTTAAAGATGATTCGTCCTCGAATCTCGATAATTTCCTGCAACCAATATGGTAATCACAATAAGTAGAAAAACACAACAACCACTTGGTATGAAAAACACAAGGTAGTGACCATGCAACCATTTAATCCACTTATTATTTTTATGCACAAACACTTCTTTTAAATATCCAAGTATAACATCAGCTAACAGGAAAATGTAATCACCAACACAAGCACTAAAAACAAAATTCATAAGCTCTTTAAACTTGATATGAATCGATTTGAGGAAACACCAAATCAAATCAAATGCGAAAATTAAACAACACAAAGTAAGATAAGGTTAATAAAAGAAATTGAGGGGGGAGAATAGAAGAAAGAAGGGATTAAAATCAAGTAATTGATCTCAATCCAAGGAAGAAGAGACTTGAACTCGTGCTTGAATTATCAACTTGGATTCATTCAAGAGAGGTCTAATTAAAGAGTTAAAGGATTAATCCATACACTAATCCTAGCAGTAACCTCACACTACAATCTAGATATTAAGAGAATCACTCTCATTCAATATGCATCCAAACTAATTGAAATGAAAGACTAAGTCTTATTAATAGCCCAACTTGTATCCCTAGCCTTGAATTTGCGTTCTTAGCCATGATTTGCAACGCATAGCCACAATTGCACTTTTAGCCACATTTGCGCTCCTAGCCACATTGTGAGGCTTCCATGATTGGGCCTTCATCTCCATGTCTCTTCCAAGAAATCATCCACACCCTTGTGGCTTGCTCTTCAATGGCCTCCAAAGGCCTCATCTTCCTCGTCTAAGGTTGTTTGGTATGGAAATGCACCTTCAAAGCTTTAATGCGAGTTTTATCCTTCATAGTCGTCAATGAGCTCCTTAGGATCATATCTGTCACGACCCAACTAGAGGGCCATGACGGGTACCCAGAGTTAGCATACCGAGCACCACCTGTCAGGCTTATCATCAACTCAACCTGAACATACATCATTCTCAACAAAAGCTTATCATGAAATGATCTTCGAATATCTCTCAAAACATAAATGTACGTCAGCCCACGAGGCTACAAAATGACATACAATATATACACTAGGAGATAGCATAATATCTACTACCCACACATATATATCAACGAGCCTCTAAATGGAGTACAGAAGTCATAAGGACAGGACCCCGCCATGCCCGAAATATCTACACAAAAGAATATACCAATAAGCGGAAACTCCGGAGTAGTGGAGTGCTCCTATAGATATATCTGCTGCTGAGCTCCTAAGTGTCTGTGCCGTCTCCCTGTCAACCTGCGGGCATGAACGCAGCGTCCATAAAATAAAGGACGTCAGTACGAATAATCTACTTAATATGTAAGACATGTGTAACAACATAATAAAGAAATAAGAGAGCATGAGATAAAAAGATAACCTGTAACTCATCGCCTCTTAAGACGGAGTCATGCATGCCAACTTTTAAATTTAAAACATCATCATATCATATATACATATATAAGTTGCCCGACCATATAGGTACGGTGTGATCATCGTCAGCCCACGTACGGGCCTCCCGCGTCCGGGGTAACCATCTCATGCCGCCCACTAGTGGTGTCTGCCCAACCAACTAGGCACGGTGTTATCCATAAGCCACCCACTTACACATAGCGTAGTGGTGTCTGCCCGACCAACTAGGCACGGTGTAATCATACATATTTATAACATAAAGCATGCATGAGAGCCCAATGAAAGCTACAACTCTATCGGAGTGACGTAAGGTGGGTAAACTCCTATTATACTATGGAACAATCATCATCGCTATGTCTCACCTTGAAGGAACTAGTGTCATGAGGTGAGATGGCCAACAATGAATAACATCAAGAAATTATGAAACAAGGTCATTAAGCTCATAAGCTTTGGAATCTCTAGAAATAGAATCATCATCATCGTTATCATGAAATACATCTCATTTCCTTCTTATAAGATGCTCTTAAGAATCTTTAACTTTCAACTTTTGGGATGTAAGAAAGTCATGGAAATGTAGAGAGGAAATCATAATATAGGAATCATGCCTTTGAAAGAAAGGGACTAGCCTTAACATACCTTGATGTCTTTTAGTGACATCACGTTCTCCTTCCAAGCTCACGACTCTACATTAAAGAGAATTCGTGTTAAGTTAGATCACTTAAAACATGCTTAAGTCTAAACTAAGGCGACTAAAAGCTAACGAAAATTGGGCAGCAGTTCCTTTGTTTCAAAAACTTTCTCCATATACTAAACAACTCCCGGCCATCAATAGCAACACCCATAATATCATAATTAATAGACATCTTCAATTAAGCATTGTTTAGTTCTCAAGTTTCCCTTCCAAAATCACCCATAATCATAACTACAACACCCACCATATTCACTTTCATAACAAAATTATACTCATAGTACCCTAAGAATCATGACTCAAGTTAAGTTACTACTCAAAATATCATTGTTTCCATATTTGAGATTCATATTCTACTTCGTTCCCTTATCCAAGTCAGTCAACCACTCAAATACTCTTAATAACATGAAATGAATGTAGAACTCACCTTTGATCATGTAAAGATGATGCTTGGATGTATATAATTCACTTGAGAGAAACCCCAACTTCAATACCAATGGAATTCTTGACTTCTATCAACCCTAGTAAGCCTCTTTTGCACTTGATTCTCTTGATTCTTGTTAATGAATCCTTGATTTCCCTTAAGTTTGTGTTAATATAGTAGAGAGAATATTCTGGAGTTTTCAAGACTTGTAGAGTAGGTAGGAAATGAAAATTATTAACAAGGGTCATCCATTTATAATTGGAACTAGAAAGTTTCAGCGAGGCGGTTCGACGAATGGGTCGACGACCCGTCGACATATCGACAGTCCGTCGACCCGCGCCTGCAGATCCAAAACGGTCTTTCGACATGTCGACGGTGCGTAATAACGGTCCTTCGACATGTCAACGTCCCGTCGATGCTGACTGATGTCTGCTGATCTCCCCGGATCAGTTTAGATTGCGTCAATTCGATTCGTTGAACTTCCAATCCGGTATGTTACCAGGAATACCTGCTAGTACATTTGTACATGGGGTAAGACACTTTCTACCTTCAAAACTCAGGCACGGGTCTCCATTTCTAAGGCATACCCAACTAGGAACCATAAGTTCTAGTATGACCAAAACGAGTGGCGTAACATTCTCCCCCCTTAGAAACATTCATCCTCGAATGTTGGGTTCTCAGGAATTCTATAAAAAATTTGTCAAAGTTTCCCCTGTAATATGACACTACCATCCTGTCACCGCAACCCAAAATATATTACCTTATAAGTCTACAACAACAACGACAGAAGATATGGCCACACACGACCAAGAAAGCATCAAAAGAAACATTACATACCTAAGGATAATGGCGTCTCATCTTTAACCTCTTCTGGGGGTGGGAATAAGTGCGGATACCTAGACTTTGCATCGTATTCTTCTTCCCAAGTCGTCTCTTCTCTATCATTGTTTCTCCACAGAACCTTAACTGAGGCTACGTCTTTAGTTCTGAGCTTTCGCACTTGCCTATCTAGTATCGCAATGGGTACTTCTTCATAAGATAATTTCTCAGTAACTTGAACATCATCTACAGGCACAATTCTGGAAGTATCTCTAACACACTTACGTAGCATCGACACTTGAAAAACTGGGTGAACTAACTCCAATTCTGAAGGTAGACCTAGTTCATAAGACACTTGGCCTACCTTGCGCACAATCTTGTAAGGTCCAATATACCGGGGACTAAGCTTACCGTTCTTGCCGAATCTCATTACACCTTTCATTGGCAACACTTTCAGGAATACCCAATCATTAACTTGGAATTCCAAGTCTCGCTGACGATTGTCCGCATAAGATTTCTGATGACTCTGGGTTGTCAACAACCGATCTCGAATAAGCTTGATATTTTGTACCGCTTGTTGAATCAATTCAGGACCTATTAGTTATGTCTCTCCTACGTTAAACCACCCAATTGGAGATTTACACTTCCTTCCATATAGATCTTCATACGGGGCCATATGGATAGTGGAGTGATAATTGTTGTCATATGAAAATTCAATAAGTGGAAAATGGTCGTCCTAATTTCCTCCGAAGTCTATTACACATGCCTGCAACATATTTTCCAAGGTCTGAATAGTGCGTTTAGCTTGTCCGTCAGTTTGTGGATGAAATGCTGTGCTGAGTCTCACTTGAGTTCCCAAACCTTCTTGAAAGGACTTCCAGAATTTGGCTGTAAATTATGCTCCTCTATTTGTGATAATGGATACTGGAACACCATGAAGTCGTACTATTTCTCTAAGTTACAGCTTCGCATAATCTTCTGCTAAGTATGTAGCTCTGACTGGAAGAAAATTAGTTGATTTGGTAAGTCTATCCACGATTACCCATATGGAGTCATACTTTGTCACGACCCGACTCGGGGGCGCGACGAGCACCCGGTGCTAGCCCACCCGGGCACCCTCTTAGCTTACTCTTATGCTTACATCTAGGTGAGCCACATAATTATACATGCATTTCCATTCATTTGTCAACTAGTCCCATTTGGACAACAACACATTTATATCATCGTAGGCATCTATGCCACATCAATGTACATGGGCCAACGTGGCCAACAAAATAATATACAAATCATAGGCCGACAAGGCCAAACACATCTATCCACACACACACACATGTCTACGAGCCTATAAGAGTATAACATATCACATTAGCGGAACAGGACCCCGCTATGCCCATAATTATATACACAAAAGAATGAGTACCCAAAAGATATGGCTCCGAAGGAAATGGAGCTCTCTATGTAATCCCCGAATAGGCAGCTATGGATCAAGCCTGTCTCCCTGTGCACCTGCGGGCATGACGCAACGTCCACAAATAAAAGGACGTCAGTACGAAGAATGTACTGAGTATGTAAAGCATGAGCAACATCAATAAATAAGCATCATGAACAACATATGAAGTCGCATAGGAGGGGGGAGACAATAATATCCTCGTCATAGCGCTTACCTGCCTTTCGTGGGACTTTCCATTTTTCATACGTATTTGTACACCTACGTCATCATCCGTATTGCATAATAGTACTCGTACCATACTTGTGATCATATTCGTATACATGTCCTTATTCATATTCTTATACATAGTCTTATCACATTCATATTCATATTATATACATAGTCATTTCATATACATGGCATTTACATAGCATACCCAACCTCATAGGATCGGTGTTTCATACATACTTGGCCAACCAAGGCTCAAGGTTACTCATACCTGGCCCTACCAAGGCTTCAGGGTTATCCGTACCATCTGCAGAGGTGTGCGCGCGTTTCGTAATTATATACATACTTTATACATATTCATATACATATATCCTACCCGGCGTTATAAGCTCGGGGTGTCATTATAGCCCTTCATAGGCACATGTAAGTATAATAGCCCGTAGGTACCTTTAGCATCATTATTATTATTATCATCGTCATCACTATCATCATCATTTTCGCTACATCTATATCTTATGCTTACTCGTCATATGGGGTGCGTAGTACAATCGTAGCACATATCGAGGATCGTGAGCTTATGAGCTCGGAGTGTCAATCATTTGAATACAACATACTCATATAGAGGATTTAAGAGTTTGGCCAAGGAACCATGCCTTATGAAAGTAGGGTTAGCCTTACATACCTTCTCGTCGGACTATTCTACATTTGCACGCTTCCACCCAATGCTAGCGTTTATACCTTCATTAATATCATAACAATGGCCATTAGTCATTCACATTATCCACATTATCTAGATTCCTTAATTTGCCTCTAATTCACCCATATTCATGGTCATAACATCCAACTTCGTCCATTCGTCTAAAGTGTCTGGTTCATGATCTTAGTACCCTTTATAATACATTCGTATCACAACACAACAACATTCATGATTCAATTGAAACTATTCCTCAAAATGTCACTATTCATCATTCATGACCTACATGACCATACTTTCTACAATCCATGTATTTCAACTCTTCAATACCTTAAACATCATGTAAAAATCATGAATCTTACCTTAGAAGTTGTAGGAACAAGCTTTGATTAATAATACTCCACTTTGAGCAAAACCCTAGTTTTTCTCCATTTGGATTTCTTGACCTAGATGATCTTTGATGATGTTCTTACTCTTTATTCACCTTGTTTTATGTTGTTGATCCTTAAATATCCTTGAAAACTTGTATAATAAATGTAGAGAGAGGTTTCAGAGAGAAGTGGTGTACTGTTGTAATGAAATAAAATAAGTGTTGGTTCCCTTATTTAATGAATTACAAAAATCTGTGCTGGGTGAACAATGGTCGTCCATGGAGGTTTACGGTCCGTATTCCACTTTACGGACCGTCCCTCGTGGTCGTCTTTAACCATTTCCAGAACCAGAAACTTTGGCTGCATACATGGTGATTTACGACCATGGTTTATGGGCCGTAAATCACTTTACGGTCCGTCCTCCTGGTCGTATTTTACCATTTCTCAACTGGGCAGAAAGTCGAAGTCTTTCATGGTAATTTACCACTGCCAGTTTACGGACCGTATACCAATTTACGGTCCGTATTTTGCACTTTACGACCACTGGGCAGATTTCAAATCTGCAACTTTTCATATCTCTTAGACTTCTCATTTTAATCACCCACGTCCATGCACATGCATTACTCACCTTATATCTCATCTTAACTTAGCCAACTTTCTCATCTCACATCGGATACCTTCGAAATCTCGCCTAAGGTCATCAAACGTCGTTTCTTGCTCATGGACATCATGCACCCATGCCTATCACTAGTTCATTGACTTGCGTACCAACGGAAAATTTTTCCGAGGTGTAACATTCTCCCCCCTTAAGAACATTCGTCCCCGAATGTTAAAGTGCTCGGGAGTTCTACAAAAATTTCGCCAGAGTTTCCCTTATAATATGGCGCTACCATCCTGCCATAACAACCCATAATATCGATGCCACACAGGGACACAACATAACAACATAAAATTTTTGGCCACACATGACCCAAAAGCATAAAAGGAAATATACATACCTTATGATCTTGACGTCTCATCTTGGGCTTCTTCCAAGGGCTGAAATAAATGTTGGTATTTGGATCGCATAATTTCTTCTGCTTCCCATGTCATCTCCTCTCGTTTACTGCTTCTCCATAGAACCTTAACCGAGGCCACCTCTTTGTTTCTAAGCCTCCGTACTTGCCTATCTAATATGGCAATGGGTACCTCTTTATAAGTCAATTTCTCTATCACTTGCACATCATTTACTGGGACGATCCTAGTGGGATCTCCAACACATTTTCGAAGCATCGAGACATGAAATACTGGATGGACGGACTCCAATTCCGGAGGTAGTAGATCTAACTCATAGGCCACTTTGCCTATTTTGCGCACAATCTCATATGGTCCAATATACCGGGGACTAAGCCTTTCATTGGCGACACTTTCAAGAATACCCAATCCTTCACTTTGAACTCTAAGCCTTTCAGACGATTATCCGCATAGGACTTCTGATGACTTTGGGCTGTTAACAACCGATCTTGTATAAGCTTGACTTTCTCTATAGCTTGCTGGACCAAGTCTGGCCCTATCAATTTAGTTTCTCCGGTTTCAAACCACCCAATTGGGGATCTACACTTTCGCCCATATAAAGCTTCATATGGTGCCATTGGAATGCTGGAATGATAACTATTATTGTAAGCAAATTCAATGAGTGGAAAATGATCATCCCAATTCCCTCCAAAATCTATCATACATGCTCGTAACATATCCTCAAGAGTCTGAATAGTACGTTCAGCTTGTCCATCGGTCTGGGGATGAAATGTCGTGCTAAGGCTAACTCGGGTCCCTAAACCCTCTTGGAAAGACCTCCAAAACTTAGCTGTAAACTGAGTCCCTCTGTCGGAGATAATAGATATCGGGACACCATGGAGTTTTACTATCTCTTTAAGATAAAGCTTCGCATAATCTTCTGCCTCATAGGTCGTCCTAACCGGTAAGAAATGAGCTGACTTGGTGAGTCTATCCACAATCACCCATATGGAATCATACTTACGTCGAGAACGGGTTAAGCCTGAAACGAAGTCCATGTTAATCACTTCCCACTTCCAAGTTGGGACTTCCATAGCTTGCAATAATCCACCCGGCTTTTTGTGTTCAATCTTCACTTGTTGGCAATTAGGACACTAAGCTACGAATTCTGTTATATCTTTCTTCATCCCATTCCACCAATATATGGACTTAAGATCATGATACATCTTCGTCGCTCCAGGGTGAACATAATAACGGGAACTATGAGCCTCTCGCAAAATCTGGTGGCGTAAACTTGCCACATCGGGAACACATAATCTTCCTCTACATCGGAGAGCTCCGTCTCCTGAAATGTCAAATGATGACTCCTTTTTCTGAGGGAGTGTATTTCTGTACTGCATTAGAATGGGATCCTCATATTGTCGCTCTTTCACTTCTACCACTAGCGACGAGACTGCGGTATTCTGAATAGTAGCTCCGCTGCTACCTGAGTCCACTACTCGGACTCCTAGGCCAGCTAACTGTTGAAGCTCACGGGCCATCTCTTTCTTTTCTGGTCGTACATCACTTAGACTTCCCATCGACCTACGGCTAAGAGCATCAGCCACCACATTTGCCTTTCCGGGGTGGTACAGGATCTCAATATCATAGTCTTTTAGCAACTCTAGCCATCGTCGTTGCCGCAAATTCAACTCTTTCTGCTTGAAGATGTATTGAAGACTCTTATGATCTGTGTAAATATCCACGGGGACACCATATAATTAATTTCTACATATCTTTAATGCATGGACCACCGCGGCTAATTCTAAGTCATGGGTAGGATAATTCTACTCATGTTTCCGCAATTGCCTTGAAGCATACGCAATCACCTTGCCATGTTGCATCAACACACAGCCTAGCCCTGAGTTCAACCAGAACTCACATTTGGAAAACTTTGCAAACAATTCTCGAGTTCGAAGAACTCCAAGGACAATACGCAAATGATCCGCATGTTCTGCTTCGGATCTAGAATACACCAAAATATCATCAATGAATACGATTACAAATAAGTCCAGAAAGGACCGGAACACATTATTCATCAAATCCATAAATACCGCTGGCGCATTAGTTAGCCCAAATGACATCACCCGGAATTTAAAATGACCATATCTCGTTCTGAAGGCTGTCTTAGGGATATCTTTTTCCCTAACCCTCACTTGATGATACCCGAACCGCAAATCAATCTTTGAAAACCATTTGGCGTCTTGCAATTGATCAAACAGGTCATCAATCCTTGGGAGAGGATATTTATTCTTAATCGTTACTTTATTCAATTGCCTATAATCAATGCACATTCTCAGGGAGCCATCTTTCTTTCGGACGAATAATACGGGCGCTCTCCACGGGGATGAACTAGGCCTAATGAATCCTTTATCAAGCAAGTCCTTCAATTGCTCCTTCAACTCTTTCAATTCTGCGGGTGCCATTCTATATGGAGGAATAGATATAGGTGTGGTGCCTGGCAACACATAAATGGAAAAATCAATCTCCCGTTCGGGAGGGAGGCCTGGAAGCTCTTCCGGGAACACATCCGGAAATTCGTTCACTACGGGAACTGACTGAAGAGTCGGCGATTCAGCTTCTACATCTTGAACTCGCACTAGATGATAAATACATCCTTTCGTGATCATCTTCCTTGACTTTAAATAGGAAATAAATCTACCTTTTGGTAATGCCGCATTCCCTTTCCATTCTAAGACTGGTTCTCCTGGAAACTGGAAACGAACCATCTTTATTCGGCAATCAACATTGGCATAACAAGAAGCCAACCAATCCATGCCTATAATAACATCAAAATCCACCATTTCTAGCTCATGCAAATCAATCATGGTACGACAGTCACAAATCGTGACTATACAATCCCTATATACTCGGCTAGCTATTACCGATTCACCCACGGGTGTGGACACCTCAAAAGGTTTGATCAACTCCGGCTCAACTATAAATTGACCCGCAATATAAGGAGTAACATATGATAACGTGGAGCCCGGATCAATCAAAGCATATACATCATGAGAGAATACCGATAATATACCTGTGACCACGTCAGGAGAAAACTCTAGATCTTGGCGTCCAGCCAAGGCATAAATACGGTGCTGAGGACCACTAGTACTGGGAGCTCTGCCTCTACCTCTACCATGGCCGACTGGAGCATGTGAACCTGGCCCCGTAGGGCGTACAGATGCCGAAGATCCGGCTATCGACCCTGATGGCTGGGTCCTACCTCTACCATGTACTGAGGGGCAATCATGCATAATATGGCCTGGTTGACCACATGAATAGCAAACATCTGAACCCAATCGACATTGACCCTAATGCGACTTCCCACACTGGGAACATCGTGGTATAGGTGGCCTTGACTGGCCTGAATCACCTCTAAATTGGGACCCCGAATAACTCTGACTCAGCCCGGGATGAGTAGATCTATCAAGGCTCTGGCCTGAAAACTGTGGAGGTGAACTGGTCGTAGAATAGCCCGAATGTCTAGGGAACTGTTGCCTGTGTCCGCCTCTGGACCAACTTATTGGGCCCGAAGATCTGGCCCTCTTGCTATGTCCCCTATCCTGTTCACGTTCACTTCTCCGCTGCTGTAGGCTTTCCTCTAAGTTCTGAGCATGTGCCTGAATGCGTGCAATATCCATACCGTCCTGAAGGGATGCAGTCAAGCATTTGTCCATCAAATGGTGTCACGACCCAGCTAGGGGCCGCGACGGGTACCTGGAGCAATTACTGAGCACCGCTCACCCTACTGCTTGTCTTGCTTATTTAATACTCTTCTATCAATTTTACATACCAATTGTAGGAAAATCATATTTAATCAAAACATAAATACTTTACGTACATTTGCCTCTTGGCCATCAAAATAATATATATACATATGAAAACATCTTGTGAGACCATCTAACCCACACTGCGTATCTACGAGCCTCTACTAACATAATGAATACATAGACGGAACAAGACTCCGTCATGCCCAAAATATGCCTATATGAATGTACTTCAAAAGAATAGCCATAAGCACCTCCGAACAATGGAGTGCTATCTATCAGCTGACAGCTACTGTGGACCTGGGCCAAGCTCTCTTCCCTGTCTACCTGTGGGCATGAACACAGCGTCCGAAGAAAGGACGTCAGTACGAATATTGTACCGAGTATGAGAGGCATACATAATGAAAGGAAACATCAACATGAGACATCTGGATCTAACTGATAATCATAAATGAAGTAATGCATGCTATCTTACTCATACTCATCATCATGACATGTATGCATCATATGCAAGCTGCCCGTCCATGTCGGAACGGTGTGATAATCAATAATATTAGCCCGCGTCCAGGCCTCCCGCGTCCGGGGTACCATCTCATGCCGCCCACTAGTGGTGTCTGCCCATGCCCGTAGGTCGTGGTGTATCCGTATCGCCGCCCGCCGAAGCGGTGTCTGCCCGGCCAACTAGGCCCGGTGTGAATGCAATCATGACATGCTTATGTAAATACTCATAGTAATATGCTTATCATAAAATACTCATCTTATCATAATGCGTATATAAGACTCATGATCAACTTTACTCTATCGGGGTGACGTAAGGTCGTGATCCCCCGATTACATTATGGAAACATCATAGATATTCTGCCTCACCTTGAAAGGACTAGTACATAAGGTGAGTGTAGGCAAGGAATAACATCATCATCATTCTAGTGTCATCATATCATACATCTTAACTCATATAGACATTCATAGGTATAAGCTTTTAACTTCTTAGAATGTAAGAACTCATGAAAGGAATAGGGATTCAAGTTAAAAGATTCATGCCATTAGAAAGAAGGACTAGCCTCACATGCCTTGGTCGTTTAGCTAAGATATCGCTCACTTGTTCTCCGTCGATATCACGTCGTTACCTTCATAAGAGAATTCGTATCGACATTAGTAACTGACTATAAGAACGCGTCGCTAATTCTAGGAGAAGTCGGACAACGCTTCCTTCGCTCATACCACTTTTCTCATGTTTTACATTAACTCCCAACATTCATAATATTACTCGCAATATCATAATCGACAATCGTCATTTACGTACATTTGGCAAAATCCACCATTTTCCTCGAATTTTCCCTTATTTCTACTTCTAGCTCGTCCTTGCGTTTTCATGCATTTAATGCTTGTTTCATGATATAAACATCATTTATAACGTATTAGTACTCACAACACTTCAATATTCATAGTTCAATTCCATTATCATTCACTTATGTCACTATTCACTCAATAATGACCCATTTCTATGTTCTTCTACATTTCAAGTATCCAAGCTTTCCAATACTTCAAAAAACATGGAATAATCATGAAACTTACCTTGGATGATGGTTTAACAATCCTTAAGTTGAAATACTTCAATTAGCCAAAACCCTAGTTCCACCTTCTTGGGAATTTCTTGACTTAGAAGATCCTTTGATGTGTTCTTACACTTATTTTCATGAATTTAGTGGTGATGATCTTGATATTCCCTTTGATTCTCTTGAATTCTTGTGGAGGAAATATTTGGAGAGTTCTAGAATGTTCTTGAGTTGTATGGGTGAATAATGAAATGAATTGAAGTCCAAGTCCCTTTTAATAATCACAAAAACTGATCTTTAATGAATTCTTGTCAGGATGAACAGTGGTCGTAAACCACCATATACGGACCGTATTGTGATTTACGGTCCGTCCTCCATGGTCGTTTTTAATCATTTAAAAAACAGAAAGTTTTGGCTGAGGAACATGGCATTTTACGACTGAGGTTTACGGTCCGTAAACCAGTTTATGGGCCATCCTCCAAGTCGTTTTTAACCATTTTCACAATTTACAAAAAGTTGAGATTTTTGACAAGCTGGAGGACGATTGCACTATACGGTCCGTAAATCACTTTACGGGCCGTATAGTGCCATATACGACCACTGGACAGAAAATTTTCCGCGACTTTCTTATTTTCCAAAATTTCTTAATTAGCCATTCCCAACTTAATAAAACATCATTCACTCGACTTTTCATCATTCCACTCATCTTACAAGTACAGAGAAATTTCCGAGGTGTAACAGATGGGGCCCTAGGCCCTTTACAAATCAGTGTACCCTGTCGCCCATATCTGCTACCATGGCCGAAGCATACCTGGCCAAGGAGTTAAAACGGAGGCTATACTCTAGGGCACTCATGCTTCCTTGCCTCAAGTTAAAGAATTTATCGGCCCTTGCTCGCCGAACTTCTGGAGGCATATAATGACGGAAAAAAGCATCGACAAACTCTTGCTATACCGGGGGAGGTGCATTGGCTCCCCGTGAAGCCATCCATACTGTATACCACTGGATCGAGACATCTTTCAACCTATATGACGCTAGCTCTACCGACTCGGTGTCTGAGGCATGTATCAATCGGAGCGTCCTTAGCATACCATCGATGAAATCCTGAGGATCCTCCTCCGGCTTTGACCCAAAGAATTCCGGAGGGTTCAAAGTAATGAAATCACGGGCTCTTGCACTAACAGCCCTATCACCATACCCTGAACTATGCCTCTGAGCCTGGGCCGCAACCAATTGAGTCAATAAAGTAATGACCACTTTTACATCTTAGCCCGAAGCATTTGGTGGAGGAGCTGGAGGTGCTGGAGCTGGGGCTGAGGCTCCCTCACGCTCCTCAGAGACGGGCACTGTCTGGGAGGACTGAGATTGAGCCGCACCCTGGGACTCACTTTCCTCTACTACCGGTGGCGGTGCTTTCTTAGACCGCTTCTCTGCCACCGTCTTGCCCTTTTGGGCTGCCGTAGTCTTTCCCTTTTTAGGCATCTCTGAAATACACAACACACGATTTAGGAGCAAGAAAATCCTACATCATAGCTCTATGGCACGATTCTTATGAAGAAAGAAGGTCATTTATTCTTAAAATGTCCGCAGCTTCTTGTTTATAAGTGTGGCGCACAACACACCCATAAACAAGACTCTACTAGACACGGCTCGTAGACACACCCTTGGACTGAACTGCTCTGATACCACTTTTGTCACGACTCGACTCGGGGCCGCGACGAGCACCCGGTGCTAGCCCACCCGGGCACCCTCTTAGCTTACTCTTATGCTTACATCTAGGTGAGCCACATAATTATACATGCATTTCCATTCATTCGTCAACTAGTCCCATTTGGACAACAGCACATTTATATCATCGTAGGCATCTATGTCACATCAATGTACATGGGCCAACGTGGCCGACAAAATGATATACAAAACATAGGCCGACAAGGCCAAACACATCTATCCACACACACACACATGTCTACAGCCTCTAAGAGTATAACATATCACATTAGCGGGACAGGACCCCGCTATGCCCATAATTATATACACAAAAGAATGAGTACCCAAAAGATATGGCTCCGAAGGAAATGGAGCTCTCTATGTAATCTCTAAATAGGCAGCTATGGATCAAGTCTGTCTACCTGTGCACCTACAAGCATGACGCAGCGTTCACAAATAAAAGGACGTCAGTACGAAGAATGTACTGAATATGTGAAGCATGAGCAACATCAATAAATAAGCATCATGAACAACATATGAAATAGCATAGGAGGGGGAGACAATAATATCCTCGTCATAGCGCTTACCTGCCTTTCGTGGGACTTTCCATTTTTCATACGTATTTGTACACCTACGTCATCATCCGTATTCCATAATAGTACTTGTACCATACTTATGCTCATATTCGTATACATGTCCTTATTCGTATTCTTATACATAGTCTTATCACATTCATATTCATATTATATACATAGTCATTTCATATACATGGCATTTACATAGCATACCCGACCTCATAGGATCGGTGTTTCATACATACTTGGCCAACCAAGGCTCAAGGTGTTATATCCCGTGTTTTCGTATAATTGGAAATCGTGAAATAATTATGACTCGGGTGTTAGAAGGACCTAATTTAATTTTTGTGAATATGACTATGTTGGTTGTGAAATATTTAATGCTAAGCCCTCGGGGAAGGCCGAGGATAAATTTGGAATTTCGGAAATTAGTTTCGGGAATTACAAATCGGGACTTTTCAAGAAGTGGGCCAAAGAAATAAAAAATTACAATTGAAGCCCAAAGGAAAGAGAGGGGCCGGCCAAGCCCATTTTTAAAAGGGTCATGTGCTATGCACATGACCCCAAAAGGATATATATCACTTGAAGTCTTAGTAATTTAGATCAAATCAAAAAAGAATCAAGAACACACAAAGGAAAGGGGCATTCGGCCGAATAGTGAAGAGAAAGAAAGAAAAAATTCCAAGCTTTCTTGTGATCCAAAAATCTTGTTCTTCTCATATTTGTGAAGTACTCAAGGCCCTCTTCAACGGGGTATAATTAGTTTGGCGTAAAATCGACGTTTGCGACAAGTCGGGGTTTCAAGGAAAGGTATGAATTTTGTCCCCTTTTTGTTATAGAATTGATGTGAATGTGTTAAGCATTGGAAGTAGATGGAGATCCCGTAATTTTAACGCAAATAGAAAGTCGTGGGTGTGTGTGTGTAGTGTGTTTGGCCGTGAGTTATGGAAGGAAAGAAATGGTATGAATTGATCTTGTTTAAGTTGGCATAATGTGTTGTTGTGACCCTTAGATCGTAATTGATTGATTGTTGAATTAAATTGGCGGTGGAAAACAAATTCGGATATTATCGGAAAGTGTATATCCTTGGTATTCTTATGTATATCAATGTATATTTTGGGGTGCTATAGACTTTAGATATGAATCTATATCGATGTTGACGAATTCGGATTGAAACGACGTTAGTTAGAATGTTCGTCGTGAATTTTAATGTTTTGAAGAATTATGGAACTAATGGATTTTGGTGCAATTTCGTGTATGGTTTGAATTGTAATGAGAATGTGGTTGTATAAGTTTGAATGTGGGAATGAATACAAATAGGTAGATATAGAATTGGAATTTTGAAAGTTTGAATGGAAAGTTGCCAACTTTAGAAATCATGTAGAACTTTAAAGCTAGAATGGCTTGATTGTTGTTTATATTGTTTGGTTGATGGGTGGGCTGTTGTGGTTGGTTAATTTGAGCCGAGCTACGCCTCGGGGATGTTAGATTTATAGGGGAAGTGCTGCCGAAATTTCGGTAGGCAAATATGGAGTTAAAGGCATTTTTGAGCGTAAGAATCTCATTTGGTAACTTTGACCATTTGCAGATTTTTGACGAGACGGGACGGGACTTTTGGAGGAGCTTACGACATCTGAGAGGTATGTAAAGCTTCCCAATTCTTTATTTGGCATATCTTAGTGTGTTAGTTGAATATGAGACCTTCCGGAACATTTCTGCTCCTCGAAACCCGATCCACAGGAAAGTTACTATTCATTCAATTCGATTGAAGCCTAAAGGCTCCCTTTTGGCTAGAATGCCATTATTCGTCCGAAACCTATCGAAATGTGGTCGGGTAACCTAGAAATGATTATGTATGACCCTTGGCATATAACTGCTCGTAAAAATATGTTCACCACCTCACTTCGACTCGAGGTGGGTCCGCTACCCCAAAATGCCCGATTTGCCCTTCGGGCCATCTTTGAGAATAGAGTTGAACATACCACTTCTGATCATTGGAACATCCTTCCACGGGGTATGTTTGGACTATTCGATGCACTAATCCAGGTTGTGAACTATATGGACCATTTTGGAATCGTTTTGCAAAATGAAACCTTATGTCGACTAAGTATTCGACTATTTTGTAATAGGATATGATTTATGAGTTTACTTTGTTTTGAAACACTATTTCGAAATACGATTTGCATTTGTTTGCTCACGACTCTGCTCGTGCCTTATTATGACTTCGTTCACCGGTTCCCGGGCCGGTTTTGATTCGGGCATTTTATGATAATTCGGCCGTATGCTGTGTTACGGTTCCCAAGGCTTCGCCATAGGGCCGGGTTCCGTTTGGAGTTATGCTGTGATATGGCTCGGGGTGCGATACGCTCACCGATGATTATGATTATGTTCGGGGATGTACGGAGATTTGAAACCTTCTGGTGTTATGCTGTGTGTGGTGCCAGCGTCGGAGTGGCGACCACGTTCTTAAGCGTTTGCATGATTTTATTTGCATAAAATATATGTATATGATTCCGATACAGATTTTGACATACCAGTTTGTACCCCACTTTGACATTTGATTTGCTTTCGGTTTTGATCCATAATTCTGTACTCCGTGCTTTACATACTCAGTACATATTTCGTACTGACCCCCTCTCTCCGGGGGCTGCGTTTTATGCCCGCAGGTGCAGACATCGGTGATCCTCCGCAGTAGGCTTTACTTCTTGCTTTCCGGAGTACTTTTACTTAATCCGGAGCCCACTCTTTGTACAGACTCCTCCACTTTGTATATGTACTTTGTATATTTGACAGTTTGGGTACGGCGGGGCCCTGTCTCGCCATATGTCATGTTTTGAATTCATAGAGGTCTGTAGTCATCTTTGTGGGGCGAGGGTCCTATGTGTATGTTGTCTGATTTTGCTTTCGGGTCTTAAAGCGGTCTGTTTGATATGATGGCCCCAAATGGCCCCTTTTGTATATATTTGTATTTTGACCGGCGATGTCTATTCCGCCGCTTTGTTTGAGTTTGATTTGATATGACCGCTTAAGACATTTTTTTCGATATAAATTATGTGTGATATAACTTTTGGAAAATCCTGAAATAAGTTTGGGTTCGGAAATGAATATGCGATTTGGTCTGGGTACCCAGGTAGGGTGCCAGTCGCGGCCCACGGGGCTGGGTCGTGACAAAAGTGGTATCAGAGCGGTTTGTCCTCGGAATGTCTACAGGCCGTGTCTCGTAGAGTCTTGTTTATCGATGTGTTGTGCACCACATCTATAAACGGGAAGCTACAGGGCATTTAGGATGTTACTTTCTTTGTAATCCTAGATCGTGCGATAGAGCTGTGCTATTAGGATGATTTTGATCTAACTCGCCTTCGTGTTTGCAGTGATGCCTCCGAAGAAGGCAACGGCAGCCCAGAAGGGCAAGGCGAGGATTGGGGAGACTAGCCAGGCACAGCGAGCTACCCGGGCTCGTGTATATGATTTGCCTGAGGATGTGCCACAGTCTGAGGGGTCTGCTACACCCCCACTAGTACAGCCTGGAGCAGGACCTTCGGCAGCTCCAGAGGTCCGTGTACCCGCACCTGAGACTCCAGCTCCTCAGCCAGGGGCGGAGGATCGGACCCTGAGAGAGGCTGTGCAGTTGCTGACTACGCTGGTAGCAGGGCAGGCTCGCAGACGCGGGCGGAGGGACGACGATGATGACGACAGGCGGGACAGCCTGAGAGTTCGGGAGTTTTTGCTATGTGGCCCTCCAGAGTTCTTCGGGTCTAAGCCCGACGAGGACCCCCACGACTTTATTCGGGGGATGCGACGCTCACTGGACTTGGTCAGGGCTTCAGAGACCGAGTCGGTTGAGCTGGCTTCGCACCGGCTTCGAGATGTGGCTACCCACTGGTACGAGACTTGGGAGTTGTCTAGGGGAAAGGGTGCCCCTCCAGCCACTTGGGATCAGTTTGTGACAGCATTCACCCGCCACTTTTTGCCCCCAGAGTTACGGCGGGCACGGGCTGATCGATTCTTACGTCTGCAGCAGTGGGGTCGGAGTGTTCGTGAGTATAACCTTGAGTTTGATTCTCTGGCCCGATATGCACCGGCCGTGGTAGCAGATATGTCCGATCGGATGCACAGATATGTTATGGGATTGGACCGGTATTTGGTTGATAGTTGTATGGCAGTGTCATTGCAGGCAGACATGGACATTTCCCGGCTTCAGGCCTATGCGATGGGTATGGAGGACCGTCGCAGATCTGATCCTGCTGGCAGAGATCGAGACAGGAGGCCGCCCAAGAGGGCTAGATCCGTGGGTTATTCAGGGGATTCTCGAGGCGGACAGCCTCAGCAGCAGCAGCAGTCTGACAGATATTTTCCTCCTTCCGGCCGGGGTACTCAGTCAGGTAGCCGGAGATTCGATAGTACAGGACCGTCTGGGGCCGGTCAGAGCTCCAGAGTGGCAGGTTCACAGGTACCCAGGGGTCCCAGCCAGGCCAGACCACCCAGGCCCCGTTGTCCTCATTGCGGAAAGTCTCATCCCGGGGAGTGTTACCGAGCGACTGGAGCCTGCTTTTCGTGTGGTGGTCAGGGCCACTTTATGAGAGATTGTCCATTGGCTAGCGGTTCTGGTAGTGCTGCTCAGCAGACAGGGTCAGCCGCCGGTTCTTCTTCTGCTCCATCAGTTGCACGCCCTGGAGGGCGAGGTATTCCAGCACCGGCAGGACGCGGTCGAGGCCGCGGTGGCGCTTCAGGTTCTAGCGATCCCTCGAACCGTATATATGCTTTGGCCAGCCGCCAGGATCAGGAGGCTTCGCCAAACGTTGTCACAGGTACATTACTGGTTTTCTCCAGATCTGTATATGCATTGATTGACCCTGGCTCTACTTTATTATATATTTCCCCGCTGGTTGCTAGTAAGATTGGGATAGTGTCTGAGCCTATAGAGCCGTTTGAGGTAGCTACGCCAGTTGGGGATTTTATTGTAGCGAGACAGATCTATAGGGATTGTTCTGTGACCATTTATGATCGTAGCACTAAGGCTGATTTGGTAGAGTTAGACATGCTCGAGTTTGATGTCATTATGGTTATGGACTGGTTGTCTTCCTGTTATGCTAATGTCGACTGCCAGAAAAAGGTAGTCCGTTTTCAGTTTCCCGGGGAACCAGTCATAGAGTGGTTCGGATCTACTGCATCGCCGAGGGGTAAGTTTATTTCATACCTCAAGGCTAAGAAGATGATCCAGAAGGGGTATATCTATCATTTGGTTCGTGTGCACGATACTGCCGCGGAGGTACCTACCCTTCAGTCTGTTCCGGTCGTCAGCGAGTTTCCAGATGTCTTTCCTGAAGAGCTTCCTGGCCTTCCGCCTGAGCGGGAGATTGATTTTACTATTGAGTTGATGCCGGATACACAGCCTATATCCATTCCTCCGTACAGGATGGCACCAGCTGAGTTGAAGGAGTTGAAGGAGCAGCTGAAAGATTTGCTGGATAAGGGTTTTATCAGGCCCAGTACATCACCCTGGGGGGCGCCGGTATTGTTTGTCAGGAAGAAAGATGGGTCATTGCGGATGTGTATCGACTACCGGCAGCTGAATAAGGTGACTATTAAGAACAAATATCCCCTCCCCCGGATTGATGATTTGTTTGACCAGCTGCAGGGTGCTAGACATTTTTCAAAGATAGATCTGCGTTCTGGTTACCATCAGGTGCGAGTACGGGAGTCAGATATCCCGAAGACTGCTTTCCGGACTCGGTACGGGCATTATGAGTTCAGAGTTATGTCTTTCGGGCTGACTAATGCTCCAACAGTATTTATGGATCTGATGAACCGGGTATTTCGGCCTTTCCTGGATATGTTTGTTATTGTGTTTATTGATGATATTCTGATTTACTCGCGATCAGTCGAGGAGCATTCAGATCATTTGAGGACGGTACTTGGCATCCTCCGTCAGCAGAAGTTATATGCTAAATTCTCTAAGTGTGAGTTCTGGTTGACTTCTGTGGCATTCTTGGGCCATATTGTCGGCGCCGATGGTATTCGGGTTGACACGCAGAAGATTGAGGCTGTGCAGAATTGGCCCAGGCCTACTACACCGACAGAGGTGCGTAGTTTTCTTGGATTGGCTGGGTATTACCGCAGGTTCGTGGAGGATTTCTCTTCTATTTCAGCACCACTGACGAGGCTTACCCAGAAAGCAGCAAAATTCCAGTGGACAGATGCTTGCGAGCGCAGCTTTCAGATGCTGAAGGAGAGATTGATTACAGCACCAGTTTTGGCTCTTCCAGAGGGATCTGACGGGTATGTTGTCTATTGTGACGCCTCTGGTATTGGGATAGGATGTGTATTGATGCAGCACGGTCGAGTCATAGCCTATGCTTCCCGGCAGCTTAGACCGCACGAGAAGAACTATCCCACTCATGATCTTGAGTTGGCCGCGGTGATTCATGCCTTGAAGATTTGGCGGCATTATTTATATGGGGTCCATGTTGATATCTATACGGACCATAAGAGTCTCCAGTATATTTTCAGACAGAAGGAACTAAATTTGCGGCAGCGGAGATGGCTTGAGTTACTAAAGGATTACGACGTTGATATTTTGTACCATCCGGGGAAAGCCAATGTGGTAGCTGATGCGCTTAGCCGCAAGTCCGTGGGCAGTCTGGCTGATGTTCCATCTGATAAGAGAGATTTGGTTCGTGATATTCATCAGCTGGCCAGCCTCGGAGTTCGTTTGGTGGATTCTGGAGATTCTGGGATTTCTGTTCGTCCAGTTGCTGAGTCATCTATTATTCAGGAGGTAAAGCAGCCCCAGTTTGAGGATCCTCTTTTGATTCAGTACAGAGATGTGGCCCTTAGTAAATCAAAGACTCAGTTTGAGATCTCGCCTGACGGAGTATTATTATATGACGGCAGATTCTGTGTACCGGACGTTGCGGGCTTACGGCGGCAGATTATGGGCGAGGCCCATAATGCACGATATTCTGTCCATCCTGGTTCCACTAAAATGTACCGGGACCTCAGGTGTTTATATTGGTGGGACGGCATGAAGAAAGATATTGCTGAGTTTGTTAGTCAGTGCCCGAACTGCCAGCAAGTTAAGATCGAGCATCAGAAGCCCGGTGGATTATTGTAGGAGATGGAAATTCCAGCCTGGAAATGGGAGATGATTAATATGGATTTCGTTGTTGGACTACCGCGCACTCCACGCAGGTACGACTCTATCTGGGTTGTTGTTGACAGGCTAACGAAATCAGCCCATTTCCTTCCGGTTCGGACTACTTATTCGGCTGAGGACTATGCCAGATTGTACATCAGAGAGATAGTCAGACTTCACGGAGTCCCGATATCTATTATTACTGACCGAGGTACCCAGTTTACAGCAAATTTCTGGAGGTCATTTCAGGAGGGATTAGGGACTCAGGTGAGTCTCAGTACAGCTTTTCACCCTCAGTCCGACGGGCAGGCCGAGCGCACTATTCAGACGCTCGAAGATATGTTGCGGGCCTGCGTTATTGATTTCAGGGGCAACTGGGATGATCATTTGCCGCTTATTGAGTTTGCCTATAATAACAGTTATCACTCCAGCATTCAGATGGCTCCGTACGAGGCCCTTTACGGCAGGAGATGCAGGTCTCCTATTGGCTGGTTTGACGTGGGCGAGACTAAGTTGATTGGGCCAGATGTGATCCAGGAGGCTGTAGATAAGGTAAAGCTTATTCGAGAATGATTATTGGCTGCTCAGAGTCGACAGAAAGCTTATGCAGACAGACGACGTCGACCGTTAGAGTTCCGGATTGGCGACTGGGTATTTCTGAAGGTGTCGCCCATGAAGGGTGTCATGAGATTCGGTAAAAAGGGTAAGTTGAGCCCCCGGTACACTGGACCGTATCAGATCGTGTGAAAGATAGGCGAGGTCGCCTATGAGCTAGACTTACCATCCGACTTGGAGGCCGTACACCCGGTGTTTCATGTGTCTATGTTGCGGAAATGTATTGGTGATCCTGCCAGGATATTCCCAGTAGATGACATTCAGGTGACGGAGCAGTTATCTTATGACGAGCAACCTATATCTATTCTGGATCGACAGGTGCGGAGACTACGCACTAAAGAAGTGCCCTCCGTCAAAGTCCTGTGGCGCAACAATAATCGAGAGGAGATGACTTGGGAGGCGGAGGACGAGATGAAGAAGAAATATCCCCACCTGTTTCCGACATCCACAGGTAATCTAATTTCTTTTTCAGTTTGTTGTGTTGATTGATAAAATGAACTATGTATGTCATTATTAAAAAGGGACACTCCTGCCTTGATCATAAGACCTTATAAGATTAACTTAACATTCGGGGACGAATGTTCTTAAGGGGGGGAGAATGTTATATCCCGTGTTTTCGTATAATTGGAAATCGTGAAATAATTATGACTCGGGTGTTAGAAGGACCTAATTTAATTTTTGTGAATATGACTATGTTGGTTGTGAAATCTTTAATGCTAAGCCCTCGGGGAAGGCCGAGGATAAATTTGGAATTTCGGAAATTATTTTCGGGAATTACAAATCGGGACTTTTCAAGAAGTGGGCCAAAGAAATAAAAAATTACAATTGAAGCCCAAAGGAAAGAGAGGGGCCGGCCAAGCCCATTTTTAAAAGGGTCATGTGCTATGCACATGACCCCAAAAGGATATATATCACTTGAAGTCTTAGTAATTTAGATCAAATCAAAAAAAAATCAAGAACACACAAAGGAAAGGGGCATTCGGCCGAATAGTGAAGAGAAAGAAAGAAAAAATTCCAAGCTTTCTTGTGATCCAAAAATCTTGTTCTTCTCATATTTGTGAAGTACTCAAGGCCCTCTTCAACGGGGTATAATTAGTTTGGCGTAAAATCGACGTTTGCGACAAGTCGGGGTTTCAAGGAAAGGTATGAATTTTGTCCCCTTTTTGTTATAGAATTGATGTGAATGTGTTAAGCATTGGAAGTAGATGGAGATCCCGTAATTTTAACGCAAATAGAAAGTCGTGGGTGTGTGTGTGTAGTGTGTTTGGCCGTGAGTTATGGAAGGAAAGAAATGGTATGAATTGATCTTGTTTAAGTTGGCATAATGTGTTGTTGTGACCCTTAGATCGTAATTGATTGATTGTTGAATTAAATTGGCGGTGGAAAACGAATTCGGATATTATCGGAAAGTGTATATCCTTGGTATTCTTATGTATATCAATGTATATTTTGGGGTGCTATAGACTTTAGATATGAATCTATATCGATGTTGACGAATTCGGATTGAAACGACGTTAGTTAGAATGTTCGTCGTGAATTTTAATGTTTTGAAGAATTATGGAACTAATGGATTTTGGTGCAATTTCGTGTATGGTTTGAATTGTAATGAGAATGTGGTTGTATAAGTTTGAATGTGGGAATGAATACAAATAGGTAGATATAGAATTGGAATTTTGAAAGTTTGAATGGAAAGTTGCCAACTTTAGAAATCATGTAGAACTTTAAAGCTAGAATGGCTTGATTGTTGTTTATATTGTTTGGTTGATGGGTGGGCTGTTGTGGTTGGTTAATTTGAGCCGAGCTACGCCTCGGGGATGTTAGATTTATAGGGGAAGTGCTGCCGAAATTTCGGTAGGCAAATATGGAGTTAAAGGCATTTTTGAGCGTAAGAATCTCATTTGGTAACTTTGACCATTTGCAGATTTTTGACGAGACGGGACGGGACTTTTGGAGGAGCTTACGACATCTGAGAGGTATGTAAAGCTTCCCAATTCTTTATTTGGCATATCTTAGTGTGTTAGTTGAATATGAGACCTTCCGGAGCATTTCTGCTCCTCGAAACCCGATCCACAGGAAAGTTACTATTCATTCAATTCGATTGAAGCCTAAAGGCTCCCTTTTGGCTAGAATGCCATTATTCGTCCGAAACCTATCGAACTGTGGTCGGGTAACCTAGAAATGATTATGTATGACCCTTGGCATATAACTGCTCGTAAAAATATGTTCACCACCTCACTTCGACTCGAGGTGGGTCCGCTACCCCAAAATGCCCGATTTGCCCTTCGGGCCATCTTTGAGAATAGAGTTGAACATACCACTTCTGATCTTTGGAACATCCTTCCACGGGGTATGTTTGGACTATTCGATGCACTAATCCAGGTTGTGAACTATATGGACCATTTTGGAATCGTTTTGCAAAATGAAACCTTATGTCGACTAAGTATTCGACTATTTTGTAATAGGATATGATTTATGAGTTTACTTTGTTTTGAAACACTATTTCGAAATACGATTTGCATTTGTTTGCTCACGACTCTGCTCGTGCCTTATTATGACTTCGTTCACCGGTTCCCGGGCCGGTTTTGATTCGGGCGTTTTATGATAATTCGGCCGTATGCTGTGTTACGGTTCCCAAGGCTTCGCCATAGGGCCGGGTTCCGTTTGGAGTTATGCTGTGATATGGCTCGGGGTGCGATACGCTCACCGATGATTATGATTATGTTCGGGGATGTACGGAGATTTGAAACCTTCTGGTGTTATGCTGTGTGTGGTGCCAGCGTCGGAGTGGCGACCACGTTCTTAAGCGTTTGCATGATTTTATTTGCATAAAATATATGTATATGATTCCGATACAGATTTTGACATACCAGTTTGTACCCCACTTTGACATTTGATTTGCTTTCGGTTTTGATCCATAATTCTGTACTCCGTGCTTTACATACTCAGTACATATTTCGTACTGACCCCCTCTCTCCGGGGGCTGCGTTTTATGCCCGCAGGTGCAGACATCGGTGATCCTCCGCAGTAGGCTTCACTTCTTGCTTTCCGGAGTACTTTTACTTGATCCGGAGCCCACTCTTGGTCCAGACTCCTCCACTTTGTATATGTACTTTGTATATTTGACAGTTTGGGTACGGCGGGGCCCTGTCTCGCCATATGTCATGTTTTGAATTCGTAGAGGTCTGTAGTCATCTTTGTGGGGCGAGGGTCCTATGTGTATGTTGTCTGATTTTGCTTTCGGGTCTTAAAGCGGTCTGTTTGATATGATGGCCCCAAATGGCCCCTTTTGTATATATTTGTATTTTGACCGGCGATGTCTATTCCGCCGCTTTGTTTGAGTTTGATTTGATATGACCGCTTAAGACATTTTTTTCGATATAAATTATGTGTGATATAACTTTTGGAAAATCCTGAAATAAGTTTGGGTTCGGAAATGAATATGCGATTTGGTCTGGGTACCCAGGTAGGGTGCCAGTCGCGGCCCACGGGGCTGGGTCGTGACACAAGGTTACTCATACCTGGCCCTACCAAGGCTTCAGGGTTATCCGTACCATCTGCAGAGATGTGCGCACGTTTCGTAATCGTATACATACTTTATACATATTCATATACATATATCCTACCCGGCATTATAAGCTCGGGGTGTCATTATAGCCCTTCATAGGCACATGTAAGTATAATAGCCCGTAGGCACCTTTAGCATCATTATTATTATCATCGTCATCACTATCATCATCATTTTCGCTACATCTATATCTTATGCTTACTCGTCATATGGGGTCCGTAGTACAATCGTAGCACATATCGAGGATCGTGAGCTTATGAGCTCGGAGTGTCAATCATTTGAATACAACATACTCATATAGAGGATTTAAGAGTTTGGCCAAGGAACCATGCCTTATGAAAGAAGGGTTAGCCTTACATACCTTCTCGTCGGACTATTCTACATTTGCACGCTTCCTCCCAATGATAGCGTCTATACCTTCATTAATATCATAACAATGGCCATTAGTCATTCACATTATCCACATTATCTAGATTCCTTAATTGTCCTCTAATTCACCCATATTCATGGTCATAACATCCAACTTCGTCCATTCGTCTAAAGTGTCTGGTTCATGATCTTAGTACCCTTTATAATACATTCGTATCACAACACAACAACATTCATGATTCAATTGAAACTATTCCTCAAAATGTCACTATTCATCATTCATGACCTACATGACCATACTTTCTACAATCCATGTATTTCAACTCTTCAATACCTTAAACATCATATAAAAATCATGAATCTTACCTTAGAAGTTGTAGGAACAAGCTTTGATTAATAATACTCCACTTCGAGCAAAACCCTAGTTTTTCTCCATTTGGATTTTCTTGACCTAGATGATCTTTGATGATGTTCTTACTCTTGATTCACCTTGTTTTATGTTGTTGATCCTTAAATATCCTTGAAAACTTGTATAATAAATGTAGAGAGAGGTTTCAGAGAGAAGTGGTGTAATGTTGTAATGAAATAAAATAAGTGTTGGTTCCCTTATTTAATGAATTGTAAAAATCTGTGCTGAGTGAACAGTGGTCGTCCATGGAGGTTTACGGTCCGTATTTGTCACGACCCAACCCCGTGGGCCGCGACTGGTGCCCTACTTAGGCACCCCAAACAAACTCACAACCCGATCATCGAATTCGAACTCAACCAAACTCAGCATGCGTTATCCGAACTAGAAATGAGAAACAGACGCCAGACACAAACATTATCGAACATTTATCTTAAGCGGTCGCCCGTTCAGATTAGTCAAATCAACATCAGAAAGGTGGCGGAATATACGTCGCCCAAATGCACGCACACACACATCAGAAAGGGGCGGAATGTACATCGCCCAAATGCACACACACACATACAAACGCAGAGGCCGACTTGGCCATAGTAGCGTACGGGCCGCTTAAGATCGCAAAACAGACTCACATACAAACACACCGGACCCACGACCCACAAATCTGACTACAGGCCTCTAAACAAAACAGAACATATGAACAGATGACGGGACAGGGCCCCGCCGTACCCACACATCCACAAATGTACCGAACACACACATACAACAGAAGATATGTACCAAAAGTAGGCTCCGGATCAAGGGGAGCTCTCCAACACAGCAGAATGAGTAGCCTAAACTGGAGGACCACCCAAACAAGCTTCTGTACCTGTGGGCATGAAACACAGCCCCCGAAGAAACGGGGGTCAGTACGGGAGAAGTACTGAGTATGTAAAGCAGAAGGTACAGAAATCACAAACACAGCTGGAGTCAGAAAGAACAAACACACCAACATCGTAAACAAAGCAAACCTGCGCGGGAGGCGGACGTACAAATGCAAATCAAATCATGTATAGGGTTTAGGAACGTGGTCACCCCCCGACGCTGGTGCCACAACACATCATAACTCCAGAAGTTTTCAAATCTCTGTATAGTCTCCAGACACATCATATCACACACACATCATATCATCAGAACATATCAAATGCCATATCACATCATAACTCCATAAACGGTAACCGGCTCTATGGCAAGGCCTCGGAAACCGTAACACATCATGACTCCCGAATATATTATAGCGCGCACGATCACAAAGTCGGCCCGGGTACCGACGAACGAAGTCATAGCAGACAGCACGAACAGAGTAATGCAGAAACCATATGCATATCGAAAATAATTTGTCGGACTCAACATATAGTTTACGTATAGGTATATACTGATGCCAGAAGGCTCGGAGCAGGAATCAGATTGATCAAAGTTTATGTGTAAAAGTTACGAAGTTCCAAACTGCCACATTCTCAAGAAAAGGCGTTCATAAGTCATTTCCCGAAAATCTCACATCATTCAGAGGGGAAAACGTACATTAATGGCATAGGAAGTTTCAAACGCATCTTTGGTCATAAACAGACGGTCGCAGATTATAACGGACACAAGCGGACCAAACAAACCGAATAAGGGGAGCCTCGGGGCTCGCGGGCCCACCTCGGGTCAAATTGAGGCGGCGGACACAAATCACAGACTTTCGGCTCCATAGAGCCATCTACGAAAGTTTCGGAGAGTTTCGGACACAACAGCACAAGTTAAGGATGTACGAACATTCTTTTAACCAAATGCGACAAAAAGGGTTCAATCGCGCTGAGTGAATAGTGCTCGAACTTGAACTTCGATTTCCAAGAGCAGGGTTATTCCCGAGATTCCGATATTAACCTAGTATGACTAGGACATGCCAAAAGAAGGATAGGTAGGCTTTACATACCTGGTTGGCGCCTTACGCTCCTCAAATCGCAATTCCCGTTTCGTCCAAAAACTGCAAATGGTCACTTTTACCAGTTACTATTCATGAGAATTAACATTTTAGTCTTTGGGCTATATTTGGCTACCGAAATTTCGGCAGCACTTCCCCTATAAATCTAACATCCCCGAGACTTAGCTCGGCTCACAATACAATAACAACAACAGCCCAAACATCATCAAACTATACAAACCACAATCATACTATATTAACTTCAAAATTTCACTTTAATACATAAGTTGGCAAATTCTTGATTCAACTTCAAAATTCCAAATCCATTTCCACATTAGTCCATTCATTCACTCATTCCCAATTATGCAAACACACTACATACAAGTTCCAAACCACACACAAACATCCCCAAAGTTCACTACTTTCCAATTTTCATTCAACACACCAATAGTTACGACGAACGTTCTAACTTGCGCCGTTTCATTCCAAATTCGTTATCATCAACCATAAATCATATTTAAAGTCTTAAATATCATAAATATACTATGATATACACAAATATCCCAAAGGTATACATTTTTCCGATAACGTCCGAAATCATTTTCTAACACCAAATCAATTCTCCAAACATTCATTTACGTTATAAAGGTTACAACGACACCTCAAACGACTAAACGGAATTAAGTTCACACGGTCTTGCACTACCTACAAGCCACGGCCAAACACACCCCTTCTACACACACACACCATGCACAAACACAACCCCATCCCATAATCTTCACACTAACCCAATCACTAACATATACATGTCCATTTCATAACATCAAAACATAAAAATCTTACCTTGTTCTTAAGATTCCGATTCGCCGCAAACGTCGCCCTTTCGTCAAACTAATTGTACCACAACGAAGAGCACCTCGAACTCATCAATCATTCCAAAAGAGACTAGGTGATTGGATTAGAAACAAGCCACGAAATTTTTTTTTTCTTTTTTTTTTTTTTTTTTTTTTCGGCCGAGAGCACCTTCAATGGTGTTCTTGAATTTTTTTCTTGTGTTTATCTTGAAAAGTCTCAAGTATGCATAATATATATCCAATTAGGAGTCATGTGCATAGCACATGACTCTTTAAAAGTGGGCTTGGGCTTGCCCCCCTTGGCCGGCCACTTTAATCCTTTGGGCCTAAATTTTGTATTCAATTTTCTTGGCCCGATTCATTAAAAGTCCCGTTTTGTAATTCCCGAAACAAATTTCCGAAATTCCAAATTTACCCTCGGCCTTCCCCGAGGTCTTAACATTAACGACTCCATAACCAACATAGTCATATTCACCAAAATCCAAATATTTCCTCAACACACACAAGTCTTATTTATTTCTTGATTTCCCGTTATACGAAAATACGGGACATAACATTCTCCCCCCCTTAAGAACATTCGTCCTCGAATGTTAAACCGACCTCATGGGTGTCGTACTACTCCGGGAGGGTTCTCTTGATAGTTGTCCTTCATTGATTTCTCCGACATAGTTTCTTTACCAATACTAGGGTAGATTTTTCACATCACTGACTCAAATACCTTCATAATACATTTTCTCATACTCTACGCCATCACTGAACCATACGCTATATTCTTGTAATAGACGAACGCTTTCCAGACATCATAGTCAATATCATTTTCTTGTCACACTCCTGAGTTTCCTTACCACATCGTCGTAATCTCACTTTACTTCATATCAGACACTTCATGCCAAACAGATTCAGAACTAAAACCGGACGCGCATAAGTATATCGGACGGATCCATAGTCAGAGGCAGACATACTCAACTATGGCGGACGGATTCGCAGTCAACATCAAAGGTACGGAAGTATATCAGGCACATCTGAGATCGGAGTCAGACGTACAAAGGCGTATCAGATGAATTCGTAAGCAGAATCAACACACTAAGATATACCAAACAGATTCACAATCGAAGTCAGACGTACGGACTCATATCGAACAGATCCGAAATCAGAAGCAAATATACAGAATTGTTTCATACCGAATCGTGATCAGACAAACCGAAGTGTATCACACACACACGCGGTCAAAATCAAACGCACAGAAGTATATCAGACGGATTTATACCCAGAGTCAGACATACAGAGGTGTGCCAGACAGAAACGGATTCAGAATCAAACGCACAAAAGGTTCATCGGACAGGTACATGGTCGAACTCAGAATTACAGAAGCGTACTAGGCAGAGCCTTATCGGAATCGGAAGTGCAGAAGCACCAGAGATAGATTGTCAATTTAGGATCAAATCGTTCATATTAAGGCTCCAATAATTCATGAGAATTTCCCTTCATTTGCAAACTCACTCACCAAGTCGTCACACAATTCGTCTTGCGTCTTACGTATCGACTTCCTTCAAAAATTCCACTTACTCACACTGTTTATCTTTTATTTATCACAACATTAGTTTCCGGGGCTCGGCTCTTAGCCCTCATAGGCACCAAATGAGAATCATACACACACACATACACATACATATACACATACACACGTTTATTCATACCTTACTGGCGAACATCTCTGGCTGTTATTCAAATTCGTTCAATTTCCCAAGCAGTGTTGTACCTTTTTCTCTTTGCCCATTCAATCTACCTCGTTCCGCGCGACTCCCGAAAGGGCGCTAATTATTCCATACACATTCTATTTACCTTTTGGTTACCCCAAATTTTCATTTACCTTAATCATACTTACACTTATGAAAGACTTTGCATTACTTCCCAGGGGTCACCCATCCCAGAATTGCTCTGGCTTGAGCACGCTTAACCCTGAAACTTTTACACATTTTGACGCGTTAGGGCTGATATAATTTCGTCAATTTCCCCGCACGACCTTTGTCACGAAAGTTTAGGCCAAACGGGGTCTTAGCAAATTTTTCGGAAATTTTTCGTAGCGGGTCCCCCTCTGTCTCAAAGAGGTCGTTTGCTTTTCTGGCTGTGTGGTCTATCGTTCTAGCCTTCCAAATCCCATATATTTTCCTCCCACATGTACAGATAACTGTCTCAGATATTTTCATTAATTCGGATTCTTACCCCCCCTTTACTGACACACAGAAAGAGAATATCGCATAATACTGAGGTACAAACCTATCATTGCACATATTTATTAAGAAAAGGGTTAGTAATATACCTGGGTCTGTGTCTGGGGGTGCCTCTGGGTCTCGCCGACCAGTCAAAGCATAAATGCGGTTCGAGGGACCGCTAGAATCTGAACCCCCACCACGGCCTCTACCGCGGCCCGCTGGTGCTGGCATACCTCGCCCCGTAGAGCGCGTGGCCGAAGGGGTAGATGACGAACCCGCAACAGATCTCATCGGCGGTGCTGCGCTACCGGAACCGCCTGCCCACGGACAATCCCGCATGATATGGCCCTGGCGGCCGCAAGCAAAACAGGCCCCTGTGGCCCTGAAGCACTCACCTGGGTGCGATCTCCCACAATACGAACACTGGGGTATGGGTGGCCTAGACTGACTGGGACCCCTGCTCGCCTGAGGACCTGGGGCTCTGGAACTCTGGTCTGCCCTGGACGGTCCTGCGCCAACAAATCTCTTACTAACAGACTGAGTGTCCCGGCCTGATGGAGGAAAGTACCCACTGGACTGATACTGAGGCTGCCCGCCCCGAGAATCTCCAGAATACCCCGCTGATCTGGCCCTCTTGGGCCGTCTCCCATCATACTCTCTGCTGGGCCGATCTGCTCGGTGCCGGTTCTCCATCCCCTGGGCGTAGGCCTGTAAACGGGCAATGTCCATATCTGTCTGCAATGACACCGCCATACACCCGTCAATCAAGTAACGATCCAGCCCCATAACATATCTATGCATCCGATCTGTCATATCTTCCACCACGGCAGGGGCATACCGGGCCAGGGAATCAAACTCCAAATTATATTCACGGACGCTCCGACCCCTCTGCTGCAGATGCAAAAACCGATCAGCTCGCTCCCGTCGTAACTCTGGGGGCAGAAAGTGGCGGGTGAAAGCAGTCACAAACTGATCCCACATAGCTGGAGGAGCACCCTCACCCCGGGATAGCTCCCAAGTCTCATACCAATGCGCGGCAACATCCCGAAGTCTATGCGAAGCTAGCTCAACCGACTCGGTCTCTGACGCCCTGACCAAGTCTAATGCACGCCGCATCCCCCGAATGAAGTCATGGGGGTCCTCGTCGGGCTTAGACCCGAAAAACTCTGGAGGGCCACATAACAAGAACTCCCGAACTCTCAGGCTTTCCCGCCTGTCCTATCATCATCGTCCCTCCGCCCGCGTCTGCGAGCCTGTCCGGCTACAATCGTGGTCAACAACTGTACAGCCTCCCTCAGGGTCCTATCCTCCGCCCCTGACTGAGGAGCTGGAGTCTCAGGAGCGGGTACACGGACCACTGGAGCTGCTAAAGGTCCCGCTCCAGGCTGTACTAATGGGGGTGTAGCAGACCCCTCAGAATGAGGTGTAACCTCAGGCAAATCATAAACACGAGCCCGAGTAGCCCGTTGTGCCTGACTGGTCTCTCCCACCTTCGCCTTGCCCTTCTGGGCCGCCGTTGCCTTCTTCGGAGGCATCACTGCAAACACAACAACGGGTCAGATCAGAATGACCCTAATAACACAGCTCTATCGCACGATCTAAGATTCCAAAGAAAGGGTAACACAACATCCTAGATGTCCTGTAGCTTCCTGTTTATAGATGCGGTGCACAGCACATCGATAAACAAGACTCTACTAGACACGGCCTGTAGACATTCCGAGGACAAACCGCTCTGATACCACTTTTGTCACGACCCAACCCCGTGGGCCGCGACTGGTGCCCTACTTAGGCACCCCAAACAAACTCACAACCCGATCATCGAATTCGAACTCAACCAAACTCAGCATGCGTTATCCGAACTAGAAATGAGAAACAGACGCCAGACACAAACATTATCGAACATTTATCTTAAGCGGTCGCCCGTTCAGATTAGTCAAATCAACATCAGAAAGGTGGCGGAATATACGTCGCCCAAATGCACGCACACACACATCAGAAAGGGGCGGAATGTACATCGCCCAAATGCACACACACACATACAAACTCAGAGGCCGACTTGGCCATAGTAGCGTACGGGCCGCTTAAGATCGCAAAACAGACTCACATACAAACACACCGGACCCACGACCCACAAATCTGACTACAGGCCTCTAAACAAAACAGAACATATGAACAGATGACGGGACAGGGCCCCGCCGTACCCACACATCCACAAATGTACCGAACACACACATACAACAGAAGATATGTACCAAACGTAGGCTCCGGATCAAGGGGAGCTCTCCAACACAGCAGAATGAGTAGCCTAAACTGGAGGACCACCCAAACAAGCTTCTGTACCTGCGGGCATGAAACACAGCCCCCGAAGAAACGGGGGTCAGTACGGGAGAAGTACTGAGTATGTAAAGCAGAAGGTACAGAAATCACAAACACAGCTGGAGTCAGAAAGAATAAACACACCAACATCGTAAACAAAGCAAACCTGCGCGGGAGGCGGACGTACAAATGCAAATCAAATCATGTATAGGGTTTAGGAACGTGGTCACCCCCCGACGCTGGTGCCACAACACATCATAACTCCAGAAGTTTTCAAATCTCCATATAGTCTCCAGACACATCATATCACACACACATCATATCATCAGAACATATCAAATGCCATATCACATCATAACTCCATAAACGGTAACCGGCTCTATGGCAAGGCCTCGGAAACCGTAACACATCATGACTCCCGAATATATTATAGCGCGCACGATCACAAAGTCGGCCCGGGTACCGACGAACGAAGTCATAGCAGACAGCACGAACAGAGTAATGCAGAAACCATATGCATATCAAAAATAATTTGTCGGACTCAACATATAGTTTACGTATAGGTATATACTGATGCCAGAAGGCTCGGAGCAGGAATCAGATTGATCAAAGTTTATGTGTAAAAGTTACGAAGTTCCAAACTGCCACATTCTCAAGAAAAGGCGTTCATAAGTCATTTCCCGAAAATCTCACATCATTCAGAGGGGAAAACGTACATTAATGGCATAGGAAGTTTCAAACGCATCTTTGGTCATAAACAGACGGTCGCAGATTATAACGGACACAAGCGGACCAAACAAACCGAATAAGGGGAGCCTCGGGGCTCGCGGGCCCACCTCGGGTCAAATTGTGGCGGCGGACACAAATCAAAGACTTTCGGCTCCATAGAGCCATCTACGAAAGTTTCGGAGAGTTTCGGACACAACAGCACAAGTTAAGGATGTACGAACATTCTTTTAACCAAATGCGACAAAAAGGGTTCAATCGCGCTGAGTGAATAGTGCTCGAACTTGAACTTCGATTTCCAAGAGCAGGGTTATTCCCGAGATTCCGATATTAACCTAGTATGACTAGGACATGCCAAAAGAAGGATAGGTAGGCTTTACATACCTGGTTGGCGCCTTACGCTCCTCAAATCGCAATTCCCGTTTCGTCCAGAAACTGCAAATGGTCACTTTTACCAGTTACTATTCATGAGAATTAACATTTTAGTCTTTGGGCTATATTTGGCTACCGAAATTTCGGCAGCACTTCCCCTATAAATCTAACATCCCCGAGACTTAGCTCGGCTCAAAATACAATAACAACAACAGCCCAAACATCATCAAACTATACAAACCACAATCATACTATATTAACTTCCAAATTTCACTTTAATACATAAGTTGGCAAATTCTTGATTCAACTTCAAAATTCCAAATCCATTTCCACATTAGTCCATTCATTCACTCATTCCCAATTATGCAAACACACTACATACAAGTTCCAAACCACACACAAACATCCCCAAAGTTCACTACTTTCCAATTTTCATTCAACACACCAATAGTTACGACGAACGTTCTAACTTGCGCCGTTTCATTCCAAATTCGTTATCATCAACCATAAATCATATTTAAAGTCTTAAATATCATAAATATACTATGATATACACAAATATCCCAAAGGTATACATTTTTCCGATAACGTCCGAAATCATTTTCTAACACCAAATCAATTCTCCAAACATTCATATACGTTATAAAGGTTACAACGACACCTCAAACGACTAAACGGAATTAAGTTCACACGGTCTTGCACTACCTACAAGCCACGGCCAAACACACCCCTTCTACACACACACACCATGCACAAACACAACCCCATCCCATAATCTTCACACTAACCCAATCACTAACATATACATGTCCATTTCATAACATCAAAACATAAAAATCTTACCTTGTTCTTAAGATTCCGATTCGCCGCAAACGTCGCCCTTTCGTCAAACTAATTGTACCACAACGAAGAGCACCTCGAACTCATCAATCATTCCAAAAGAGACTAGGTGATTGGATTAGAAACAAGCCACGATTTTTTTTTTCTTTCTTTTTTTTTTTTTTTTCGGCCGAGAGCACCTTCAATGGTGTTCTTGAATTTTTTTCTTGTGTTTATCTTGAAAAGTCTCAAGTATGCATAATATATATCCAATTAGGAGTCATGTGCATAGCACATGACTCTTTAAAAGTGGGCTTGGGCTTGCCCCCCTTGGCCGGCCACTTTAATCCTTTGGGCCTAAATTTTGTATTCAATTTTCTTGGCCCGATTCATTAAAAGTCCCGTTTTGTAATTCCCGAAACAAATTTCCGAAATTCCAAATTTACCCTCGGCCTTCCCCGAGGTCTTAACATTAACGACTCCATAACCAACATAGTCATATTCACCAAAATCCAAATATTTCCTCAACACACACAAGTCTTATTTATTTCTTGATTTCCCGTTATACGAAAATACGGGACATAACAGTATTCCACTTTACGGACTGTCCCTCGTGGTCGTCTTTAACCATTTCCAGAACCAGAAACTTTGGCTGCATGCATGGTGATTTACGACCATGGTTTACGGGCCGTAAATCACTTTACGGTCCGTCCTCCTGGTCGTATTTTACCATTTCTCGACTGGGCAGAAAGTCGAAGTCTTGCATGGTAATTTACGACTGCCAGTTTAGACCGTATACCAATTTACGATCCGTATTTTATACTTTACGACCACTGGGCAGATTTCAAATCTGCAACTTTTCATATCTCTTAGACTTCTCATTTTAATCACCCACGTCCATGCACATGAATTGCTCACCTTATATCTCATCTTAACTTAGCCAACTTTCTCATTTCACATCGGATACCTTCGAAATCTCGCCTAAGGTCATCAAACGTCGTTTCTTGCTCATGGACATCATGCACCCATGCCTATCACTAGTTCATTCACTTGCGTACCAACGAAAAATTTTTCCGAGGTGTAACGTACTTACACCGAGAACAAGGCAATCCTACAGTAAAATCCATGTTAATCACTTCCCATTTCGAAGTTGGAATTTCCATAGCTTGCAACAATCCTCCTGACTTCTGATGCTCAATCTTCACTTGTTGACAATTTGGACATTGAGCTACAAACCCTGCTATATATTTCTTCATTCCATCACACCTATACATTGACTTAAGATCATGATAAATCTTTGTCGCTCCTGGATGGACGGAATAGCGAGAGTAATAGGCTTCCTCCAGAATCTGTCGACATAATCCTGCAACATCCGGGACACGTAACCTTTTTCGATACCTGAGAACCCCATCTGCAGAAATCTCAAATGGTGACTTTTCCTTCTGGGGAAGTGCATCTTTGTAGAGACTCAACTTGGGATCTTCATATTGGCGTTTTTTCACTTCTATGTCTAGGGAGGAAACAACAGGATTATGCACAGCAATCCTGCATTGCCCGAGTCAATTAAGCGAACTCCTAGGCTAGCTAGCTGGTGGAGCTTGCGGACTAATTCGTTCTTCTCCGGCTGAACATCACATAGACTGCCCATAGATTTACGGCTCAGAGCATCAGCCACCACATTTGCCTTTCCGGGATGATATAAAATACTCACATCATAGTCGTTCAATAGCTCTAATCATCGCCTCTACCGTAGATTCAACTCTTCTTCTTGAAAATATACTGGAGACTCTTGTGATCGGTATAAATATCAAAATGAACACCATATAGATAGTGTCTCCACATCTTTAGTGCATGAATAATCGCAGCTAATTCCATATCATGGGTCGGATAATTCGTCTCATGTTTCCGCAACTGCCTGGAAGCATAGGCAATAACCTTACCATGCTGCATCAATTCACAGCCCAACCCAACACCGAAGGCATCACAATAAACAACATAGTCAGACCAAGTGATAAATATAGCCTTTTGGAAATACATTCGGAAACTCATTCACTACCGGAACAGATTGAAGAGTCGGCGGTTTTGCTTCGGTGTCATGAACTCGAATCAAGTGATAAATACAGCCTTTTGAAATCATCTTTCTCGCTTTGAGATATGAAATAAACCTACCTCTTGGAGACGCTGTGTTACCTTTCCATTCAAGCACCGGTTCTCCTGGGAATTGGAACCAGACAATTTTTGTCATACAGTCCACATTAGTATAACAAGAAGCCAACCAATCCATGCCTATAATAACATCAAAGTCTAACATTTTCAGCTCGATCAGATCAGCTACAGTGCGACGATCACATACCACAATCACACAGTTTTTGTATACTTGTCTAGCTATTACTGGGTCACCAACAGGAGTAGACACTTCAGAAGGCTTAATTGGCTCGGGTTTCACCCCAATACGACCAGCAACATAAGGAGTGATAGATGACAAAGTAGAACCCGGATACATCAATGTATAAACATCATAGGAGAATACTTATAATATACTGTGACAACGTCAGGGGAGGACTCAAGATCCTGTCGCCCGGCTAATGCATAAATACGAGGATGAGGGACACTTGAACTGGATGCTCCCCCTCTACCCCTACCACGACGTGATGAAGTCTGAGGACTCTACCCTACAGGATGCACGGACGAAGAATAGCCGGCCATTGATCCTGTGGGCTGGGCCCCAACTCTACCACTCATCGATAGATAATCACGCATCATATGCCCAGTTTGACCATAAGCATAACAAACATCTAAGCCTCGGCGACACTGACCCGCATGTAATCTGCCACACTGGCTGCATCGTGGTACCGGTGGTCGCCTCTGGCTATGATCACCTCCAAACTGAGGACCCAAAACTCTCAAACTCTAACCCGATCCAAAATAAATGGGGTGGTCAAATCTCCTGCCCACAAATCAAGAAGGTACACTAGCTGCGGATTAGCCTGAATACCTGGAATACTGTTGCCGCAGACCCCCTTTATACTCACTGCTAGCACCAGCAGATCTGGACCTCTTACGATGCCCTCTATCCACATCACGCTCGCCCCTGTGCTACTGCTGTTGTTCTTCTAAATTCTGGGTGTGGGCTTGAATACGAGAGATATCCATCCCCTCCTGGAGTGAAGTTGTCAAGAAATCTTTGATCAAATGTGGCCCTAAGCCACTCACGAACCGATGCACTCGGTCTCCCATATCGGCTACCATGGCCGGAGCATACCTAGACAATGAATTAAAACGGAGACTATACTCCCGAGCACTCATATTTCATTACCTTAAATTCAAGAACCTGTCAGCTCGGGCCCGACGGACCTCAGGTGGCAAATAATGGCGGATGAACACATCTACAGACTCCTGCCATACAGGGGGAGGCACATTTTCCCCTCTCGAAGATATCCAATTATTATACCATAGAACGGATACGTCCCGCAATCTATAGGAAGCTAATTCAACTGACTCAGCATTAGACGCATGTATTATTCTCAGCGTCCTCAGCATCTCATCTATAAAACCCTGTAGGTCTTCATCCGGCTTTGACCCAAAAAATTCTGGAGTATTCAAACTCATAAAATCACGGGCCCTTGCACTAACTGCTCTATCGCCTGGACCTGCACTCTGCCGCTGAGCCTGAGCAGCAACTAGCTGGGTCAATAATAGAATAGCCTGGGTCATCTGCTAGCCCGAAGCACCCGGTGGAGGAACTGGAGGCATTGGAGCTGCAGTTGAGGCCCTTCCATGCTCCTCTAATATAGGCAGAGTGTGAGAGGTATGAGATGGAGCCTCATTATGAGACACACCCTCTTCTATATTTACCGGTGGCTCCTGTTCAGTCCGTCTTCCTGTCACATCTTGCCCTTCTGGGCAGCTGTTGCTTTCCTCTTCACAGGCATTGCTGAAATGATAACACACAATTAGGGAAAAGAGAAATCTTATAGTATAGCTCTATCGCACGATCTATGAAGAAGAAAGACGATCATTATTCCTAAATGCCCCGCAGCCTATTGTTTATAACTGTGGCTCGCTTTACACCCATAAACAAGACTCTATTAGACACGACTCATAGAGACACCCTAGGACGGAGCTGCTCTGATACCACTTTTGTCACGACCCAACTAGAGGGCCATGACCGGTACCCGGAGCGAGCATACCGAGCGCCACCTGTCAGACTTATCATCAACTCAACCTGAACATACATCGTTCTCAACACAAGCTTATCATGAAATGATCTTCGAATATCTCTTAAAACATAAATGTACATAAGCCCACGAGGTTACAAAGTATATACAAGATATACACTAGGAGATCACATAACATCTACTACCCACACATATGTATCTATGAGTCATAAGGACCGGACAGGACCCCTCCATGCCCCAAATATATACACAAAAGAATATACCACTAAGCGGTAACTCTAGAGTAGTGGAGTGCTCCTATTTATATCTGCTGATGAGCTCCCAAGTGTATGTGCCGTCTCCCTGTCTACCTGCGGGTATGAATGCAGCGTCCATAAAAGAAAGGAAGTCAGTACGAACAATGTACTGAGTATGTAAGGCATGTATAACAACGTAATAAAGAAATAAGAGAGCATGAGATAAAGAAATAACCTGTAACTGATCGCCTCTTAAGGCTGTGTCATGCTTGCTAACTTTTAAATTTAAAGCATCATTATATCATATATACATATATGAGATGCCCGACCATATAGGTGCGGTGTGATCAACATTAGCCCGCGTCTGGGGTAACCATCGCATGCCGCCCACTAGTGGTGTGTGCCTGGCTAACTAGGCACGGTGTTATCCATAAGCCGCCCACTTACACCAAGCATAGTGGTGTCTGCTCGGCCAACTAGGCACGGTGTAATCATACATATATATAACATAAAGCATGCATGAGAGCCCAATGAAAGCTACAACTCTATCGGAGTGACGTAAGGTCGGTAACCTCCGATTATATTATGGAACAATCATCATCGCTATGTCTCACCTTGAAGGAACTACTGTCATGAGGTGAGATGGACAACAATGAATGACATCAAGAAATTATGAAACAAGGTCATTAAGCTCATAAGCTTTGGAATCTCTAGAAATAGAATCATCACCATCATTGTTATCATGAAATACATCTCATTTCCTTCTCATAAGAAGCTCTTAAGAATCTTTAACTTTCAACTTTTGGGATGAAATAAAGTCATGGAAATGTAGAGAGGAAATCATAATATAGGAATCATGCCTTTGAAAGAAAGGGACTAGCCTTACCATACCTTGACATCTTTTAACGACAACATGTTCTCCTTCCAAGCTCACGACTCTACATTGAAGAGAATTTGTACTAAGTTAGATTACCTAAAACATGCTTAAGTCTAAACCAAGGCGACTAAAAGCTAACGAAAATTGGGGCAGTATTTCCTTTGTTTCGACAACTTTCTCCATATACTAAACAACTCCCAACCATCAATAGCAACAACCATAATATCATAATTAATAGACTTCTTCAATTAAGCATTGTTTAGTTCTCAAGTCTCCCCTCCAACATCACCTATAATCATAACTACAACACCCACCATATTCACTTTCATAACAAAATTATACTCATAGCACCCTAAGAGTCATGAATCAAGTTAACTTACTACTCAAAATATCATTATTTCCGTATTTGAGCTTCATATTCTACTTCTTTCCCTTATCCAAGTCATTCAACCACTCAAATACTCTTAATAACATGAAATGAATGTAGAACTCACCTTTGATCATGTAAAGATGATCCTTGGATGTATATAATTTACTTGACAGAAACCCCAACTTCAATACCAATGGAATTCTTGACTTCTATCAATCCTAGTGAGCCTCTTTTGCACTTGATTCTCTTGATTCTTGGTAATGATTCCTTGATTTCCCTTAAGTTTGTGTTAATATGGTAGAGAGAATATTCTAGAGCTTTCAAGACTTGTAGATTAGGTAGGAAATGAAAATTATGAACAAGGGTCATCCATTTATAATTGGAACTAGAAAGTTCCAGCGAGGCGGTTCGACGTGCGGGTCGACGACCCGTCGACGTGTCGTCGACTTTCTCCGTTGACATGCGCCTGCAGATTCGGGGTTGTAGAAACATATTAATGGTGCGTAATGACTGTCCATCGTCATGTCGATGGCCCGTCGGTGCTGACTGATGTCTGCGGATCTCCTCGAATCAGTTCAAATTGCTTCGATTGGATTCGTTCAACTGCCAATCCTATAAGTTACCAGAAATACCTGCTAGTACATTTGTACATGGAGTAAGACACTTTCTACCTCCAAAACTCAGGCATGGGTCTCTATTCCTAAGGCATACCCGACTAAGAACGATAAGGTCTACTATGACGAAAACGAAAGGCATAACAATATCATCCTCCCCTTCTTCAAAAGGATTCGTCCTCGAATTCGAACCTAGCAAAACCCAAGGGAAGACATATGAAAACATGGTCCTTAAAGTATGAGGGTTAGCACAAAAGGCAAAAACCACACTCTCACTCCAAGGAGGGATAAACTTGTGGTGCATCCACACATCAATAATTATCATGAATAAAATTTGCATATATGAGGTATCAAGAAGTTGATTCGTCCAAGGTTCATGACTTAAGATCAAACCAATAAAACCAACGAATTCAAAATACGAAGCATGCAATACGACATTAGTTCTATTCGAAAAGAAGCAAGAACCTCATTTTTCAAACAAGGACTCCTCCAAGGTAGTGTCTCTAAGTCACAAAAGGTATTACCGGGATCAAATGGGAAGAATATCCACCTATCATGGTTAAGAGCACAACTATCTACCCCATAAGAACCTCCCTCCCCATAAGATGCACCCCGAACACAAACATGAGCATCATCATATGCAAATAAGTAGTAAAGAAAGGTGTCACGCAACACAACTTCCTCATGTGTGTCATCCTCAAATGTAGGATTTTCAGCATACAAGGAGGAATTAGCAATTTGTAGGCAAGCATTACATTCCTTTTCAATACTTCCCCTCCCCATAAGTGGATTACAACTCCTCAAGGGAAGATCTCTGTCACGACCCGACTACGGGCCGTGACGGGTGTCACGACCCAACTAGGGCCGCGACGGGTACCCGATACTTGTACCGAGCACCCCTTATCTCTCATCTTACCTCTATTACTGAGCGGGCCGCATGAACTATACCACATATTTGTTTTTGTTACTAAACAATAACATTAGTAGCATACTTATAAACATAGGCTAACAAATTTTACTAGCACCTTATACAACGACGAGGACCATCAAAAGTACAAAACATCTACTGTACATATCTGTCTACGAGCCTCTAAACATAGTACACATATACATAGGAAGGGCCGAATACTGCTGTGCCCGAATATATACACAAAATAGTACCAAGGGACTGAGGCTCCGGGACAACTGGAGCGCTGTCACTACTGCTGATAGAACTCCTAGGAATCAGGTCCGTCTACCTGCTGACCTGCGCGGCATGAAACGCAGCGTCCACAAGAAGGGACGTCAGTACGAATAGTGTACCGAGTATGTAAGGCATGGAAATTAATAAAAACAGGAACATAGATTATGATTACCAATATCATGGGGTCATAGACATATAATGAGACAAGAAAGTAACCTGTACATAGGACTGCCTTTTCAGGCCGGATACCATGCATGCTTGGCTGTCTTTGAAAAATTTCCTTTTCATATTCATAGAAAATAGAGCTTATTTCACATTGTATCATGTCATAGCATATCATAGTATATTATGTAATATCATAGCACCGAACAATGTCGGCTCGCCCACATTGCGCCGAAGTACATCGGCTCACCCAAACATGTTTCCCTTCCCATCCCCATGTATCCCTTCCCCCACCCCATGTTCATATACATGTATTATATATATATGTCATATAAGCATGCAAGAGAGCCCAAGGAAAATCATGTATCCATCGGAGTGACGTAAGGTCGGTTACCTCCGATTGCATTATGGAACAACCGTGATCGCTTTGACTCACCTTGAAGGAACGAGTATTTTAAGACGAGACTACCAACGGAGAAAAATACTAGAAGAAAACGTAGTATGAAATCATAGGCATCATAGACGTCAATTCATAGGCTTTGAAATCCTTAGAACATAGTGTCATAGCTAAGAAATAGAGATAAGACTCAAGAACTAGTTTGTCACCTTCGTATTCACATTGAATCCTTTGCTTAGAAATCTTGGTCGTGGAATCATTCTGGTCGTACTTATCATAGGCATATTCTCTTTTCTAACATCATCGTTATCATTATCGTCATAGAAGTATTCTCGTTGGAATAGGTATAGTACTTGTCATTTGATAACGAAATAACGATCAAAGGTTTCTTTCGGATTCAACTTTAAAGTAAGTCAAGCGGAACGATAAGGAAAATCCGGGAACAATGGGCCCACCTCGGCTCAAATGAGGCGGCGTACCAAATTTACATATGTTACATGTCATGGCGTTACTTGTGAGGGTTTTAGGGTAGTCGGGTCCTATTTATGCGAGTTCTAGAGGTTCTGGAAGTTCTTCCAACATTTTACACAATTTTAATTCAATTCTACTGAATAAAAAAGGGGAAACTTTAGGTACGGATTCCGGAGAATAGGGTTGTCCCCAAGGCTCATATCCAACATATTACGTCTAAGACATGCCACAGAAGGAAGGGTGAAGCCTTACATACCTCTTTCCGCTCCTTATGCTATTCCAAATTCAAGTTGCAAATCCGCCAAAATCTACAAATTGGTCACATTTACAAAACTTGATTAGAGCATTTAGAATTGGAATCTTAAGATAACACTTGTCTACCGAAATTTCTGCAGCACTTCCCCTGTAAATACACCATCCCCAAAATTCAACTTAGCCAATTTTTATCAACATCGATCCGGGAATTCAACCCGGCCACACTATCAACATAATTTCAACAACCACACTAACAATTTCCATATTCAATCCAAGATACATTATAACAACTTAATCAATTTACTACTTCTTTCAAAACCTTCCAACTCCAATAAAAACAATAACAACCTTATAATATATATTCCAACAACACCATACTAATATCATTATCTTCCATACATGTAAGAACATAATATTCAATTACATAATCTTCCAAGACAAGCCTCCAACTACTAATACTTCACTAAGCTCATTAGGATTTTATTTGCAATATAAAATCCACAACACAACAACCAACATACCAAATAAAACTTGCTCACATTCCTTCATGATTCACCAAATATACACGGCTATACATCATGCATATACAACTACAACCTCTCCAAAATCATTCAACTTCCATTATCAACATAACATTCACAACAATAACAACCAATTACTAGATAAAACGATTAAAACGTGATTTCTACACACACACATGCTACCTCACGGCCACCACCCCCACTTCCATATTCCTCATGAATTTCATCCATCTTTGTACACTACAACATGCAAAAATATCCATAACATATAAGAAAAGAGTTTCACCTTACCTTTTTCTTCACTTCTTCACTTAGCTAAGACTTGCAACTTTGCTAGAATATGGATTCTTTTTGCTCCAAAGACCACTCCACCTTGCTAGGGACTCTTGAATTGGTAGGAAATGATTTTTGAAGAAATTTTTGTTAATTTCCTTGGCAATGTTTGCACTTGGCCGAAATGGCCCTTGAAGCTTCCCTTTTTTTTTTTTTGTGTGTTCTTGGTTTCTTGAAATGTCTAGAGAATTCTATGAATTTTATGAAGACTTGGTCTTCTTTTAAATCATTCACTTAATTCCCATATGGGCTTGGCCCATTAAGAAGGATATTGGATGGCCAACCTTGGCCCAAAGTGATCTAGCCCATTTTTTTTTTTTGCACTTCATGACAAATTTTAATTTTTCCAATTTCCAAATTTGCCCTTCGCCTTCCTCCATATTTCCACGAACCATATTGCAAATTTACCTTTTTGCCCCTAATATTTCTTAATAATCCCACTTCTAAATTCTTCATAAGCAACTCATATGCTTAACATAATAAAAATATGGCCTTGCTTATTGTCTTCCCGCGATTACCTCGAATTATCCGATTGTACAAAAATGCGGGATATAACATCCTCCCCCCCTTTAGAACATTCGTCCTCGAATGTTAAACTGGCCTCATAGTGTATTATAATACTTCGGGGAGATCTCCTTCGTAGATATCTCACATGTCGCTTAACATATCCATTTTAGGAGCTTAGATTGCCTTTATGTCGTAGGCCAATTGAGTTAGCTCCAAACGCTGGCCCTGCGTTAATAAGTCCCCTTTATTGGATCTTGAATCGTCATAGTCCATTTTAGGTCTAACATGTTCTCCCCCTCCTTTATTAAGAGGGTCTGCACACGCCTATGCCTTTTAAATAATCGTCGCCTTCCGTGATCTTTTACAATTATAATACCTCCTTCGCGGAGTTTGTGCATCTATTCCCTTGCCAGATATGTTCCCGTATATCACCACATTAGGGCTTTCTAGCCTTAACTAGCATGGGTTCGGCATCGGTCTTACCCTGTGACATCCGTACTTATTCCCCTCGTCACGTCTTTTGAATTTAATTGAACTAGCATATTCCATGTATCGCGACACTGTTTGTTAGGGTTTTACCATCACAGATAATATGTCATGTACATATATGCATTTCCACCACTACTTTACTTACAAACACTCCCAAAAGCTAATCAAACTTCCTCTAGTCTTGAATACCTTTTCTGTCATGCTTTCTCCCCTTCTGCTAGTCTAGTCCGTCTCAGCCTACATGACTTCTATAGGGTTTCTAACCACTCTACACACTCTAATTTACATTAGGCTACCCAATTTCACATTCGTCTCTTATTCCCACATTTATGAAATTTTCAGCATATTTCCCAGGGGGTCACCCATCTTGATATTGCTCTCACTCTAGCACGCTTAACCTTGAAGCTTTGGTGCATTTTTGTACGTGAATGCTGGTGTAATTATATCGTCTGCCCCGCACTAGCTATATCACATAATATGGGACAAGTTGGGGTCTTAGCAGTTTTCGAAACGCCCACGTAACACATCTTTTCTTTTAATCACAATTCTAACCTCCGCAATCCCCAGTATTCGTCCTTTTACCTATGTATATGGCTACTTTTGTCCTAAATTTCCACATTCCCAGTAGTGGCGAAAACACCTTAGTCGCAACAGGCATAGACATCCCAGCTCGTCGGGTCCCCCCCCCTAATATGTTCAGCGATTTAGGGCGCAATATCTGATATGTAGAACCTGGATCAATCGATACTTGTACATTGTAGAAAAATACTGATAATATACCTGGAACGACATCAGGGGATGGCTCAGGATCTTGTCGGCCAGCTAGTGCATAGGTATGATGCTGGGGTCCACTCGAACTGAGTATTCCTTCTCGGTCTCTATCGCAGCCTACTGCTATCTGAGACCTTTGCATTGGAGGGTGCGCAAATGATTGTGAGTCGACTGCTACCCCCGTGGGCTGAACCCTTCCTCTGCCACGGCGAAATGGGCAGTCGCGCATATAATGACCTGACTTAGCACAGGTATAACAAATACCCGAACCCTCGCGACACGGCCCCGCATGTAATTTACGGCGCTGGGGGCATCGTGGTACGGATGGTCTCCGCTGACTAAGCTCACCACTACACTGGGAACCCAAGACTCCGTAGCCCTAACCTGACCCGGCAGGCCGAGTTTGGTCTCTGTCGTACCTCCGTGGGCAATCACGCATCAAATGGCCAATCCGACCGCAAGAAAAACAAGCATTTGTATCTAAGTAACACTGTCCCGAGTGTGGCCTGCCACATCGTGCACACCACGGTGGGGGTAGCCCCGTACTGCTAAAGTCGGCTCTACGCCGGGATCCCGAAACCCTGGCACTCTGATCTGGTCCTGAATACCCGGAATGCTCCTGTGCCTGTCTCCCTCTATACTTACTTCTAATTCCGAAAGATCTAGCCCTTTTTCTGCGACCCCTATCACCAGATCCCACGCCCTGTTGTTGAGCTTGAGCGGCTACTAGTTGGGTTAACAAAAGGATGGCCTGTCTCATCTCTTGAGTTGGAGCATCAGGTGAGGGAATTGGGGGTGCTGGAGCTGAAGTGGAAACTCCTTCTTGCTCCCCTAATATCGGCGAAGTGCGAACAGCACGAGAGGAAGCCTTATTATGGGATTCACCCTCCTCAATGTTTACCAGTGGCTCCCGTCCAGTTCGCCTTTCTGTTGCCATCTTGCCTTCCTCGGGCATTGTAACTTTCATCTTCTTAGGCATCGCCGAAAATGTAACACTGGGTTAGGAAGAAGGAAAACCTCTTATTATAGCTCTATCGCACGATCTAGAATACAAAGAAGGTCATATTTCCTAAATGCCCTGCAGCTACTTGCTTATAAGTGTGGCGCGCTACACACCCATAAACAGGACTCTACTGGACACGGCTCGTAGACAATCCCCTAGGACCGAACTGCTCTGATACCACTTCTGTCACGACCCAACTAGGGCCGCGATGGGTACCCGATACTTGTACCGAGCACCCCTTATCTATCATCTTACCTCTATTACTGAGCGGGCCGCATGAACTATACCACATATTTTTTTTTGTTACTAAACAATAACATTAGTAGCATACTTATAAACATAGGCTAACAAATTTTACTAGCACCTTATACAACGATGAGGACCATCAAAAGTACAAAACATCTACTGTACATATCTGTCTACGAGCCTCTAAACATAGTACACATATACATAGGAAGGGCCGAATACTGCTGTGCCCGAATATATACACAAAATAGTACCAAGGGACTGAGGCTCCGGGACAACTGGAGCGCTGTCACTACTACTGATAGAACTCCTAGGAATCAGGTCCGTCTACCTGCTGACCTGCGCGGCATGAAACGCAGCGTCCACAAGAAGGGACGTCAGTACGATTAGTGTACCGAGTATGTAAGGCATGGAAATTAATAAAAACAGGAACATAGATTATGATTACCAATATCATGGGGTCATAGACATATAATGAGACAAGAAAGTAATCTGTACATAGGACTGCCTTTTCAGGCCGGATACCATGCATGCTTGGCTGTCTTTGAAAACATTTCTTTTTCATATTCATAGAAAATAGAGCTTATTTCACATTGTATCATGTCATACCATATCATAGTATATTATGTAATATCATAGCACCGAACAATGTCGGCTCGCCCACATTGCGCCGAAGTACATCGGCTCGCCCAAATATATATATATATATATATATATATATATATATATATATATATATATATATATATCCCGCATCCGGGCATCCCGCGTCCGGGATGATAAGCCAGCTGACCAGGTGGCAGTGAAACATGTTTCCCTTCCCATCCCCATGTATCCCTTCCCCCACCCCATGTTCATATACATGTATTATATATATATGTCATACAAGCATGCAAGAGAGCCCAAGGAAAATCATGTATCCATCGGAGTGACGTAAGGTCGGTGACCTCCGATTGCATTATGGAACAACCGTGATCGCTTTGTCTCACCTTGAAGGAACAAGTATTTTAAGGCGAGACTACCAACAGAGAATAATACTAGAAGAAAACGTAGTATGAAATCATAGGCATCATAGACGTCAATTCATAGGCTTTGAAATCCTTAGAACATAGTGTCATAGCTAAGAAATAGAGATAAGAATCAAGAACTAGTTTGTCACCTTCGTATTCACATTGAATCCTTTGCTTAGAAATCTTGGTCGTGGAATCATTCTGGTCATACTTATCATAGGCATATTCTCTTTTCTAACATCATCGTTATCATTTTCGTCATAGAAGTATTCTCGTTGGAATAGGTATAGTACTTGTCATTTGATAACGAAATAAGGATCAAAGGTTTCTTTCGGATTCAAATTTAAAGTAAGTCAAGCGGAACAATAAGGAAAATCCGGGAACAATGGGCCCACCTCGGGTCAAATGAGGCGGCGTACCAAATTTACATATGTTACATGTCATGGCGTTACTTGTGAGGGTTTTAGGGTAGTCGGGTCCTATTTATGCGAGTTCTAGAGGTTTAGGAAGTTCTTCCAACATTTTACACAATTTTAATTCAATTCTACTGAATGAAAAAGGGGAAACTTTAGGTACGGATTCCGGAGAATAGGGTTGTCCCCAAGGCTCATATCCAACATATTACGTCTAAGACATGCCACAGAAGGAAGGGTGAAGCCTTACATATCTCTTTCCGCTCCTTATGCTATTCCAAATTCAAGTTGCAAATCCGCCAAAATCTACAAATTGGTCACATTTACCAAACTTGATTAGAGCATTTAGAATTGGAATCTTAAGATAACACTTGTCTACCGAAATTTCTGCAACACTTCCCCTGTAAATACACCTCCCCAAAATTTAACTTAGCCAATTTTTATCAACAACAATCAGGGAATTCAACCCGGCCAAACTATCAACATAATTTCAACAACCACACTAACAATTTCCATATTCAATCCAAGATACATTATAACAACTTAATCAATTTACTACTTCTTTCAAAACCTTCCAACTCCAATAAAAACAATAACAACCTTATAATATATATTCCAACAACACCATACTAATATCATTATCTTCCATACATGTAAGAACATAATATTCAATTACATAATCTTCCAAGACAAGCCTCCAACTACTAATACTTCACTAAGCTCATTAGGATTTTATTTGCAATATAAAATCCACAACACAACAACCAACATACCAAATAAAACTTGCTCACATTCCTTCATGATTCACCAAATATAAACGGCTATACATCATGCATATACAACTACAACCTCTCCAAAATCATTCAACTTCCATTATCAACAACATTCACAACAATAACAACCAATTACTAGATAAAATGATTAAAACGTGATTTCTACACACACACATGCTACCTCACGGCCACCACCCCCACTTCCATATTCCTCATGAATTTCATCCATCTTTGTACACTACAACATGCAAAAATATCCATAACATATAAGAAAAGAGTTTCACCTTACCTTTTTCTTCACTTCTTCACTTAGCTAAGACTTGCAACTTTGCTAGAATATGGATTCTTTTTGCTCCAAAGACCACTCCACCTTGCTAGGGACCCTTGAATTGGTAGGAAATGATTTTTGAAGAAATTTTTGTTAATTTCCTTGGCAATTTTTGCACTTGGCCGAAATGGCCCTTGAAGCTTCCCTTTTTTTTTTGTGTGTTCTTGGTTTCTTGAAATGTCTAGAGAATTCTATGAATTTTATGAAGACTTGGTCTTCTTTTAAATCATTCACTTAATTCCCATATGGGCTTGGCCCATTAAGAAGGATATTGGATGGCCAACCTTGGCCCAAAGTGATCTAGCCCATTTTTTTTTTGCACTTCATGACAAATTTTAATTTTTCCAATTTCCAAATTTGCCCTTCGCCTTCCTCCATATTTCCACGAACCATATTGCAAATTTACCTTTTTGCCCCTAATCTTTCTTAATAATCCCACTTCTAAATTCTTCATAAGCAACTCATATGCTTAACAAAATAAAAATATGGCCTTGCTTATTTTCTTCCCGCGATTACCTCGAATTGTCCGATTGTACAAAAATGCGGGATATAACAACGGGTACCCGTGGCTAACCACCAAGCACCACTCGTTCTACTACTCATCATACTAATATAATAAGAAAATTATTTTTCATTTGGAAACATAATTACTTTTATATGCATAAGCCTTTTGACTATCAAAATGATAATATATATATGTACAATAGCAACTTCGTGAGACCATATAACCCACACCTGCGTATCTACGAGCCTCTACTAGAGTGCTAGACATAGGAACGAGACAAGACCCTGTCGTGTCCAAAATACATACATATAAATATACACAAAAGAATCAACCCAATAGTACCTCTGGAATAATTGAGTGCTCCTGTAGATTTGCTGATAGCTCCTACGAGTCTGGATCAAGATCACCTCCCTGTCTACCTGTGGGCATGAACACAACGTCCAAAGAAAACGGACGTCAGTACGAACATTGTACTGAGTATGTAAGGCATAAACAATAATGATATATCAATGAAATACGGAGACTTCGAATAAAGAGTGATCTGTAACCGTCTGTCACTTACAACTGAAATAATGCATGCTAACTTACTTCATAGTCATCATCATATCATGTATGCATATATGTATAAGCTGCCCGACCATATAGGTACAGTGTGATAATCATTAGCCTGCGTCCAGGCCTCCCGCGTCCGGGGTACCATCTCATGCCGCCCACTAGTGGTGTCTACCCATGCCATCTAGACATGGTGTATACGCTGCCCGCTTTAGCGGCGTGTGCCCGGCCATGTAGGCGCGGTGTGATATCATCATGTACATCTCATAGACTTATCATATTCTCATCATACTATTATCATAATGCATGACTGGGAACTTAAGACATCTATACTCTATCGGGGTGACATAAGGTCGTGAACCCCCGATCCCGTTATGGAGCAATCATAAGCATTCTGCCTCACCTTGAAAGAATTAGCATATAAGTTGAGTGTATATGATGAACAACATCAATGGATCATAATAAGAATCATTAGCTTGTACAAACATAGCATCATGGCCTTAGACTCTTTAGACTTAGACTCATCATCATCATTATCATACGCATAACATATCTCTTATCTTATCTCTTGTGACGCTCTTTACTAGGATTGACTCATAATTTTTAGACGTAGGAAAGTCATGAAGAAGGAGAAAATATCATATCATAAGATTCATGCCTTAGAAAGAAGGGACTAGCCTTACATACCTTTTTCGTTTAACTAATCTATCGCTTGCTTGTTCTCCTTCAATGCCCACGTTTTTACCTTTAAGATAATTCGCATTAACGTGCTTACTAAAGCTAAAGAAAATTGGGCAGCATCTCTTTTGTTTATACTACTTTCTCCCTATCATATATCAACTCCCAAACGTCGATAATAACATTCATAATATCATCATCAATGAATTTAGCCAAATTCATCATTATACGATCCCCCCAATTTCCTCTCAAGGTCATCAGTAGTCATAATCATAATACTACGTTACATTCTTTCTCATCTAGTGTTTCTCTCATGCTCCTAACATCGTTCATAACGTAATTACAATCACAACGTATCAAGAATCATGATTCTTATTAATCTACTATTCACAATTTTCACTAATCTCATATTTTGTAACCCATTTTCCATCTTCTTCCATAATCCAAGTGTTTCAACTTTTCAATACCTTAAAAGACTTAAAATAATCATAAAACTCACCTTTGAATGCGTAGGAATGGGTTTTGGTTGACAATGCTTCACTTGAAGAAAACCCTAGCTTTAGCTTCCAAAGGATTTCTACCTTCCATAACCCTAACAAGCTTCCATATGCTTGATTTCCCTTGAATATTGGTGTTTGATCTTTGGTTTCCCTTGATTTTTATGATGATGTGTATGGAATATTCTAGAAGCTTGGAGAGAACTGAGGAAGTGAGGAGAATGAACATAATGAGGTGGGATCACATTTAAATACTTGGAAATACTCAGCCCATCGGGACTTATACGGACCACTTATACGGTCCGTATAAGTGTCCGTGGTTCAGTACCATGGAAAACATTGTTGCTGTTGGGTTATACGGACCATTATATGGTCCGTATAAAATTCCACGGGCCGTATAATGTGGTCGTGTAACTCACAGTTTTTCGACGTTTTCCTCGTCGTTTCGTTTGATCTCCAATCCTTATACAACTTTCTTAATACTTGTTTAATGCTTCATTAATGATCTAAACATCCATATGACTCGCCCTCAAGGCCTTACCAAAAAATCCTTAACACAATAGTTTACGAAACCTTTCTTAAACCCCACTTATACTCCACTTATCCTTATCAATCCTTATTTCATCAATTCATATTATTTTAAAATCTTAGTGTATGCATCCTAGGACTTACTAAATATCCGTCTTATAGCCTTAAGAACTTCCTGCCATCCTTAAGCTCGCAGTGGTTCATTCATTACACGACGACATGAAATTTCTAAGGTGTAACACTCTTCCCCTCTTTTTGGAACATTCGTCCTCGAATGTTAAGCACTCGGGAATTCTACTAAAATTTCGCCAGGGTTTCCCCTATAATATGGCACTACTGTCCTGTCACAATAGCCCACAATAATATTGCCTCACAGGGCCACAACACAATAGCAATATAAATTGGCCACACACGACCAAAAGCATGAAAAAAAAGCATACATACTTCATAATGTTAATGTTTCATCTTGAATCTCTTCTGGGGGTTGGAATAAGTCCGGGTACTTGGTTTTAATTTTCTCTTCCGCCTCCCAAGTCATTTCTTCTCGGTTGTTGTTTCGCCACAAGACTTTGAATGAAGCTACTTCCTTATTTCAAAGTTTCCGTACTTGCCTGTCTAATATGGCAATGGGCACTTCTTCATATGCTAGCTTTTCTGTCACTTGGACATCATCTATTGGGACAATTCTCATAGGATCTCCAACACACTTGTAGAGCATTGAGACATGAAAAACTGGATGGACTAATTCAAGCTCTGAAGGCAAGTCAAACTTGTAAGCTATATGACCCACCTTGCGGATAATTTTATAGGGTCCAATGTATCGAGGACTTAACTTCCCTTTCTTGCCAAATCTCATCACCCCTTTCATTGGTGACACTTTAAAGAATACCCAATCATCAACTTGAAATTGTAAGTCTCGTCGGCGATTATCCGCATAAGATTTTTGGCGACTTTGGGCTATCAACAATCGTTCTTGGATCACCTTGACTTTTTCTATTGCTTGTTGAATTAACTCAGGGCCTATTAGTTGTACTTCTCCTATTTCAAACCACCCAATTGGGGATCTACACTTCCTTCCATATAGAGCTTCATACAGAGCCATTTGGATACTGGAATGGTAGCTATTATTATATGCGAACTCAATCAGAGGTAAGTGGTCATCCCAACTACCACCGAAATCTAGTACACATGCCCGTAGCATATCCTCCAAAGTCTGAATGGTACGTTCGGCTTGTCCATCTGTCTACGGATGAAATGCCGTGCTAAGCTTCACTTGAGTACCTAGACCTTCTTGGAAGGATTTCCAGAACTTGGCTGTAAACTGCGCTCCTCTATCTGTGATAATGGATAGTGGAATACCATGGAGTCGCACAATCTCTTTGAGATACAACCTTGCATAGTCTTCTACTGAGTATGTGGTTCTGACTGGAAGAAAATGAGCTGCTTTTGTTAATCTGTCCATAATCACCCATATAGAATCATACTTTCCTCGAGAATGAGGTAACCCCACAATAAAATCCATGTTGATCACTTCCCACTTCTAAGTAGGGATCTCCATTGCTTGCAATAATCCTCCCGGCTTTTGATGTTCAATTTTCACTTGCTGGCAATTTGGGCATTGAGCTACAATTTCTGCTATGTCTCTCTTCATGCCATCCCACCAATATATCAATTTGATATCGTGATACATCTTTGTTGCACCTGGGTGAATAGAATACCGAGAATAATGGGCTTCTTCTAGAATTCGACGGCGCAATTTCGCGACATTCGGAACACATAGCCTGCCTCGATATTTAAGAATTCCATCCATAGAAGTTTCAAATGGGGACTTTTCTTTTTCATGAAATGTGTCTCTGTAATGGCACAAATGAGGGTCTTCATACTAATGCTCTTTCACTTCCATATTCAGGGACAAAACTGTGGGATCATTAATATCGATTCCTGCATTACCTGAATCAATTAAACGTGCTCCAAGATTAGCTAGTTGGTGGAGCTCATGAATCATCTCTTTCTTTTCCGGAAGAACTTCACATAGGCTGCCCATTGATTGGCGGCTAAGCGCATCAGCAACTACATTTGCTTTTCTGGGGTGGTATAAAATGCTCACATCATAATCTTTCAATAATTCTAACCACCGCCTCTGCCGCAGATTTAACTCCTTTTGTTTGAAAATGTACTGAAGACTCTTGTGATCTGTATAGATATCAACATGCACACCATACAAGTAACGTCTCCACATTTTTAATGCATGAATAATTGCGGCCAATTCGAGATCATGAGCTGGATAGTTCTTTTCATGTTTCCGCAGCTGTCTTGAAGCATAAGAAATGACTCTACCGTGCTGCATTAACACACACCCTAACCTAACACCGGAACCATCACAATATACAACATAGCCATCTGGCCTTTCTGGGAGCGTTAAGACAGGAGCTGAAGCTAATCTGTCCATCAACTCTTGAAAACTGCGTTCACAAGTATCATTCCACTGAAACTTAGTTAACTTCCGGGTTAGCTTCGTCAATGGGACTGAAATAGAGGAAAATCCCTCTACAAATCTTCTATAGTACCCTGCCAATCCCAGAAAACTACGGACTTCTATAGGCGTCGTAGGCCTTGGCCAAGTCTTCACAACTTCAATTTTCTGAGTGTCGACTCGAATGTCATCATCTAAAATAACATGACCCAAAAATGTCACTGAATTCAACCAAAACTCATAGTTTAAAAATTTTGCATACAATTCTCGCGTTCGAAGAATTGCAAGAACAATACATAAATGATTTGCATGCTCTGATTCTGTGCGAGAGTACACCAGAATATCATCAATGAATACTATTACAAATAAATCCAAGAGACACCTGAATACATTATTCATCAAATTCATGAACACTGCCGGAGCATTTGTTAACCCAAACGACATCACCCGGAACTCATAATGGTCATATCTCGTTCTGAAAGCTGTTTTAGGAATATCTGCCTCTCTAACTCTATCTTGATGATAATGTCACGATCCAACCCCGTAGGCCGTGACTAGTGCCCGAGATGGACACTCGTACGTATTTACTGATCCAAAGTTTACTTGCGTTTAGCATATAAAGGACTTTCCTACACACAGGACAATATAGCATTAAAATAGTTACTTATAATATCGCATACGAACCGGTCAGGTTATCATAGTATAGGGAAATGCCAAACGTCAACCATACTAACATACCGAATAAGTACGACCCATGACCCACATACATGTCTACAGGCCTCTAAGAGTAACAACAGCATCATATGGAGGGACAGGGCCCCGCCGTACCCTGAAACAATCATATATATATGGACAATAGAAGGATCTGTACCAAAAGTATGGGCTCCGGAACAAGGGAGCACTCCAAAGTAGCAGGATAGATGTCCTAAGCTGGCGGGTCACCCACGTGAGCGTCTGTACCTGCGGGCATGAAACGCAGCCTCCGAAGAAGAAGGGGTCAGTACGGAATGTGTACTGAGTATGTAAGGCATGAAATACAATAAAGAGGATCATAACTAAAACGGAGATTTACTAGAAACAAGTATGACTGTTAAAAACATCAATACACTGACCTCTTGAAATGAAAATCATGCATGTCAACATCATATACCATATATGCATATAACGTGTCCCGGCCCTCTAGTGAGGGACTCGGTGAATGGAATCATCATATGCCATCCTGGCCGCCACCCCTGTATCATCATATCATCATGTCATCATAACTTAATATATATATGTATAACGTGTCCCGGCCCTCTAGTGACGGACTCGGTGAACAATGCAGTGGAGTACGCACGAGAACCTGTCCTGGCCCGGGACTCAGTGAAAGATACATTGAGGCATGCACGAGCAGAGTAGTGAGAAACGATATGCACATAAATCAATTTTTAAGACTCGATAGATAAGTACACAAAACGACACTTGAAGGATCATGTTATAGCCCGTATCTTGTGTGTTTGGAAATTCCAAAGTCGTCGTGGAAAGTTAAGGGCGAGACCATTTTCAAAAATTATTTTAATGTACAAGTTGGTTATGGATGTTATTTATGAATACTATTGTATGGAAATATTGAGAAAGGTTAAGGGTAAAAAGAGAAACTCACAAAATGGTAAAATGGTAATTTCACAAGTATTCAAGAAAATGGAAGAATTCCCTAGGAAATAAAAAAAAAGGAGCATGTGACCATTTTATAAGTGAAGGGGGCAAAGTATAAATATGGATGGACTAAAGTGTAAAAGGGAAGACACTTGGTCTTCTTTGACCAAGTGAGAAAAGTCAAGCAAAGAAAAGTAAAAATCAAGAAAATGGAAGAAATTTCTAGAGAGGGATCATGTGGCTATATTCTTATTTTGAGGGGCCAAATTATAAATATGGAAAATTGGTGGAAGACATGTATATATATAAATATAAGAGTCATCTTTTAATGGAAGGAACTAGAAAGGAAGAAAGAAAGAAAAAGAAAGAAGAAGAGAGGGAGAGAGATTCGGCCATGGTTGGCCATGGAAGGTGACCAAGAAAAAAAATTATATTCTTGTAGCCTTCCTACTAAATGGAAGGTCCTTTACAACATGGAAGAGTTGTTGGAGCAAGAAAATCCTTCACTTGAACAAATCCATAACCTTGACTAAGAGGAAGCTTGAGAGGAAAAGGTAAGAACTTAACTTTCTTTTATATGTTATGGGTGATTATGAGTGTGGTAGAATGAAGAAATCCATGAAATTCATGAAATATGAATATGTATGGTGTTTGGCCGAAAATGTGTTGCATGGTATAGAAAAGGTGAATTGATTTTATTTTGGTAGTTTGATTGTGGTGTTGTGAAATCCATAATGTAAAATGAATGAAAAACCATGAATGTAATATGTTGGAATGGTAGCCGTATGGAGTAGTGTTGGCCGTGTATATATGTTGTATTGAAGAGAAGATTGAGTTAATTCTATGTAGTATGTTGCTTGTTGTTGTAATGTATAGAAACCATGGAAACTTTCATGAAAATATGAATGTAGTTGTTGTAGCCGAATGGGTTATGCTTTGGCAAGTTGTGGTGCCTTAACTCTAATTGATATTTTAGTGTTGTTGTTATGGATTCTATGATGAAAAATGAGAATTTAATGATTGAAAATGAAGTTGGAGTCGGTTGTAAGTTGTTGGAGGAGATAATGTGATTTTCATATAGTTCTTGTGTTATTGTGGTTAATGTTGTCAATGTGCGGAATGTTGATGTAGTTTATGAATTTGGAAGGTGTTGGACGAAATAGTATGTTGATTAAAGTGCTTTGAAAGTCATATGAATTGAATTGAATTGAATCGAGTTGAATTGAATTGAATAGAATTGAATGTTGAAGTGTTGCTAAAATGATTGCTAGTATTGTTGTTGGTTTGGCCGGGTCAAATTCCCGGATTGTTGTTGATTGAAATTAGTCATATTAGATTTTTGGGGATGGTGTATTTACAGGGGAAGTGCTGCCGAAATTTCGGCAGACAAAGTGATTCTTTGAGAATCAACTTTCAAATGCTTTAACCAAGGTTTGGTAAATGTGACCTAATTGTAGATTTTGGCGAATTTGGAACGTGAATTTGGGGAAGCGTAAGGAGCGGAAAAAGGTATGTAAGGCTTCACCCTTTCTTCTTTGGCATGTCTTAGACATAATAGGTCGAATACGAGCCTCGGGGACAACTCTATTCTCCGGAATCCGCGCCTAAAGTTTTCTCTTTTTCAATCAGTAGAATTGAACTAAAAAGTGTGTAAAATGTTGGAAGAATTTCCTAAACCTCGAGAACTCGCATAAATAGGACCCGACTACCCTAAAACCCTCACAAGTAACGCCATGACATGTAACATATGTAAATTTGGTACGCCGCCTCATTTGACCCGAGATGGGCCCATGGTCCCCGAATTTTCCTTATTGTTCCGTTTGATTTATTTTGAAGCTGAATCCAAAAGAAACCTTAGATCCTTATTCCATTACCAAATGACAAGTACTGTACCTATCCCAACGAGAATACTTCCATGACGATAATGATAACGATGATGTCACAAAGAGAATACGCCTATGATAAGTACGACAAATATGATTCCACGACTAAGGGCCTTGAGCTAAAAATCCAATGTGAATATGAAAGTGTTATACTAGTTCTTGAACCTTAATTTTATTCCGTAGCTATGACACTAGTTTCTAAAAGACTTCAAATAATATGAATTGACGGATATAATGCCCATGATTTCATTCTATGCTCTCTTTTAAGGCTATTTTCCGTTGGTAGTCGCGCCTTAAAATACTCGTTCCTTCAAGGTGAGACAAAGTGACCATGAGTATTCCATAACGTAATCGGAGGTCACCGACCTTACGTCACTCCGATGGACACATGACTTCTTTGGGCTCTCATGCATGCCAGTTGTATGACATATGTATATGAACGTGAATATGTATATATATATACATGGGGAAAAAGGGGAAGGGCCACTGTTATATCACCACCTGATTCAGCTGGATTTCGTCCCGGACGCGGGATGCCCGGACGCGGGATATGGGAGAGCCGGATACGGCGTCTGTATTTGTGATATAACAGTGTTGGGGAGGGGGGTGGGAGAGCCGATGTACTCGGCGTCTGTGAATGTAAATGAAGGACACCGTTTTCTGAAATGTTCTGTTTTTCTGTATATGTAAATAAGAAACACCGTTTCCCTAAAAAAAACAAACTAAACATGCATGACATCTGCAGAAAGGCATTCCTATGTACAGGTTACATCTGTTCCAAGATAAGCTCCATATGTGTATTCCGTTATTATTCATACTGTATATTTCTTTATTATGTCACTATTCATGCCTTACATACTCAGTACATTACTCGTACTGACCCCTCTTCTTCGGGGGCTGCATTCATGCCGCGCAGGTACACCAGCTGAGCCACAGTTATCATAGAAGATGTTGCAGCGGAGTTGGCGGGCTCCACTTGTTCTGGAGTGCTGCCGAGTCAGAGTATATGAGCTATGGTGTTTGTTCAATGTTAGAGACTTTGCAGACAGAGTCATGAGTATAGAGTGTCAGCTTGGTAGACGGCTTCACCCGTCACAATGTTATTACGTTTCATGTCGCGGGTCCCATATGATGATAGACATTACTTATGAAAAAAAAATATATTGGAGGGCTTACCATGTATTTATTTCTTAATTGATACAAGAGTTTATCTATGTAATAAGAGTCAGTGGGTTCGCTCGGCTCCAGATATGGGGTCGGGTGCCCATCACACCCTAGTAAAGTCGGGGTGTGACAAAGTGGTATCAGAGCAGGTCGGACTAAGGGGTTGTCTGCAAAGTCGTGTCCGGTAGAGTCCTGTTTATGGGTGTGAAGCCGGCCACATTTATAAACAGGAGGCTGCAGGGCATTTAGGAAATGTTGACCTTCTTTCTGTCTTAGATCGTGCGATAGAGCCAAGTCATAGAAAATAAGATTCCTTCTACTAACCGTCGATGTTCGCAGACGCCTAGTGGCGACGAAAGAAGACAAGTGACGAGATGGCAAGTTACAAAGGTAAGCCTGGATAATTGTTCTGTTACTTGGAACTGGAAGTTCTGATGGCTGAATATGTCATATAGCCGCGTGTTCTGTGAAGTACTGTCGATACTTGCTACGTACGGATTTGGAAAAGTAAGAATGGAAAAGGAGGTCTGTCAGAATAGATATGCCTAGTAGGAAGAGACGGGGGCAGAAGATACTGTAAACAGGTAATAAGTGAGATGCGTTATTTCAGAAAAGTTATGGATTTGGGCGTGGCAACGAAGGTGAGATCGCTACCATCGGGAATCTGGAAGTCCAGGACAGGAGGTAGCCATACACACAGGCGGAAGATGAACATCGGGAGCCAAAAGGGTAAAACGGTAATTATAAAAGAAAGGACGTGTTACGAAAATGTTTCGGAGCCTGTAAGACTTCGACTTGCCCCATAACAGGTAATAGAGGTCATGTGAGGAAGCTGACGCGAAAATATCAGCATTAAGACACCGAATTCCAGCGAAGTTTTTGGGTTAAGCGTGCTCAGGTGGGAGCAATTCCATGATGGGTGACCCCCCTGGGAAGTTGGTAAGAAATTTTATAAATTGAGACATAAGAGACAAACGAAAAGTTAGGGTAGTCTAAGGAAAAACTAGAGTGTATGGGATGGTTGGAGACCACAAGGAGGTACGTAGGACGCGACAAATTAGATTGGTGAAGAGACAGAAAGTGCATGGCAGCCCGGGAATTAAGATAGGCTTGAACAGCATTTGGGCGTACTTTGTGGGATAATTGATAGTAATTATATACATATATATGTGAAGATGTTGAATATTCCAAAATGATTGTATAGGTTAATCTCAGAGTTCCAGTAACCGACACTATGACAAGGAAGGCATTAATTAGAAAAAGGAATCGAAGCCCGAGTGATAGCGAAAGTAAATGGTACTGGTGCTATAAGGTAAGCTGTTAGTGCTTCTGGGACAGATTAAGATTGGAGAATCTAGTACAGTAATAGTTGGAAAGGAAAAGGGGTGAGTTAATGGAGAATAAGGAGACCAGAGGGCACGGAAGGGTCAACGATAAGAAATCGCAGTGAAAGAAAAGTAAGAAAAGGTAGTGAGGGAAAACCCGAGAGAAACTATCGACGAGACACGAGACTACTTGGGCCAAGAATTTAAAAAGATAGGTGTGAGAAGGGATAGAGTGTGGCAATATAGATCAAAAGGGAAAAATGAGGAGTTTAAGGATCGATTCCAATAAGTAGGGCCAAAGGAATAGTTTCTAAGTTTAGAACCCATATGAAGACATAGCAAGAGAAGAAAGATACTCGAAGGCGGTCAGCATATAAGGGGTCCCCTAAAGGGGGGGAGACCATATTAGACCTAAAAAGGAATTGCAACACTATCAAGTGTCAAAAAAAAAAAAAAAAGGAAATCTATTGGCTTGGAATCAAAGTTTAAAATATGTCGGCATGTCGCAAGAAACTTGGGAGAAGAGTAGAAGCGAAATAACAATGTGTGTAGTAAGAGATAGAACTGCGGATAAAGAAATAGCCTACGGCTATATTGGATCGTCAAGTAAGGATTGCGTACTAAGACATGACTACCGTTAAGGTGCGGTGACGAGACAATAATAAAAAAGAAAGGACCCGGAAGGAACAAGGATAATGAGGTGACACAGTAAGTTAGCAAAACCTATGACATGGAGCAATGACTCATGAAAGGTCAAGGAGTTCGATTATAAGAAAAATAAGGTAAAGGATAAGGAACGACCATGATGGAGAGAGCAGCTATAAAAGAAACCCATGACATGGAATGAGGACTCATGTAAAGATCCAGAAGTTTGATAGCAAGGAGAATAGGATAACAGATATAGAATGGACATGGAGAAAAGGGCAATTATAAAGGAACCCCCTTCCGAAGTGCTACAAGACCCCACAAGGTCAGTTGAACATTCGAGGACGAATGTTCTAAAGGGGGGGAGGATGTTATAGCCCGTATCTTGTGTGTTTGGAAATTCCAAAGTCGTCGTGGAAAGTTAAGGGCGAGACCATTTTCAAAAATTATTTTAATGTACAAGTTGGTTATGGATATTATTTATGAATATTATTGTATGGAAATATTGAGAAAGGTTAAGGGTAAAAAGAGAAACTCACAAAATGGTAAAATGGTAATTTCACAAGTATTCAAGAAAATGGAAGAATTCCCTAGGAAATAAAAAAAAAAGGAGCATGTGACCATTTTATAAGTGAAGGGGGCAAAGTATAAATATGGATGGACTAAAGTGTAAAAGGGAAGACACTTGGTCTTCTTTGACCAAGTGAGAAAAGTCAAGCAAAGAAAAGTAAAAATCAAGAAAATGGAAGAAATTTCTAGAGAGGGATCATGTGGCTATATTTTTATTTTGAGGGGCCAAATTATAAATATGGAAAATTGGTGGAAGACATGTATATATATAAATATAAGAGTCATCTTTTAATGGAAGGAACTAGAAAGGAAGAAAGAAAGAAAAAGAAAGAAGAAGAGAGGGAGAGAGATTCGGCCATGGTTGGCCATGGAAGGTGACCAAGAAAAAAAATTATATTCTTCTAGCCTTCCTACTAAATGGAAGGTCCTTTACAACATGGAAGAGTTGTTGGAGCAAGAAAATCCTTCACTTGAACAAATCCATAACCTTGACTAAGAGGAAGCTTGAGAGGAAAAGGTAAGAACTTAACTTTCTTTTATATGTTATGGGTGATTATGAGTGTGGTAGAATTAAGAAATCCATGAAATTCATGAAATATGAATATGTATGGTGTTTGGCCGAAAATGTGTTGCATGGTATAGAAAAGATGAATTGATTTTATTTTGGTAGTTTGATTGTGGTGTTGTGAAATCCATAATGTAAAATGAATGAAAAACCATGAATGTAATATGTTGGAATGGTAGCCGTATGGAGTAGTGTTGGCCGTGTATATATGTTGTATTGAAGAGAAGATTGAGTTAATTCTATGTAGTATGTTGTTTGTTGTTGTAATGTATAGAAACCATGGAAAATTTCATGAAAATATGAATGTAGTTGTTGTAGCCGAATGGGGTATGCTTTGGCAAGTTGTGGTGCCTTAACTCTAATTGATATTTTAGTGTTGTTGTTATGGATTCTATGATGAAAAATGAGAATTTAATGATTGAAAATGAAGTTGGAGTCGGTTGTAAGTTGTTGGAGGAGATAATGTGATTTTCATATAGTTCTTGTGTTATTGTGGTTAATGTTGTCAATGTGCGGAATGTTGATGTAGTTTATGAATTTGGAAGGTGTTGGACGAAATAGTATGTTGATTAAAGTGCTTTGAAAGTCATATGAATTGAATTGAATTGAATCGAGTTGAATTGAATTGAATAGAATTGAATGTTGAAGTGTTGCTAAAATGATTGCTAGTATTGTTGTTGGTTTGGCCGGGTCAAATTCCCGGATTGTTGTTGATTGAAATTAGTCATATTATATTTTTAGGGATGGTGTATTTACAGGGGAAGTGCTGCCGAAATTTCGGCAGACAAAGTGTTTCTTTGAGAATCAACTTTCAAATGCTTTAACCAAGGTTTGGTAAATGTGACCTAATTGTAGATTTTGGCGAATTTGGAACGTGAATTTGGAGAAGCGTAAGGAGCGGAAAAAGGTATGTAAGGCTTCACCCTTTCTTCTTTGGCATGTCTTAGACATAATAGGTCGAATACGAGCCTCGGGGACAACTCTATTCTCCCTAATCCGCGCCTAAAGTTTTCTCTTTTTCAATCAGTAGAATTGAACTAAAAAGTGTGCAAAATGTTGGAAGAATTTCCTAAACCTCTAGAACTCGCATAAATAGGACCCGACTACCCTAAAACCCTCACAAGTAACGCCATGACATGTAACATATGTAAATTTGGTACGCCGCCTCATTTGACCCGAGGTGGGCCCATGGTCCCCGAATTTTCCTTATTGTTCCGTTTGATTTATTTTGAAGCTGAATCCAAAAGAAACCTTAGATCCTTATTCCATTACCAAATGACAAGTACTGTACCTATCCCAACGAGAATACTTCCATGACGATAATGATAACGATGATGTCAGAAAGAGAATATGCCTATGATAAGTACGACAAGAATGATTCCACGACTAAGGGCCTTGAGCTAAAAATCCAATGTGAATATGAAAGTGTTATACTAGTTCTTGAACCTTAATTTTATTCCGTAGCTATGACACTAGTTTCTAAAAGACTTCAAAGAATATGAATTGACGGATATAATGCCCATGATTTCATTCTATGCTCTCTTTTAAGGCTATTTTCCGTTGGTAGTCTCGCCTTAAAATACTCGTTCCTTCAATGTGAGACAAAGTGACCATGAGTATTCCATAACGTAATCGAAGGTCACCGACCTTACGTCACTCCGATGGACACATGACTTCTTTGGGCTCTCATGCATGCCAGTTGTATGACATATGTATATGAACGTGAATATGTATATGTATATGTACATGGGGAAAAAGGGGAAGGGCCACTGTTATATCACCACCTGATTCAGCTGGATTTCGTCCCGGACGCGGGATATGGGAGAGCCGGATACGGCGTCTGTATTTGTGATATATATATATATATATATATTGGGACACTGTTGGGGAGGGGGGTGGGAGAGCCGATGTACTCGGCGTCTGTGAATGTAAATGAAGGACACCGTTTTCTGAAATGTTCTGTTTTTCTGTATATGTAAATAAGAAACACCGTTTCCCTAAAAAAAAGAAACTAAGCATGCATGACATCTGCAGAAAGGCATTCCTATGTACAAGTTACATCTGTTCCAAGATAAGCTCCATATGTCTATTCCGTTATTATTCATACTGTATATTCCTTTATTATGTCACTATTCATGCCTTACATACTCAGTACATTACTCGTACTGACCCCTCTTCTTCGGGGGCTGCGTTCATGCCGCGCAGGTACACCAGCTGAGCCACAGTTATCATAGAAGATGTTCCAGCGGAGTTGGCGGGCTCCACTTGTTCTGGGCTATGGTGTTTGTTCAATGTTAGAGACTTTGCAGACAGAGTCATGAGTATAGAGTGTCAGCTTGGTAGACGGCTTCACCCGTCACAATGTTATTACGTTTCATGTCGCGGGTCCCATATGATGATAGACATTACTTATGAAAAAAAAATATATTGGAGGGCTTACCATGTATTTATTTCTTAATTGATACAAGAGTTTATCTATGTAATAAGAGTCAGCGGGTTCGCTCGGCTCCAGATATGGGGTCGGGTGCCCATCACACCCTAGTAAAGTCGGGGTGTGACAGATCATAAACACGTTTCGGGTCAATCCGAGTTTGCATAAGAAAGTTATGACTATCATTCACTACAGAACTCTCTACGAATGTTTTAAAGCAATCCGAGACCGTCTACGAAAGTTAGGGACATTAGTACTTACAGAACTCTTTAAAAAAAAAACAAGAACTCTTTATGCTTTGCTTGCTATTCAATCATGCAATAAGCTCGACAACACTAAGTATACTCCTATCAAGAAGTGAATAAGAATCATTAACAAGCTCGGAACCAAGAATAGAGTTACCCCAAGATACGTATCATACCTTACTTAGCTCTAGGACATGCCAAAAGAAAGAAAGGGTAAGCCTTACATACCTCGCCCGCTTCCTAAGTTAATCCGAACTTAAGTCCCGGCTTTTGCAAGATCTACAACAATATTAGTAGATATCCAACATTAGCTATAGGCACTTGAAAATCCAGTCCTAAACTAACACTTCATTTACAGAAAATTCGGTAGCATTTCCCCTGTAATTACAACCAACCCCGAGAATTCAACTCGGCCAAATCATCAACAACAATCCCAACAATCATGCCAACAACATCAACAATCAATTCAAAACGCATTCTAACGTTAGTAACTCTTTTCTACATAATTCGACAACATCCCATTTACATTCAAATCGACCATATACAGTCAAGCTAACACCAATGATCTCACATTCAAGTGTTAATCCGAAATCATTCTAACATTATTCAAGAACACTTCGAACAATTCACACAATATTCAAAACAACCCAACCAACATACCACTTCACCCGAAACCTTTCAAATTCATGAACTACACCAACAATTCTCACGTTAACGACATTATCCTCATGAATTCAAGAAACTACATTAGAATCGCATTGGCTTCTAAAACAGCCCACACGGTTACCACTTCAACTTGAGCCAATAATTTTTCATTTTTATCATAGAATCAACAACAACAACAACCAAAAAAAATACTAAGTAAAATTAGTTCATCACTTCTACACAAAACAACCACCCACACGGCTACAACCCAACACACATATTTTCGCGAATTTCATCCACTTCTACACTCTACAACATATACAAACCATCCATAACATATGAAAAGAAGATTAAACCTTACCTTTTCCACTTATCTTCTTACTTGGCTAAGGTTGCTCCTTGCAAGAATGAATGGTTTACTTGCCCCAACAACTACTCCATGTTAAAGAGGACCTTCCAATTGGTTTGATTACTAGAAGAACATAATTTTTTGATCAATTTTTCAAGGGTTCAATTTTGGCTTGCCATGGCCGAATGGCCTTTTTTTTTTTCTCCAAGTCTGTCCAAGCTTCTAAGGTGAAAAATGATAAATATGACTAATTGGTCATCCTTTATGTACATATATTAAGCTTCCATGTGGGCCATGGCCCACACCACCTTGGACGGCCACTTGGCCCTTTTTGCTTCATGAATATAAGTTTTCCATAATTCTCTTTTAACCCCAAATTTTCCTTAATATTCCATACCAATAATACTTACAAGCAACTTGTGCATTAAAACCAAACCGAAAAATAGCCTTGTCCTGAACTTATCGCGGTTAGCTCGAAATGTCCCAATGTACAAAATACGGAATATAACATCCTCCCCCCCCCCCCTTTAAAACATTCGTCCTCGAATGTTAAACTAGTCCTACAGGGTCTTCTAATCCCTTCGGGGAGTCTCTTTTATAGCTATCATATACAGTTTATTCATCAATCAACATAACCAAGTAAAGAATTTAGATTACCGGTAGGCATAGGAAATAAGTGGGGGTACTTCTTCTTCATCTCCTCCCCAGCTTCCCAGGTCATCTCTTCCCTATTATTATTTCGCCACAGTATCTTAACAAAAACCACGTCTTTAGTACGCAACCTTCTTACCTTACGAATAATGTAATAAGGCCCAATATATCTCGGGTTAAACTTCTCCTTCTTGTCGAATCTCGTTACACCTTTCATGGGTGATTTCTTCAAGCATACCCACTCACTAATCTTGAATTCTAAGTGTCGACATTGATTATCTACATATGATTTCTGCCGACTCTGAGTTGCTAATAACCGTCCCCTGCTTTAGCAATCATCAGCTGATATCGTCCTGAAAGAGTTTGGCGCATATACGCATCCCCTTTTAGTAGCCCGCTAGGTCCGATCACCTTGCTTAAATCATCTTCTAATTCCCCTTTTCGCAACTTGTAACATCCTAGGCACATTATCTCATGTCGTTTCTTCATCTTTAATTTAACCTCTTCTAGTGTCCCTCTGCTCAGGTCTGGCTCTCAACCTTTCTGTCACACATTATGTTACAATCTTTACAAGAATCTGCGCAGGTGCTCAACTTTAGCCCAAGAAATACCTTAGCGTGGTTTCACTAATCCTTATATTTTACCTTGTCAATATTCCCATATCAACGAGAACAATAACAACACATTTCCTTTCCTTCCAAATTCATAAACTACCCCAACAATCTATACATCAACATCTTCATTCTCATAATTACAAGAAACTATTTTAAAATCACATTAACTCCTCCAACAATCCACAACGATTACAACTTCATTTCAATTCATCAAACCTTCATTTTCATCATGGAATCCACAACTACAACAATCAAAATACTAAATAAAATCAATTCATCACATCTACACAACACCACCTCTTATTCGGCCACAACCAAGACACACCTTTTTCATGAATTCCATCCTTTTCTACATACCACAACATGCATAAAGCATCCATAACACATGTAAAAGAAGATTGAAAAAATGCCTTTTTCACTTAACTTCTTGGCTTGGCTAGGGTTGTGATCTTGCACAAATAAATGGTTTTATTGCTCCAACAACCAATCTATGTTAAAGAGGACGTTCCAATTGGTTGGAATACTAGAAGAAAATAACTTTTCTTGATCCATTTTCCATGGCCAAGTTCGGCCAACCCTTGGCCGAATGCCCCTCTTCTCCCTTTTTTTTTCTTCTCCAAGCTTCTTGATTTAAAAGATGAATATGCCTTATTTTGTCATCAATTGTATGTATATATATATATGGCTTCTACCAATACAAAGTGGACACATGTCCCCTTCTCCCTTTTTCTTGAAGTTTCTCAAAACAAACAAAGATGTATAATTGTCTTGTTATGTAAGCTTTGGTCCATATATATATAATTAGCCCCATCAAATAAAAATGTGGACATATGCCACACGGCCAAAGTGGTCCCTTCAAGATCCTTCTTGAATTGTTTGTGAAATTCCCGTTTTGCCCCTAGCCTTCCACAATATTACCATGAACCATCTTGTGAATTTCCCTTTTTACCCCTATCCTTTCTTAATATTTCCACATCAATAATATTCATAAACAACTTGTGTATTAAACAAGATCAAAATATAGCCTTGCCCTTAACTTATCGCGACTACCTTGAAATATCCGAATGTACAAAATATGGGCTATAACATCCTCCTCCCCCCCTCCCTTTAGAACATTCGTCCTCGAATGTTCAACTGACCTTATGGGGTGTCATAATACTTCGGGAGGGTTCCTCATATAGTTGTCCTTTTCTTCATGCCCATTCCTTATCTTTTACCCTATTTTTCTTATAGTCGAACTCCTCGGTCTCTACATGAGTCCTCATTCCGTGTCATGGGTTTTCTAATCCACTGCGCCAACTCATTATCCTTGTCCTTCCAAGGTCATCAGTTCTCTGTTATTGTTTCACCACGGCACGTTAACAGAAGCCGCGTCTTTGGTACGTAATCTTCACTTGACGATCTAGTGTGGCTATAGGTGTCACGACCCAACCCCGTAGTCCGTGACTAGTGCCCGAGTTGGACACGCATATTATCTATTAACTGTAGTCATTTGCAATTAGCATGCCATGATCTCATTTGTACATAAAAAAAAATAGGACATTATTTTTAAGCTGTCAAGTTTTGTTTGTCTTAGGCACCTGTCTCCTGAGGAGTTGCACTTTTTAAACAACAACATATATATATATATATATATATATATATATATATTCCTACGCAAGCCGACAAGGCTGCCACGATATACAAAATAACAAACATACATACATATGCAAGCCGACAAGGCTGCCACGATACACAAAATAACAAAGATACATACATATGCAAGCCGACAAGGCTGCCATTACGAATGGGTACGCCCCAAACATAAGTCATAGACGTAAAACGCATCAACAACTACAAACAGACCCACACCGATGTCCACAGACCTCTAAGAGTAATGACCGTATCATATGGCGGGACAAGGCCCCGCCGTACCCGAATAAACACTTATATATACAACAAAGGAAGTTATACCACAAGCTAGGCCCCCGAACAAAGGAGCAGTCCAAAATAGGTGAATAGGTATCCTAAGCCGGCGGATCTCCAAAACGAGCGTCTGTACGTGCGGGCATGAACGCAGCCCCCCGAAGAAAGGGGGTCAGTACGGAATATGTACTGAGCATGTAAAGCTTGAAACATAATAATAGACTTATATTGAGACAAGGTATGTAGGACTCAATGCAACAACCAGAATTTTCATAAAACTTGCCTTTGAACATATTCCATCTATATAATTCTCATATCAATGTCCTTATAGAGTTTTGTAATCAAAGCTGCATAATCATTCTGTATATAACATATATATCGTGTCCCGGCCCTTTAATGAGGGACTCGGTAATTATAATCATAGAATCATAAACATAAACATGTACGTGTCCCGGCCCTTTAATGAGGGACTCGGTAATAAGGAATATATGCCCTCCTGGCCGCCATCTCCATATCATAATATCATCACATTATCATATCATCATATCATCATATATATATATATATATAACGTGTCCCGGCCCTTTAATGAGGGACTCGGTGAATAATGTAGTAAACATGCGCATGAAAACGTGTCCTGGCCCGGGACTCAGTGAAGGATATAGTGGTAAGCACGAGCAGAATAATGAGCAACCACATATATGCAATTCATCTTTTTAGACTCAATGGATAAGCAACTAACCAACTCTAAAGTGTCAAAATAATATTCATATTCAGTTCATTTTAAGTCTCATAACAAACTATTACAAGAAACGTTTCAGATTTCATGTACATGTATCACTTTAACATGATGTAGCTTTTAAAAGTCAAGTATGTCTGTAGTTGTGCAATTCTTTAAGAATAGGAACTTTCATGCATTATTCATTAGTCAATCATATTGTAGGCACATGACAACAACCTTAATAAAATATAGAATCATAAGTCATACATGGAACTAGAGAATAGAATTTACCCCAAGGTTCATATCGTTTCATACTTACGTCTAGGACATGCCAAAAGAAAGAAGGAATAGGCTTTACATACCTTTAGCGTTTAGTCGTATTATAACTTGTACTTGCTGCCCAAAAACACTTATCCTATATCAAGATATCAAGAGCTACAATTAGTCTACGAGGGAATTCAATACGTACTTTAACGTCAACAATCCCTTTCAAACATTTAGACGACGTTTCGTTCGCATTCAAATCAACTACATACAACCACCCCAACATCAATAATCATATGTTCAATACCAATCCGGACAGCCCACATAACATTCCAAATAGCCCACATTCACAACATTCCATAACGATTCACATACGGCTACTACATTCTCAAGTTACTCCTAATAATCCGTAGCCTTAACGTTTTCGTGTAACTTTACAACAACCCAAACAACGTAAATACAATATATATTCTTAACTATCATTAGTATTTCCAATTTAAAGAATACAACATGTCCAAAACAGTTCCTAACCACAACACGTCCAAAACAGTCCCTAATCAACAACACGCCTAAAACAGTCCCTAACCAACAACATAAAGGTGCCCGGAATTCTTGCAAACGTTTACGAACATACCAAGCAAACCACATATGATTCTTACACATTATTTCATGTCTTCATTTCATATAATTTCAGTAAAATACGACCAGCAGTCACACGATAAATATATCACCAAACTCGTACGCAAACAACTACCTTGTCGACACAAAAACCTTACAACGACAACAACATGTTTAATGACATTACTTTCATGATTCTTGGAACTGTTTTAGCATCATTTCCATTCTTACAACAGCCCACAATTCATATCAATTTCAACGTGAATCATTATGCTTCACTTCCACTAAACGTTCATAACAAGAATCAACACTCAACACATACAATTTCACCTCTAGCACTAAAACAGTCCACTGTTTTGGACTGCTTGTAAGCTTCAACATAATTCATTTCTTTAGCACCTTAATTCACATATTTAACATGCATACCATACACCACAATGTCCATAACAACAACAATCAAAATGTGGCACAAAACAGTCCATAATCTCCCCTAAAACAGTCCCTTTACACGGCTTTAACACTAGTCCAACAACTTCATGATTTTCATCCTTTTATCCAAACTACAACACATTCAATCCATTTCCAATACATGTACAAGAAGATTAGACATGATTTCATTAGAGTCTTCAACCCATGGCTCACTTTAATTTTTAGAAAAACAGTCCAATATCCAACATGCCACATCACAAACAAACTTCTACAACCTTTGTTCATTTACTTATGTTGATACATATTCAATTCATCAACAATACAAGCAAAATGAAATCAACCATGACTTCACCAATACTCATGGATAACTCTCTACTTCAACTACAACAACAATCCAACAACAATCATGCATGAACTATGTTAGGCCCCGTGTTTTCGCACAATTGGAAATCGAGAAATAATTATGACTCGGGTGTTAGAAGGACCTAATTTAATTTTTGTGAATATGACTATGTTGGTTGTGAAATCTTTAAATGCTAAGACCTCGGGGAAGGCCGAGGATAAATTTGGAATTTCGGAAATTAGTTTCGGGAATTACAAAAAGGGGCATTTCAAGAATTGGGCCAAAGAAATTACAACTCAATTGAAGCCCAAAAAGATTGAAGGGGGCCAGCCATAGTAAGTGGCCCAAGCCCACTTTTAAAGGGTCATGTGCTATGCACATGACCCCTAAGTGGATATATATGAGATATAACTAAGGATTATCAAGAAAAGAGATCAAAAATTTCAAGAACCACCCCATAGAGAGGTTCGGCCATGACTAAGGAGAAAGAGAGAAAAAAAAATTCCAAGCTTGTGTGGTGATTCAAAAATCTTGGTTTCTACATATTTGTGAAGTACTCAAGACGCTCTCCGACGTGGTATAATTAGTTTGGCACGGGGACGACATTTTCGACAAGTCGGGGTTTCAAGAAAAGGTGAGAATTCTTACTCTTTTATGTTATAGAATTGATGTGAATGTGTTAAGCATTGGAAGTAGATGGAGATCCCGTAATTTTAACGTAAATAGAAAGTCGTGGGTGTGTGTGTGTAGTGTGTTTGGCCGTGAGTTATGGAAGGAAAGAAATGGTTTGAATTGATCTTGTTTAAGTTGGCATAATGTGTTGTTGTGACCCTTAGATCGTAATTGATTGATTGTTGAATTAAATTGGCGGTGGAAAACGAATTTGGATGTTATCGGAAAGTGTATATCCTTGGTATCTTTATGTATATCAATGTATATTTTGGGTACTAGAGACTTTAGATATGACTTTTTAATGATATGGGTGAATTTGGAATGAAACGACGTTAGTTAGAATGTTCGTCGTGAAATTTTGATATTTTGAAGAACTATGGAAATTTATTGATTTTGATGCAATTTCGTGTATGGCTTAGGTTGAATTTGGAATGTGTTTGACTAGTGTCGGATGGGTAAATGAATACAATTATGTGAATATAGAATTGGGATTTTGAAAGTTTGAATGGAAGTTGCCAACTTTAGAAATCATGTAGAACTTTAAAGCTAGAATGGTTTGATTGTTGTTTGTTTTGGTTGTTGATGTGTGGGCTGTTGTGGTTGGTTAATTTAAGACGAGTTATGCCTCAGGGATGTTAGATTTATAGGGGAAATGCTGCCGAAATTTCGGTAGGCAAATATGGAGTTAAAGGCATTTTTGAGCCTAAGGATCTCATTTGGTAACTTTGACCATTTACAGATTTTTGACGAAACGGGACGGGACTTTTGGAGGAGCTTACGACATCTGAGAGGTATGTAAAGCTTCCCGATTCTTTATTTGGCATATCTTAGGGTGTTAGTTGAATATGAGACCTCCCGGAGCATTTCTGCTCCTCGAAACCCGATCCACAGAAAGGTTACTATTCATTCAATTCGATTGAAGCCTAAAGGCTCCCTTTTGGCTAGAATGCCACTATTCGTCCGAAACCTATCAAAATGTGGTCGGGTAACCTAGAAATGATTATGTATGACCCTTGGCATATAACTGCTCAAAAAAATATGTTCGCCACCTCACTTCGACTCGAGGTGGGTCCGCTACCCCAAAATGCTCGATTTGCCCTTCGGGCCATCTTTGAGAATAGAGTTGAACGTACCACTTCTGATCTTTGGAACATCATTCCACGGGGTATGTTTGGACTATTCGATGCACTAATCCATGTATTGGACTATATGGACCATTTTGGAATCGTTTTGCAAAATGAAACCTTATGTCGACTAAGTATTCGACTATTCTGTAATATGATATGAATTATGGGCTTACTTTGTTTTGAAACACTATTTTGAAATACGATTTGCATTTGTTTGCTCACGACTCCGCTCGTGCCTTATTATGACTTCGTTCACCGGTTCCCGGGCCGGTTTTGATTCGTGCGCTGTATGATAAATTCGGTTGTATGGTGTGTTACGGTTCCCGAGGCTTCGCCATAGGGCCCGGTTCCGTTTGGAGTTATGCTGTGATATGGCTCGGGACGCGATACGCTCACCGATGATTATGATTATGTTCGGGGATGTACGGAGATTTGAAACCTTCTGGTGTTATGCTGTGTGTGGCGCCAGCGTCGGAGTGGCGACCACGTTCTTAAGCGTTTGCATGATTTTGTTTGCATAAAATACATGTATATTATTTCGATACAGATTTTGACATACCAGTTTGTACCCCACTTTGACATTTGATTTGCTTTCGGTTTTGATCTATAATTCTGTACTCCGTGCTTTACATACTCAGTACATATTTCGTACTGACCCCCTTTCTTCGGGGGCTGCGTTTTATGCCCGCAGGTGCAGATATCGGTGATCCTCCGCAGTAGGCTTCACTTCTTGCTTTCCGGAGTACTCTTACTTGGTCCGAAGTCCACTTTTGGTACAGACTCCTCTACTCTGTATATATTTTGTATATTTGACCGTTTGGGTACGGCGGGGCCCTGTCTCGCCATATGTTATGTTTTGAATTCGTAGAGGCCTGTAGTCATATTTGTGGGGCGGGGGTCCTATGTGTTTATTGTCTGATTTTGCTTTCGGGTCTTAAAGCGATCCGTTTGATATGATGGCCCCAAATGGCCCTTTTGTATATATTTGTATTTTGACCGGCGATGTCTATTCCGCCGCTTTGTTTGAGTTTGATTTGATATGACCGCTTAAGACAGATTTTCGATATAAATTATGTTTGATATAACTTTTGAAAAATTCTGAAATAAGTTTGGATTCGGAAATGAATATGCGATTTGGTCTGGGTACCCAGGTAGGGTGCCAGTCGCGGCCCACGGGGCTGGGTCGTGACAAAAGTGGTATCAGAGCGGTTTGTCCTCGGAATGTCTACAGGCCGTGTCTCGTAGAGTCTTGTTTATCGATGTGTTGTGCACCACGTCTATAAGCAGGAAGCTACAGGGCATTTAGGATGTTACTTTCTTTGTACTCTTAGATCGTGCGATAGAGCTGTGCTATTAGGATGATTTTGATCTGACTCACCTTCGTGTTTGCAGTGATGCCTCCGAAGAAGGCAACGGCAGCCCAGAAGGGGAAGGCGAGGATTGGGGAGACTAGCCAGGCACAGCGAGCTACCCGGGCTTGTGTTTATGATTTGCCTGAGGATGTGCCACAGTCTGAGGGGTCTGCTACACCCCCACCAGCACAGCCTGGAGTAGGACCATCGGCAGCTCCAGAGGTCCGTGTACCCGCACCTGAGACTCCAGATCCTCAGCCAGGGGCGGAGGACCGGACCCTGAGAGAGGCTGTGCAGTTGCTGACTACGTTGGTAGCAGGGCAGGCTCGCAGACGCGGGCGTAGAGATGATGATGATGATGACAGGCGGGACAGCCTGAGAGTTCAGGAGTTTCTGCTATGTGGCCCTCCAGAGTTCTTCGGGTCTAAGCCCGACGAGGACCCCCACGACTTTATTCGGGGGATGCGACGCTCACTGGACTTGGTCAGGGCTTCAGAGACCGAGTCAGTTGAGCTGGCTTCGCACCGGCTTCGAGATGTGGCTACCCACTGGTACGAGACTTGGGAGCTGTCTAGAGGAGAGGGTGCCCCTCCAGCCACTTGGGATCAGTTTGTGACAGCATTCACCCGCCACTTTTTGCCCCCAGAGTTACGGCGGGCACGGGCTGATCGATTCTTACGTCTGCAGCAGAGGGGTCGGAGTGTTCGCGAGTATAACCTTGAGTTTGATTCTCTGGCCCGATATGCACCGGCCGTGGTAGCAGATATGTCCGATCGGATGCACAGATATGTTATGGGATTGGACCGGTATTTGGTTGATAGTTGTATGGCAGTGTCATTGCAGGCAGACATGGACATTTCCCGGCTTCAGGCCTATGCGATGGGTATGGAGGACCGTCGCAGATCTGATCCTGCTGGCAGAGATCGAGACAGTAGGCCGCCCAAGAGGGATAGATCCGTGGGTTATTCAGGGGATTCTCGAGGCGGACAGCCTCAGCAGCAGCAGCAGTCTGACAGATATTTTCCTCCCTCCGGCCGGGGTACTCAGTCAGGTAGCCGGAGATTCGATAGTACAGGACCGTCTGGGGCCGGTCAGAGCTCCAGAGTGGCAGGTTCACAGGTACCCAGGGGTCCCAGCCAGGCCAGACCACCCAGGCCCCGTTGTCCTCATTGTGGGAAGTCACATCCCGGGGAGTGTTACCGAGCGACGGGAGCTTGTTTTTCTTGTGGCGGTCAGGGCCACTTTATGAGAGATTGTCCATTGGCTAGCGGTTCTGGTAGTGCTGCTCAGCAGACAGGGTCAGCCGCCGGTTCTTCTTCTGCTCCATCAGTTGCACGCCCTGGAGGGCGAGGTATTTCAGCACCGGCAGGACGCGGTCGAGGCCGCGTTGGCACTTCAGGTTCTAGCGGTCCCTCGAACCGCATATATGCTTTGGCCAGCCGCCAGGATCAGGAGGCTTCGCCAAATGTCGTCACAGGTACATTACTGGTTTTCTCCAGATCTGTATATGCGTTGATTGACCCTGGCTCTACTTTATCATATATTTCCCCGCTCGTTGCTAGTAAGATTGGGATAGTGTCTGAGCCTATAGAGCCATTTGAGGTAGCTACGCCAGTTGGGGATTTTATTATAGCGAGGCAGGTCTATAGGGATTGTTCTGTGACTATTTATGATCGTAGCACTAAGGCTGATTTGGTAGAGTTAGACATGCTCGAGTTTGACGTCATTATGGGTATGGACTGGTTGTCTTCCTGTTATGCTAATGTCGACTGCCAGCAAAAGGTAGTCCGTTTTCAGTTTCCCGGGGAACCAGTCATAGAGTGGTTCGGATCTACAGCATCGCCGAGGGGTAAGTTTATTTCATACCTCAAGGCTAAGAAGATGATCCAGAAGGGTTATATCTATCATTTGGTTCGTGTGCATGATACTGCCGCGGAGGTACCTACCCTTCAGTCTGTCCCGGTCGTCAGTGAGTTTCCAGATGTTTTTCCTGACGAGCTTCCTGGCCTTCCGCCGGAGCGGGAGATTGATTTTTCTATTGAGTTGATGCCGGATACGCAGCCTATATCTATTCCTCCCTACAGGATGGCACCAGCTGAGTTGAAGGAGTTGAAGGAGCAGCTGAAAGATTTGCTGGATAAGGGTTTTATCAGGCCCAGCACATCACCCTGGGGAGCGCCGGTATTGTTTGTCAGAAAGAAGGATGGGTCGTTGCGGATGTGTATTGACTACCGGCAGCTGAATAGGGTGACTATTAAGAATAAATATCCCCTTCCCCGGATTGATGACTTGTTTGATCAGCTGCAGGGTGCTAGACACTTCTCCAAGATAGATCTGCGCTCAGGCTATCAACAGGTGCGAGTACGGGAGTCTGATATCCCGAAGACTGCTTTCAGGACCCGGTACGGGCATTATGAGTTCAGAGTTATGTCTTTCGGGCTGACTAATGCTCCAGCAGTATTTATGGATCTGATGAACCGGGTATTTCGGCCATTCCTGGACATGTTTGTTATTGTATTTATTGATGATATCCTGATTTACTCGCGATCAGCCGAGGAGCATTCAGATCACTTGCGGACGGTACTTGGTATTCTCCGTCAGCAGAAGTTATATGCTAAATTCTCTAAATGCGAGTTCTGGTTGACTTCTGTGGCATTCTTGGGTCATATTGTCGGCGCAGACGGTATTCGGGTCGATACGCAGAAGATTGAGGCTGTGCAGAATTGGCCCAGGCCTACTACACCGACTGAGGTGCGCAGTTTTCTGGGATTGGCTAGGTATTATCGCAGGTTTGTGGAGGACTTCTCTTCCATTGCAGCACCACTGACGAGGCTTACCCAGAAAGCAGCAAAATTCCAGTGGTCAGATGCCTGCGAGCGCAGCTTTCAGATGCTGAAGGAGAGATTGATTACAGCGCCAGTTCTGGCTCTTCCAGAGGGGTCTAATGGGTATGTCGTATATTGTGACGCCTCTGGTATTGGGATCGGATGTGTATTGATACAGCACGGTCGAGTTATAGCCTATGCTTCCCGGCAGCTCAGACCGCACGAGAAGAACTATCCCACTCATGATCTTGAGTTGGCCGCAGTGATTCATGCTTTGAAGATTTGGCGGCATTATTTATATGGGGTCCATGTGGATATCTATACGGATCATAAGAGCCTTCAGTATATTTTTAAGCAGAAGGAGCTAAACTTGCGGCAGCGGAGGTGGCTGGAGCTACTAAAGGATTACGACGTTGATATTCTGTACCATCCAGGGAAAGCCAACGTGGTAGCTGATGCGCTTAGCCGCAAGTCCGTAGGCAGTCTGGCTGACGTCCCATCTGATAAGAGAGATTTGGTTCGTGATATTCATCAGCTGGCCAGCCTCAGAGTTCGTTTGGCCGATTCTGGAGATTCTGGGATTTCTGTTCCCCCGGTTGCTGAGTCATCTATTATTCAGGAGGTAAAGCAGCGCCAGTTTGAGGATCCTACTTTGATTCAGTACAGGGATGTGGCCCTTAATAAAGCAACTACTCAGTTCGAAATCTCACCTGAAGGAGTATTATTGTACGACGACAGATTTTGTGTACCGGACGTTGCGGGCTTACGGCGGCAGATTATGGGCGAGGTACACTGTGCCCGGTATTCTGTCCATCCTGGTTTCACCAAGATGTATCGGGATCTCAGGTGTTTGTATTGGTGGGACGGCATGAAGAAAGACGTTGCTGAGTTTGTCAGTCAATGCCCGAACTGTCAGCAAGTCAAGATCGAGCATCAGAAGCCCGGTGGATTGTTACAGGAGATGGAGATTCCAGCCTGGAAGTGGGAGATGATTAATATGGACTTCATTGTTGGGTTGCCGCGTACTCTACGCAGGTACGACTCTATTTGGGTTATTGTGGACAGGCTGACGAAATCAGCCCATTTCCTTCCGGTCCGGACTACATATTCGGCTGAGGACTATGCCAGATTATATATCAGAGAGATAGTCAGACTTCACGGGGTCCCTGTATCTATTATTACTGACCGAGGTGCTCAGTTTACAGCTAATTTCTGGAGGTCATTTCAGGAGGGATTAGGGACCCAGGTGACCCTCAGTACAGCTTTCCATCCTCAGACCGACGGGCAGGCCGAGCGCACTATTCAGACGCTCGAGGATATGTTACGGGCTTGCGTTATTGATTTCAGGGGCAGCTGGGATGATCATTTGCCACTTATAGAGTTTGCCTACAATAACAGTTATCACTCCAGCATCCAGATGGCCCCGTATGAGGCCCTTTATGGCAGGAGATGCAGATCTCCTATTGGCTGGTTTGACGTGGGCGAGACTAAGCTGATTGGGCCTGATGTGATCCAGGAGGCTGTAGATAAGGTGAAGCTCATTCGGGAGCGACTGTTAGCGGCTCAGAGCCGACAGAAAGCGTATGCTGATAGGCGACGTCGACCGTTAGAGTTCCAGACGGGTGACTGGGTATTCCTGAAGGTTTCGCCTATGAAGGGCGTTATGAGATTTGGCAGGAAGGGTAAGCTGAGTCCGCGGTACATCGGGCCATACCAGATTGTTCGGAGGATTGGCGCAGTCGCCTACGAGCTAGACTTGCCATCCGGTTTGGAGTCCGTGCACCCGGTGTTTCATATGTCTATGCTGCGGAAATGTATTGGTGACCCTTCCAGGATATTCCCAGTAGATGATCTCCAGGTGACGGAGCAGTTATCTTATGACGAGCAGCCGGTATCTATTCTGGATCGTCAGGTGAGGAGATTGCGCACTAAGGAGGTGCCTTCGGTTAAGGTTCTATGGCGAAATAACAACCGGGAAGAGATGACTTGGGAGGCGGAGGATGAGATGAAGAAGAGATTCCCCCATTTATTCCCTACGCCTCCTGTAATCTAGACTTTTGTATTTGTTGTACCAATGAACGGATGGACCATGTGTGCTATTTATATAAAATGGTTTTCCCGTTATGCTTGTGAGCCTTCATAAGATTTGTTTAACATTCGGGGACGAATGTTCTTAAGGGGGGGAGAATGTTAGGCCCCGTGTTTTCGCACAATTGGAAATCGAGAAATAATTATGACTCGGGTGTTAGAAGGACCTAATTTAATTTTTGTGAATATGACTATGTTGGTTGTGAAATCTTTAAATGCTAAGACCTCGGGGAAGGCCGAGGATAAATTTGGAATTTCGGAAATTAGTTTCGGGAATTACAAAAAGGGGCATTTCAAGAATTGGGCCAAAGAAATTACAACTCAATTGAAGCCCAAAAAGATTGAAGGGGGCCGGCCATAGTAAGTGGCCCAAGCCCACTTTTAAAGGGTCATGTGCTATGCACATGACCCCTAAGTGGATATATATGAGATATAACTAAGGATTATCAAGAAAAGAGATCAAAAATTTCAAGAACCACCCCATAGAGAGGTTCGGCCGTGACTAAGGAGAAAGAGAGAAAAAAAAATTCCAAGCTTGTGTGGTGATTCAAAAATCTTGGTTTCTACATATTTGTGAAGTACTCAAGACGCTCTCCGACGTGGTATAATTAGTTTGGCACGGGGACGACGTTTTCGACAAGTCGGGGTTTCAAGAAAAGGTGAGAATTCTTACTCTTTTATGTTATAGAATTGATGTGAATGTGTTAAGCATTGGAAGTAGATGGAGATCCCGTAATTTTAACGTAAATAGAAAGTCGTGGGTGTGTGTGTGTAGTGTGTTTGGCCGTGAGTTATGGAAGGAAAGAAATGGTTTGAATTGATCTTGTTTAAGTTGGCATAATGTGTTGTTGTGACCCTTAGATCGTAATTGATTGATTGTTGAATTAAATTGGCGGTGGAAAACGAATTTGGATGTTATCGGAAAGTGTATATCCTTGGTATCTTTATGTATATCAATGTATATTTTGGGTACTAGAGACTTTAGATATGACTTTTTAATGATATGGGTGAATTTGGAATGAAACGACGTTAGTTAGAATGTTCGTCGTGAAATTTTGATATTTTGAAGAACTATGGAAATTTATTGATTTTGATGCAATTTCGTGTATGGCTTAGGTTGAATTTGGAATGTGTTTGACTAGTGTCGGATGGGTAAATGAATACAATTATGTGAATATAGAATTGGGATTTTGAAAGTTTGAATGGAAGTTGCCAACTTTAGAAATCATGTAGAACTTTAAAGCTAGAATGGTTTGATTGTTGTTTGTTTTGGTTGTTGATGTGTGGGCTGTTGTGGTTGGTTAATTTAAGACGAGTTATGCCTCGGGGATGTTAGATTTATAGGGGAAATGCTGCCGAAATTTCGGTAGGCAAATATGGAGTTAAAGGCATTTTTGAGCCTAAGGATCTCATTTGGTAACTTTGACCATTTACAGATTTTTGACGAAACGGGACGGGACTTTTGGAGGAGCTTACGACATCTGAGAGGTATGTAAAGCTTCCCGATTCTTTATTTGGCATATCTTAGTGTGTTAGTTGAATATGAGACCTCCCGGAGCATTTCTGCTCCTCGAAACCCGATCCACAGAAAGGTTACTATTCATTCAATTCGATTGAAGCCTAAAGGCTCCCTTTTGGCTAGAATGCCACTATTCCTCCGAAACCTATCAAAATGTGGTCGGGTAACCTAGAAATGATTATGTATGACCCTTGGCATATAACTGCTCAAAAAAATATGTTCGCCACCTCACTTCGACTCGAGGTGGGTCCGCTACCCCAAAATGCCCGATTTGCCCTTCGGGCCATCTTTGAGAATAGAGTTGAACGTACCACTTCTGATCTTTGGAACATCATTCCACGGGGTATGTTTGGACTATTCGATGCACTAATCCATGTATTGGACTATATGGACCATTTTGGAATCGTTTTGCAAAATGAAACCTTATGTCGACTAAGTATTCGACTATTCTGTAATATGATATGAATTATGGGCTTACTTTGTTTTGAAACACTATTTTGAAATACGATTTGCATTTGTTTGCTCACGACTCCGCTCGTGCCTTATTATGACTTCGTTCACCGGTTCCCGGGCCGGTTTTGATTCGTGCGCTGTATGATAAATTCGGCTGTATGCTGTGTTACGGTTCCCGAGGCTTCGCCATAGGGCCCGGTTCCGTTTGGAGTTATGCTGTGATATGGCTCGGGACGCGATACGCTCACCGATGATTATGATTATGTTCGGGGATGTACGGAGATTTGAAACCTTCTGGTGTTATGCTGTGTGTGGCGCCAGCGTCGGAGTGGCGACCACGTTCTTAAGCGTTTGCATGATTTTGTTTGCATAAAATACATGTATATTATTTCGATACAGATTTTGACATACCAGTTTGTACCCCACTTTGACATTTGATTTGCTTTCGGTTTTGATCTATAATTCTGTACTCCGTGCTTTACATACTCAGTACATATTTCGTACTGACCCCCTTTCTTCGGGGGCTGCGTTTTATGCCCGCAGGTGCAGATATCGGTGATCCTCCGCAGTAGGCTTCACTTCTTGCTTTCCGGAGTACTCTTACTTGGTCCGGAGTCCACTTTTGGTACAGACTCCTCTACTCTGTATATATTTTGTATATTTGACCGTTTGGGTACGGCGGGGCCCTGTCTCGCCATATGTTATGTTTTGAATTCGTAGAGGCCTGTAGTCATATTTGTGGGGCGGGGGTCCTATGTGTTTATTGTCTGATTTTGCTTTCGGGTCTTAAAGCGGTCCGTTTGATATGATGGCCCCAAATGGCCCTTTTGTATATATTTGTATTTTGACCGGCGATGTCTATTCCGCCGCTTTGTTTGAGTTTGATTTGATATGACCGCTTAAGACAGATTTTCGATATAAATTATGTTTGATATAACTTTTGAAAAATTCTGAAATAAGTTTGGATTCGGAAATGAATATGCGATTTGGTCTGGGTACCCAGGTAGGGTGCCAGTCGCGGCCCACGGGGCTGGGTCGTGACAAACTATACATTCAAATCGTCATGAAACACAAGAACAACAAGCATTCTTACCTTACAATCTTGTTCTTCACTTTGGACGAATTTTCAACACTATTGAGGTGCTTCACTTCTTGGTTTCGTTCAACAACTACTACATATTCTTGTACACTAAATGAGAAGTTGATTTGAGGAAGAAAACTGATTTTTTTGGAACAAATTTGGACCTCACTTTCGACTAACTCTAGGTCAAGAGTTTCCTTTTCTCTCTCTATGTGTTCTTAACTTGTAAGTGTTGAAATGGTGTAGTGAGTTGTGGAGTAAATCTGATTTTTCATTATGTGTATTCCCTACAAGACTTGGACATGTGTACCACACTAATCTTGGGTCAATAACCTTTGACCATGACACTAATCTAGGCTACACATGGAAAACAATATGGGCAGAATTTTTTTTGGTTCCCAATCCCACTAATGGTTAGTTTAATCCCACTTTTCATTAATATATCAATGCCAAACGAAATTGTAGTTGAATTATGACTTGAAACGAAACCGGAAGTTAAAATCTCTACTTCGTATCTTAAAATAGTCTTGTCTTTAACTTGTCACGTTTAGTTTAAAACGTCCCAATATATGAAAATATGGGATATAACATTCTTCCCCCCTTTAGAACATTCGTCCTCGAATGTTACATTAGTGTTGCCTAAGCATACTTAACCTTTCATCCTTCCTGGTCAATCTTATCCTTCACAACCTCACAGCCTGTCCTACCAATACATTTGCATCCGTCACAATTCTTTTTCCTCTGTACTCTCATCTTAATCATACTACTACTCTTTTTTACTATAAACTCGTCATAATTTACAACAAAGAGAAAGAAATATGTGACAGTGTGGAGCCTGTGCCTATCAATGCATATACATCTCGGGAGAAAATCGATAGTATACCTGTGACCACATTTGGCGACGCTTCCTGATCCTGTCTGCTAGCTAAAGCATATATGCGGTTTGAAGGACCGCCAGAACTGGAAGCCCCTCCACGGCCTCTGCCACGGCCTGTTGGCGTCGGAATACCTTGTCCCATAGGACGCATGGCAACTGAAGAAGAAGAACCAGCAACTGATCCCGTAGGCTGAGCTGCACCACCTGCACCACCCCCAAATCGACACTCCCTCATAGTATGGCCTTGACGGCCGCAAGAGAAACAAGCACCAGTAATGCGGCGGCATTCCCCCGGATGGCGCCTGCCACACCGAGGGCACTGTGGTATAGATGGTCTCATCTGGCCTGAGTCCCTGTGCATCTGGAAACCGGAAGTCATGGAGCTTTGACCAGCTCCTGAATACCCTGTGCTATAAAACCCTCTACCAGTGAATCGTGGAGGTTCACTCCATGCCGGTTGAGAAGGATATCTATTGTGCTGCGGCTGGGGTTGCCCGCCCCAAAACTCACTAGAATACCCAGCTGATCTAACTCTCTTCTGCTGACCCCTATCCTGATCCCTATCAAATCGACGCCCTCTCTGTCGACCCTCAACCCCCTGTGCATATGCCTGCACTCGAGCGATGTCCATACCAGGCTGAGAAGCCATTGCCATACCGCCATCAATCAAATAATTATCCAACCCCATTACGTAACGATGGACCCTGTCTGCCATGTCAGCTACAATAGCGGGCGCGTACCTAGCCAATGAATCAAATTCGAGACTATACTCTCGAACACTTCTGCCATCCTGTCTCAAGTGTAGGAATCTATCAACTCTGGCCCGCCTCATCTCCTTAGGCAGAAAATGACCCAAACAGGCTTGCACGAACTCGTCCCATACTGCTGGAGGAGCATCCTCGGCCCTAGATAATACCCAGGACTCGTACCAGTTAATAGCCACATCACGCAACCGATATGAAGCCAACTCAACGGACTCAGTCTCGGTAGCTCTAATTACCCTCAACGTACGCAACATCTGTCAGATAAAATGCTGTGGATCCTCTGCTAGCTTTGACCCATAGAACTCTGGGGGCTTACAAGTCAAGAAATCATGGACCCTCGAACTATCGTGTCTGTCCGCATAATCACCTCCTAACCCGTGTCTGCGAGCCTGCCCCGACACCAACCTGGTCAATAACTGTACTGCGTCACGCATAGCCCTATCCTCCGCCCCAGGCTGGGGAGCTGGAGGCTAGGGTGCTGGAGCCTCAGGAGCTGGTGGTAAATCTGTCTCCCGATCTGTAGCTGCCGCTGCCCTAGGCTCCTCTGATAATGATGGTGTAGCGGAGCTCGCTGACTGAAGCCCAATCTCAGGCACATATTGGGAATAAGCTCTAGTGACCCTCCGGGTCCCACTGGTCTCTCCAACTACCGCTTTGCCCTTCTGGGCGGCTGTTGCCTTCTTTAGAGGCATCGCTGTAAACATAACAATCTGTTAGGGAAAGATTATCCTGATAATACAGCTCTATCGCACGATCTAGAATGAAAGGAAAGATGAAATCCTAAATGTCCTGTAGCTTCCTATTTATAAATGTGGTGCACAACACATCGATAAACAAGACTCTACTCGACACGGTCTGTAGACACTCCGAGGATTGAACCACTCTGATACCACTTCTGTCACGACCCAACCCCGTAGGCCACGTGCCCGAGTTGGACACTCATATTATCTATTAACTGTAGTCATTTTCAATTAGCATGTCATGATCTCATTTGTACATAAAAAAAAATAGGACATTATTTTTAAGCTGTCAAGTTTTGTTTGTCTTAGGCACCTGTCTCCTGAGGAGTTGCACTTTTTAAACAACAACATATATATATATATATATATATATATATATATTCCTACGCAAGCCGACAAGGCTGCCACAATATACAAAATAACAAACATACATACATATGCAAGCCAACAAGGCTGCCATTACGAATGGGTACGCCCCAAACATAAGTCATAGACGTAAAACGCATCAACAACTACAAACATACCCACACCGATGTCCACAGACCTCTAAGAGTAATGACCGTATCATATGGCGGGACAGGGCCCCGCCGTACCCGAATAAACACTTATATATACAACAAAGGAAGTTATACCACAAGCTAGGCTCCAGAACAAAAGAGCAGTCCAAAATAGCTGAATAGGTATCCTAAGCCGGCGGATCTCCAAAACGAGCGTCTGTACCTGCGGGCATGAACGCAGCCTCCCGAAGAAAGGGGGTCAGTACGGAATATGTACTGAGCATGTAAAGCTTGAAACATAATAATAGACTTATATTGAGACAAGGTATGTAGGACTCAATGCAACAACCAGAATTTTCATAAAACTTGCCTTTGAACATATTCCATCTATATAATTCTCATATCAATGTCATTATAGAGTTTTGTAATCAAAGCTGCATAATCATTCTGTATATAACATATATATCGTGTCCCGGCCCTTTAATGAGGGACTCGGTAATTATAATCATAGAATCATAAACATAAACATGTACGTGTCCCGGCCCTTTAATGAGGGACTCGGTAATAAGGAATATATGCCCTCCTGGCCGCCATCTCCATATCATAATATCATCACATTATCATATCATCATATCATCATATATATATATATATATATAACGTGTCCCGGCCCTTTAATGAGGGACTCGGTGAATAATGTAGTAAACATGCGCATGAAAACGTGTCCTGGCCCGGGACTCAGTGAAGGATATAGCGGTAAGCACGAGCAGAATAATGAGCAACCACATATATGCAATTCATCTTTTTAGACTCAATGGATAAGCAACTAACCAGCTCTAAAGTGTCAAAATAATATTTATATTCAGTTCATTTTAAGTCTCATAACAAACTATTACAAGAAACGTTTCAGATTTCATGTACATGTATCACTTTAACATGATGTAGCTTTTAAAAGTCAAGTATGTCTCTAGTTGTGCAATTCTTTAAGAATAGGAACTTTCATGCATTATTCATTAGTCACTCATATTGTAGGCACATGACAACCACCTTAATAAAATATAGAATCATAAGTCATACATGGAACTAGAGAATAGAATTTACCCCAAGGTTCATATTGTTTCATACTTACGTCTAGGACATGCCAAAAGAAAGAAGGAATAGGCTTTACATACCCTTAGCGTTTAGTCGTATTATAACTTGTACTTGCTGCCCAAAAACACTTATCCTATATCAAGATATCAAGAGCTACAATTAGTCTACGAGGGAATTCAATACGTACTTTAACGTCAACAATCCCTTTCAAACATTTAGACGACGTTTCGTTCGCATTCAAATCAACTACATACAACCACCCCAACATCAATAATCATATGTTCAATACCAATCCGGACAGCCCACATAACATTCCAAATAGCCCACATTCACAACATTCCATAACGATTCACATACGGCTACTACATTCTCAAGTTACTCCTAATAATCCGTAGCCTTAACGTTTTCGTGTAACTTTACAACAACCCAAACAACGTAAATACAATATATATTCTTAACTATCATTAGTATTTCCAATTTAAAGAATACAACATGTCCAAAACAGTTCCTAACCACAACACGTCCAAAACAGTCCCTAATCAACAACACGCCTAAAACAGTCCCTAACCAACAACATAAAGGTGCCCGGAATTCTTGCAAACGTTTACGAACATACCAAGCAAACCACATATGATTCTTACACATTATTTCATGTCTTCATTTCATATAATTTCAGTAAAATACGACCAGCAGTCACACGAAAAATATATCACCAAATTCGTACGCAAACAACTACCTTGTCGACACAAAAACCTTACAACGACAACACCATGTTTAATGACATTACTTTCATGATTCTTGGAACTGTTTTAGCATCATTTCCATTCTTACAACAGCCCACAATTCATATCAATTTCAACGTGAATCATTATGCTTCACTTCCACTAAACGTTCATAACAAGAATCAACACTCAACACATACAATTTCACCTCTAGCACTAAAACAGTCCACTGTTTTGGACTGCTTGTATGCTTCAACATAATTAATTTCTTTAGCACCTTAATTCACATATTTAACATGCATACAATACACCACAATGTCCATAACAACAACAATCAAAATGTGGCCCAAAACAGTCCATAATCTCCCCTAAAACAGTCCCTTTACACGGCTTTAACACTAGTCCAACAACTTCATGATTTTCATCCTTTTATCCAAACTACAACACATTCAATCCATTTCCAATACATGTACAAGAAGATTAGACATGATTTCATTAGAGTCTTCAACCCATGGATCACTTTAATTTTTAGAAAAACAGTCCAATATCCAACATGCCACATCACAAACAAACTTCTACAACCTTTGTTCATTTACTTATGTTGATACATATTCAATTAATCAACAATACAATCAAAATGAAATCAACCATGACTTCACCAATACTCATGGCTAACTCTCTACTTCAACTACAACAACAATCCAACAACAATCATGCATGAACTATACATTCAAATCGTCATGAAACACAAGAACAATAAGCATTCTTACCTTACAATCTTGTTCTTCACTTTGGATGAATTTTCAACACTATTGAGGTGCTTCACTTCTTGGTTTCGTTTCAACAACTACTACATATTCTTGTACACTAAATGAGGAGTTGATTTGAGGAAGAAAACTGATTTTTTTGGAACAAATTTGGACCTCACTTTCGACTAACTCTAGGTCAAGAGTTTCCTTTTCTCTCTCTATGTGTTCTTAACTTGTAAGTGTTGAAATGGTGTAGTGAGTTGTGGAGTAAATCTGATTTTTCATTATGTGTATTCCCTACAAGACTTGGACATGTGTACCACACTAATCTTGGGTCAATAACCTTTGACCATGGCACTAATCTAGGCTACACATGGAAAACAATATGGGCAGATTTTATTTGGTTCCCAATCCCACTAATGGTTAGTTTAATCCCACTTTTCATTAATATATCAATGCCAAACGAAATTGTAGTTGAATTATGACTTGAAACGAAACTGGAAGTTAAAATCTCTACTCCGTATCTTAAAATAGTCTTGTCTTTAACTTGTCACGTTTAGTTTAAAACGTCCCAATATATGAAAATATGGGATATAACAATAGGCTACCTCTTTATCCTCATGTCTGCCTTATAGTACACTTATTGTCAATTCGTTTCTACTTCTTTCAGGTATCCTTCTGATATGCCAATATGCTCTGAACTCTGGCCCCGAGCTAATAAATTTTTCCCCCTCTGGAGTCTGACAATATTGTGATTCCTTCTAAGTCCAATATAATATGTTCTCCCCCCCCCCCCCTTTTTAAGGGGCTCCTCATATGCCAACAGTCTTCGAATACCTTCGTCTACGATAATTACCTTATTCCTCGTTCTTCTTTCCAACTCTGTGCATAACATATCGGAACTTCTTACCATAAGTTTTTCTTTCATTTTGCGCCGATATCATCATTTTTGTCAATATTCCCATATCTTCCTATCCACTATTAGTCCCTTTCACCCATTTAGCTCAGTTGCTCGTAATTCCTCTTAACTACGCGTTTGCGTTGCAGCTATGCGTCCATATTTTTCAAGCGTCCCGCTACTTTTGCTCGCAGCACAGAATCCTTACAGTTTACACCCTCACTATCCTCGCTCATCGAACATTTAACTATATTTACGATGTTATGACCGGGCGGTCTCCCGTGCACGTTTCTTGCACTTCATCCCATTTCCTCTAAGATCAAATCTTTCAGACCTCATATGAATTCTCGTTGGTGCGTAATCGGGTTCCTATCGCTAACTCGTTAAGGTATCCTTCTTACTCCTATGGTTAGAGATTTCCACTTGCCCTACACCTAAATGCTCTCCTCTTCCTTCAACCAACCCGTTAGTATACGTTTTCCACTTTCATCCTTAACCCTCCTTGGGTTTCTTCCTCCTCGAACACTTTTCTTCTTTTGCCATTTGTGGCATCGGCTCTGAAGTTCGTAAAATATTTCTTTGAACGCGCAAATCTGTTCTATTCTTAAGTTACCCTTTTGGAAAGCTCCTCCATGTCCGAGGCATCCGTGTTAATCTTACCCTACGCTTGTCTCTTTATATACCTCTCACAGGCTGGGAACCTCTTAACATCATCGCACAGCCTAAACATTCTTTCTCTTACTTCACGTTCCTTGTCGTAATCACTATTCCTTCAGTCCCACTTATTGAAATTGGTTCTCGAATTCCACACATTCCTCTTTTGTCCCATATTACCACACTTTATCCTTTTCACGTACCTACCTTTGAATTTTTACCCAAGTAGTCTCGTGTTTTGTTTGTAGTTTCTCTTGAGGCTTCACTCACTCATGTTTCTTACTTTTAACCCTTTTTTCGACACTTTGATCTCCTTGCCTTCCATTTACTCACTCTCTTTCTTTTCCAATTATCGCCGCATTAGAACTTTCCAATCCTAACCTGTAGTAAAAATAATAGCAGCTTACCTTGTAACACTTGTACCATTTATTTTTGTTGTCACTTGAACGTCGGTACCCTTTCTCGATTGGTGCCTTCCATACCGTAGCACCGGTTGCTGGGACACACACATGCCCACCGATACAATCACATGTGGGATATCGTACGCATTCATATATATATATATATATATATATATATATATATATATATATAATTACCATCAACTAGCCCACAAAATACTTCCAAACGCTATTCAAGCCTATCCTAATTCCAAAGCTGTGATGCACTTTCTGTCTCTCCACCAATCTAGTCTGCCTCGTCCTACGCGACCTCTTATGGTCTCCAACCATCCCGTATACTCTGATTTCCCTTAGGCTACTTTAGTTTCTCATTTTTCTTTTATTTCTACTTTTGCAGAACTTTTAGTGCACTTCCTAGGGGGTCACCCATCCTAAAATTTCTCTCACCCTAGCATGCTTAACCTTGAAACTTCGATGAAATCCGGTACATTAGCGCTGATATGATTGCATCCGCCTCATCACAAGACCTGGAGCAAGTCGAAGTCTTACAGATTCCGAGACATTTTCGTAACACGTCCTTCCCTTTACAATTACTATTTTACCCTTTTCAATCCTCAATATTCACCTTTCACTTTCGTGTATAACTACCTTTCGTCCTAGATTCCCAGATTCTCGATGGTAACAAATATACCTTCGTTGCCGTTACTTGTAAGTACTCGAGTATCAGCCTGTTTGGATTTCCACTCACCATCCTTACATAATAATTTACAGCAAAACTAATTGTCAATTTTCTCTGAATCCTCCAACAGACCTTGCTCTTACTAAACCTCGGAGGTTATCCTTTTAATCCTTCGGACTGCTAATCGTCTTTCTCACAATCATTTTTCACGCCATGCCCAAATCCGTAGCTCCTCTGAAACAATGCATCCCATTTATTGTTTGTTTACGATATCTCCTTCCCTTGCTTCCTTCTATTAGATGTACCTAGTTAAATGATCTGAATTTTTGAACAATTCTGGCAGGATCTCCTTAGCAATCCTTACTATTCAAAATCTGCACGCAGCAAACACCAACAACGCCTCACAGGGCATACATATATATATACGACACATTCCAGCCATCCAGAGCTTCCAGTTTCAGGTAACAGGACAAATATATCAAGGCTTACCTCTATGACCTTCCATATCATCGCTCGCCTTCTTCCGTCGTATGTAAGGCTTATATAAGGAATCTCATTTCCTATGACTTGGCTCTATCGCACGATCTAAGACAGAAAGAAGGTCAACAATCCCTAGATGCCCTGCAGCCTCCTGTTTATAAATATGGCCGGCTTCACACCCATAAACAGGACTCTACTGGACACGACTTTGCAGACAACCCCTAGGGCAACCTGCTCTGATACCACTTTCTCACACCCTAATCTAGCTAGGGTGTGATGGGCACCCGACCCTTACTTAGGGCCGAGCGAACCCTCTGATCCTTAGTACACACATAATCTTTTTGGACTTTTAAATCAAATAAGAATGAAATACATAGTAAAGCTTTCAGAAACTTTCTTTTTATCGTTCTCAAATCAAACAAAATCTGTAACCATATGGAATCTGTAACATAATATATAAAGACACATCGGCTGGTGAAGCCGCTTACAGGACTGACAATCTATACCCACGACTCTGTCTGCAAAGTCTCTAACATTAATCAGAAATCATAACATATGTACTCTGACTCGGCAACACTCCGAAAGGAAGTGGAGCTCGCCAATCCAGCTGAAGCATCTTCTAGTAATGTCTTTACTCATCTGGGTGTACCTGCGTGGCATGAAACGCAGCCCCCGAAGAAAGGGGGTCAGTACGAAGTATGTACTAAGTATATAAGGCATGAATGTAGTAAAGAGGATCATAGCTGAGACAGAGATTTACCAGAACAAACATGACTTTTAAAACATCAATACACTTGCCTTTTTGAATGAAAATTATGCATATCCACATCATATATCATGTATACATATAACGTGTCCCGGCCCTCCAGTGAGGGACTCGGTTGATAAAATCATACATGTCCACATCATGTATCATATATGCGTAACGTGTCCCGGCCCTCGAGTAAGGGACTCGGTGGATAAAATCATGCATGTCAACATCATATATCTTATATGCATATAACGTGCCCTGGCCCTTTATTACGGGTCTCGGTGAATGAAGTCATCATATGCCAACCTGGCCGCCATCCCCGAGAAAGGCCTCTGTGAATTCAGCCCACACCGCAGGGGGAGCACCCTCGCCCCTAAACAACTCCCAGGACTCATACCAATTAACAGCCACATCACGCAGCCTATATGAAGCCATCTCGACAGACTCAGTCTCAGAGGCCTTGATCAGCCTCAGCGTGCGCTGCATCTGTCGAATAAACTCCTGGGGATCCTCCTCAGGTTTTGACCCGTAGAACTCTGGAGGATTACAAGTCAAGAAGTCACGCACCCTTAAGCTGTCATGTCTATCCACATAATCACCCCTGGCCCAGACCTGCGAGCCTGCCCCGCTACTAATCTAGTCAGCAACTGTACTGCATCTCTCATAGCTCTGTCCTCCGCCCCTGGCTGAGGAGCTGGAGGCTCAGGTACGGGGACCTTAGGAACTGGCGGTGGAGCCGCCCCCTGACCTGGAGCTGTCGCTGCTCGAGGCTCCTCTGGAAGTGACGCTGTCGCAGAACTCGCGGACTAGAGCACAGCCTCGGGCATGATCTGGGCACGGGCTCTGGTAACTCTCCTAGTCTGGCTAGTATCCCACGCTATTGATTTGCCCTTCTGGGTAGCGGTCGCTTTCTTCAGAGGCATCACTCTAAACATAGCAATTCGTTAGAGAGGAACCATCCTAAAAATACAGCTCTATCGCACGATCTAAGATCGAAGGAAAAGTAACATCCTAAATGTCCTATAGCTTCCTGTTTATAGATGTGGTGCACCACACACCGATAAACAAGACTCTACTAGACACGGCCTGTAGACATTCCGAGGATAGACCGCTCTGATACCACTTTTGTCACGATCCAACCCCGTAGAACGTGACTAGTGCCCGAGATGGACACTCGTACGTATTTACTGACCCAAAGTCTACTTGCGTTTAGCATATAAAGGACTTTCCTACACACAGGACAATATAGCATTAAAATCGTTACTTATAATATCGCATACGAACCGGTCAGGTTATCATAGTATAGGGAAATGCCAAACGTCAACCATACTAACATACCGAATAAGTACAACCCATGACCCACATACATGTCTACAGGCCTCTAAGAGTAACAACAGCATCATATGGCGGGACAGGGCCCCGCCGTACGCTGAAACAGTCATATATATATGGACAATAGAAGGATCTGTACCAAAAGTATGGGCTCCGGAACAAGGGAGCACTCCAAAGTAGCAGGATAGATGTCCTAAGCTGGCGGGTCACCCACGTGAGCATCTGTACCTGCGGGCATGAAACGCAGCCCCCGAAGAAGAAGGGGTCAGTACGGAATGTGTACTGAGTATGTAAGGCATGAAATACAATAAAGAGGATCATAACTAAAACGGAGATTTACCAGAAACAAGTATGACTATTAAAAACATCAATACACTGAGTAACAACAACAACAACCAAAAAAAAAATACTAAGTAAAATTAGTTCATCACTTCTACACAAAACAACCACCCACACGGCTACAACCCAACACACATATTTTCGCGAATTGCATCCACTTCTACACTCTACAACATATACAAACCATCCATAACATATGAAAAGAAGATTAAACCTTACCTTTTCCACTTATCTTCTTACTTGGCTAAGGTTGCTCCTTGCAAGAATGAATGGTTTACTTGCCCCAACAACTACTCCATGTTAAGCATAGGAAATAAGT